>NC_053389.1:439982915-440287003 GCF_905171765.1 Bufo bufo | reverse complement strand
ACAATGGGTAGTACCCACAGCATTCCGAGGTTTGATGTTACAGCACGCCCATGATGCCCCAACGGCTGGTCCTCGAAGTGAGAAGTTGACGTATGAACTATTCCGGATTATGCTTATTGGCCTCATATGTGCGCGCATATTGTCTAGCATGTTTTAATATGTCCTCAATTCCAGCCACAAGCACCCACTCATGGAGCACCACTGATGAAAAGGGGATGTCCCATGCCATGGTCAGACATCTAGATTGACTTATTGGACCAGTAACAACTTCATCAAAAGGCAACAGATATAGTTAATCGTGACTTGCTATTTCACAAAAGGGTAGAATGTATTACCTTGCAAAACATGCAGTTCAAGTGTGTGCGCGTCTCTACTCATTAACCACGTATTTTCCAGGTTTGGTCTTCCCAACGCATCGAATCTGATCGCGGATGTAATTTTACTAGTGAGGTGATGACGAAAATGTGGGAGATACTGGGGTAAAAAGAAAGCTGATATAGATTATCGACCAGCATCTAGTGGTGGAGAGTAAATGCTACAACCAAACCATTGTTAACATTCTAAAGAAATTTGTCAATGAATCCGGTAAAGACTGGGATTTAAGGTTGCCTTTGGTTCTCATTGGCCATCAGGGCCACCCCAAGTGTCGGCAACCAAACTTTTCTTCTCCCTTCGAAATGATCACAGGCAGGAAGATGGTGTTACTCCAGCATTTACTTTACCGGACAACAGACCACAATTTGATGAATGCTTCAAAGGCTCATCAATATATAGAGAATCTACGCAAGCAACTTCAGCATGCTTTGTGTTTGCTCAGAAGAATATAGAGAAAGCAGCAGTAAGCGCCAAAACTTACTATGACCTGAAGACTACTCAAAAGGAGTACCAGATTTCCGATCAGGTTTATCTCTATAACCTATAACTTTGCAGGATCACCCTATGTTGTCGTTGACAAATTGTCACCTGTGGTCTACAAGATCAAAATTCCTAGGGGACTCCAATGGACCCTTTACATTGAGAAATGTTGTTTTTAAAATGCTGTAGCGAAGAAGATGCATCAAGAAAATGACGTGCTAAAGATAAATGTTAAGTAATATATGCATCTGCGAAGCTGGTACCTTACCACCCCCCAACACCCCTCCCCTAACCCAAACCCCCGTTCAACGTTCGGGCACAAACTTACTCTCTACTATCTGTCAGCTGACATATGATACCCACCATATCAACCACCTATTAAGAATATTCTAGAGATTGTACATTTTGGGAGGAATAATAGAAAGGACTTGACGCTAACAAAAACATAACTCCCAGTGTGTCCTCTTTTTGCCTGTATTTTTACCGATTACTGCACCGTAATGTGGACACCATGTACCAATGCTCTTTTCCTAAGATGTATCTGTTATGATATGTTGGATGTACGTTGATAAAAATTCGAAAATAAAGAATTCTAAAAAAATATAAAAAAAAATCCTAAGGGGGATGAATTTATAGAGAAATGGGTGCATATTAATCGATTACGTGTTTGTCATCCTAAGTAAGTCACAACTTTGCAAAATGGAAGGATTACCGGATGACGAGGAGAAAAGAGATATCAAGGTTCCAGCTAAGACAGAAACCCAGGATCGGTATCACATACACAAACAAAGTGTACTAACCTATCCTCATGTATTTTTCCTCTGTAACTAATTATCTCTTGACTCACTTCTGAACCCAAGAACTTGCTCTGTTAAAGAAAGAAAAACTATGCCAAATTGAAGATGTATGTTAGTATGACATCTTTTATGGTAGGGTTGATAAAAAGAAAAGTGGAAAGATGTATGTGCTCATATTTGTCATACAATATATTATAGGCGCAAGATGGCATCAAGAATTTGTTGCTATTATCTACATCGTCCTAATCTTGGGAAGGAGTTTCACGCTGAACCGATCACTGTGCCAGGCCTGTCATCTGGGATCATGCTGCAGAATACCACGGGATTCATCTTGACGAATAAGAGGACTCTATTCCAGAAGATCTACGTCAGTTTGGATCCACGCATCTATGTTGAAAGACAGTTTAAACGTTTCCAAGATTCAGTCTCCAGAGATAAAGATGTGGTATCAAATACACGTCGGTTATTCCCAAGAATGGATTACACAGATCCTGGAACAGGCAGAAAAACCCTGACCAGGGAACAGAGTCAACGACTAAAGCAGGTTATTTCTGTTATTGCAGCTGCCATAATCTTTGGCATAGTAGGCGCTGTCGTCGCCACCGGTGTATCAGCTGTTAATTCCATTTCTATTAAGACATTGGAACTTTGATATCGGTTCACTAAAAAGGAACCTGATATGACTTTACATGCAGAGATAGAAAATCTGAAGATTTTATTTCAATGGATTAGATTGTAATGAAGGGGGATTTGTTGTGCCTTTTCATATGTGTATAAAATTTATATCAAAATATCCTCATTATAGTGGATTTGGTATATAATTGGTCATGTGTATTATATTCACAATGTTATGTATTTTAACCCGTAGCGGACCCGCGCCGTACATGTATGGCGCAGATGTCTATGACTTAAGACCAGCACCGTACATGTACGGCGCTGTTATTGGACGGGTGCAGGAGATGCACCCGCCTGATCCGCGTCAGGGGTCCGGCAGTCACTGAAGCCGGACCCTGCTGCATGCGCCGACATCGTGAATCACCGATGCCGACGCATTAACCCTTGATGTCCATGCGATGTCCTTGCGGGTATCAGAGCTTCCATTGGGTCCCATGCTGCTGTGATAGGGACCCGATGGCAGGAAAGGCAGCCCGATGCCTTCCATAGCATCGTGGCTGCCTTCCGGGAGAGCCTGTGAGATCCAGCCCCTGGATCTCACAGGCAAACAGGCTGTAAGTGTATTACAGTCTGTAATAACACTTACAGCCAATGCATCACAATACAGAAGTATTGTGATGCATTGTAAAGGGGATCAGACCCCCAAAGGTTGAAGTCCCAGATTAGGATAAAAAATAAAGTGTAATACAAAGTAAAAAAGAAAGTATACAAAAAAGTTTAAAAAGAAAGAAAAAAAAAAGAAAAGTAGAAAAATTAGGTATCGCCGCGTCCATATTGACAGGCTCTATAAAAATATCACATGACCTAATCCCACTCAAATGAATACCTCATCCTACAAAAAATTATATCCTAACTAAGACAATCGCCCAAAAACTATGTCTCTCAGACTATGGAGTCACTAAAACATGATTTTTTTTGTTTGAAAAATGCTGTTATTGTGTAAAACTTAATTATACAAAAAAAGTATACATATTAGGTATCTACGCATCTGTAAAAACCTGCTCTATAAAAACCACATGACCTAACCCCTCAGATGAACACCGTAAAAAAAAAAAAAAAAAACGTGTCAAAAAGGCCATTTTTTGTCACCTTACATCACAAAAAGTGTAATAGCAAGCGATCAAAAAGTCATATGCACCCCAAAATAGTGCCAGTGTCATCTTATTACGAAAAAAAATGAGCCCCTACGCAAGACAGTCGCCCAAAAAAAATAATAATATAAATACGTCTTTCAGAATGTGGAGACACAATTTATTTTTTATTTTTTCTAAGCTAAAACAAACAACCAAAAAATTGTCATATTTGGTATTGTCGCGTCCGTAACAACCTGCTCTATAAAATACCACATGATCTAACCTGTCAGATGAACTTGTAAATAACAAAAAATAAAAAACAGTGCCAAAACAGCTATAAATAGTACCAACAAAACTGCCACCTTATCCGTAGTTTCCAAAATAGGGCACTTTTTTGGAGTTTCTACTTTAGGGGTGCATCGGGGGCTTCAAATGGGACATGGGGTCAAAAAACCAGTCCAGCAAAATCTGCCTCCCAAAAATCATATGGCATTCCTTTCCTTCTGCGCAATGCCGTGCGCCCGTACAGCAGTTTACGACCACATATGGGATGTTTCTGTAAACTACAGAATCAGGGCATAAATATTGAGTTTGTTTTGGCTGTTAACCCTTGCTTTGTAACTTGAAAAAAATGGATTACAATGGAAAAAAAGTGAAATTTTTAAATGTTATCCCTAGTTTCCATTAATTTATGTGGAACACCTAAAGGGTTAACAAAGTTTGTAAAATCTGTTTTGTATACCTCTGGGGGTCTTCAAATTTGTTAGTTGAAAAAAATAGAAAATCTGCCAAAAAAGTGAAATTCTGAAATTTCATCTCTATTTTCCATCAATTTTTGTGGAACACCTAAAGGGTTAACAAAGTTTGTCAAATCAGTTTTGTATACCTCTAGGGGTGCATCAGGGGGGTCTTCAAATTTGTTAGTGAAAAAAAATGGATTAAAATGGAAAATCTGCCAAGAAAGTGAAATTCTGAAATTTCATCTCTATTTTCCATAAATTCTTGTGGAACACCTAAAGGGTTAACAAAAATTGTAAAATCAGTTTTGTATACCTTGAGGGGTGTAGTTTCTAAATGGGGTCACTTTTTTGGTGGTTTCTATATAAGCTTCACAAAGGACTTGAGACCTGAACTGGTCCTTAAAAAGTGGGTTTTGGAAGTTTTCAGAAAATTTCAAGATTTGCTTATAAACTTCTAAGCCTTCTAACGTCCCAAAAAATAAAATGGCATTCACAAAATGATCCAAACATGAAGTAGACATATGGGAATGTAAAGTAATAACTATTTTTGGAGGTATTACTATCTATTATAAAAGTAGAGAAATTGAAATTTGGAAATTTTCACATTTTTTCAAATTATTTTGAAATTTGCAATTTTTTAATAAATAAAAAATACTTTTTTTTTTTACTCAATTTTACCACTGTCATGAAGTACAATATGTGACAGGAAAACAATCTCAGAATGGCCTGGATAAGTAAAAGCGTTTTAAAGTTATCAACACATAAAGTGACACATTTGCCTGGTCCTTAAGGTTAAAAATCAGGGTCCTAAAGGGGTTAAAGATGGCCGAGAGAAGTTCATGGAAAGGACACTGTTCATAAGGTTTCTTTTCTCATGGATGTACCAGTCTGTGAAGAGCATCCTTCTTTCCTTATGGATTTACGGCTGAGATAAGGATATTCGCTGGACGCAGCTGGTGCTAATTACCTCAACAGTTTGGTATCTATTAATGAACAGAAAATCTGTAATATCTATATACACATACACTGCGTGCAGAATTATTAGGCAAATTAGTATTTTGACACATCATCCTCTTTATGCATGTTGTCTTACTCCAAGCTGTATAGTTCGAAAGCCTACTACCAATTAAGCATATTAGGTGATGTGCATCTATGTAATGAGAAGGGGTGTGGTCTAATGACATCAACACCCTATATTAGGTGTGCATAATTATTAGGCAACTTCCTTTCCTTTGGCAAAATGGGTCAAAAGAAGGACTTGACAGGCTCAGAAAAGTCAAAAATAGTGAGATATCTTGCAGAGGGATGCAGCACTCCTAAAATTGCAAAGCTTCTGAAGCGTGATCATCGAACAATCAAGCGTTTCATTCAAAATAGTCAACAGGGTCGCAAGAAGCGTGTGGAAAAACCAAGGCGCAAAATAACTGCCCATGAACTGAGAAAAGTCAAGCGTGCAGCTGCAAGATGCCACTTCTTGCCACCAGTTTGGCCATATTTCAGAGCTGCAACATCACTGGAGTGCCCAAAGCACAAGGTGTGCAATACTCAGAGACATGGCCAAGGTAAGAAAGGCTGAAAGACGACCACACTGAACGAGACACACAAGCTGAAACGTCAAGACTGGGCCAAGAAATATCTCAAGACTGATTTTTCTAAGGTTTTACGGACTGATGAAATGAGAGTGAATCTTGATGGGCCAGATGGATGGGCCCGTGGCTGGATTGGTAAAGGGCAGAGAGCTCCAGTCCGACTCAGACGCCAGCAAGGTGGAGGTGGAGTACTGGTTTGGGCTGGTATCATCAAAGATGAGCTTGTGGGGCCTTTTCGGGTTGAGGATGGAGTCAAGCTCAACTCCCAGTCCTACTGCCAGTTTCTGGAAGACACCTTCTTCAAGCAGTGGTACAGGAAGAAGTCTGCATCCTTCAAGAAAAACATGATTTTCATGCAGGACAATGCTCCATCACACGCGTCCAAGTACTCCACAGCGTGGCTGGCAAGAAAGGGTATAAAAGAAGAAAATCTAATGACATGGCCTCCTTGTTCACCTGATCTGAAACCCATTGAGAACCTGTGGTCCATCATCAAATGTGAGATTTACAAGGAGGGAAAACAGAAAACCTCTCTGAACAGTGTCTGGGAGGCTGTGGTTGCTGCTGCACGCAATGTTGATGGTGAACAAATCAAAACACTAACATAATCCATTGATTGCAGGCTTTTTAGTTTCCTTGCAAAGAAAGGTGGCTATATTGGTCACTTATTTGTTTTTGTTTTGTTTTTGAATGTCAGAAATGTATATTTGTGAATGTTGAGATGTTATATTGGTTTCACTGGTAAAAATAAATAATTGAAATGGGTATATATTTGTTTTTGTTAAGTTGCCTAATAATTATGCACAGTAATAGTCACCTGCACACACAGATATCCCCCTAAAATAGCTAAAACTAAAAACAAACTAAAAACTACTTCCAAAAATATTCAGCTTTGATATTAATGAGTTTTTTGGGTTCATTGAGAACCTGGTTGTTGTTCAATAATAAAATTAATCCTCAAAAATACAACTTGCCTAATAATTCTGCACTCCCTGTAGAATCAACCTTAGTTTTGTTTGTATAAGAAAATCAATAAGACCTATGTATTTTGTTTTATATTGAATATTATGAAGGACGTTTATGTATCTGTTATTAAATATATATTTCTTAATAGGAACGCATACAGTTGTGTTCAAAATAATAGCAGTCAGACATCACTAACCTGATCATTCACTGTTTTTGGTAGAAATGATATTTCTACATGGCAAATAATTTACTAGCAGGTGTAGTTGAGTAATAGAAATCCAACAGACCCAACAGTCATGACATGCATGCTGCTGATTCTGTGTAATTGAATCACTAATTGAAAGGGGCATGTTCAAAATAATAGCAGTGTGGAGTTCAATGAGTGAGGTCATTCATTCTTTGAAAAACATGTGGCAATTAATGCCCTTATTTAAGGAAGAAGGCAGAAAATGTTGTACATGCTGGTTACAGTGCATTTCTCTCTAAAATTCTGAGGAAAATGGGTCGTTCCAGACATTGTTCAGAAGAACAGCATACCTTGATTAAAAAGTTGATTGGAGAGGGGAAAACATATAAAGAAGTGCAGAAAATGATAGGCTGCTCACCTAAAATAATCGCAAATGCTTCAAAATGGCAACCAAACCCTGAAAGACGTGGAAGAAAGCGAAAAACTACCATTCAAATGGATAGAAGAATAGCCAAAATGGCAAGGACTCAAACAATCAGCTCCAGGAAGATCAAAGAAGGTCTAAAGTTACCTTTGAGTACTGTTACAATTAGAAGACGCCTATGTGAAGCCAAGCTATCCGCAAGAAGAGGTTACAATTTGCCAAAGAGCACATTGACTGGCCTAAAGAGACATTTTGTGGACTGATGAAAGTAAGATTGTTCTTTTTGGGTCTAGTGGCCGGAGACAGTTTGTCAGACGACCCCCAAACACTGACTTCAAGCTACAGTACACTGTGAAGACAGTGAAGCATGGTGGAGCAAGCATCATGATATGGGGATGTTTCTCATACTACGGTGTTGGGCCTATTTATCGCATACCAGGAATCATGGATCAGTTTGAATACATCAGAATACTTGAAGAGATCATGCTGCCTTATGCTGAGGAAATGCCCTTGAAATGGGTGTTCCAACAAGACAACGACCCCAAACACACCAGTAAACGTGCAGCATCTTGGTTCCAGACCAACAAGATTGACGTTATGGAGTGGTCAGCCCAATCCCCAGATCTTAATCCAATAGAAAACTTGTGGGGTGACATCAAAAATGCAGTTTCTGAGGCAAAACCAAGAAATAGAGAAGAACTGTGGAATGTAGTCTAATCATGCTGGGCTGGAATACCTGTTCACAGGTGCCAGAAGTTGGTTGACTCCATGCAACACAGATTTACAGCAGTTCTCAGTGGCTATACAACTAAATATTAGTTAAGTGATTCAAAGGAAAGCAAAATCTTCAAACATTTTTCAGTTTATATAGTGAATGTTTGAGTTTGTAAAGAAGAATACAAACACTGCTATATTTGTGAACGGTTTAATATTCACTTTTCTTCAGGGGCAGGAACAGAGAAGAGGTTAAATTTCCCCCTCCCACGACCACTCCCCAGCATTTCAAAAAATTACTAGAGAGCCAACGTTAAAACTAGTGCAATATATGGTATTATATCATACCAACAAGAAAAGAGAATTATAAGGGAGGGAATTATGTGCTGTCATGGTGATTTCATGGAAACAGAATTACCGGTAAGACTAATTCCGATTTTCCATATCATCACCAAGACGGAGAACAAGGAGAACTAAAAAATTATACAGTTTTAGGGGGGGGGGGGCAACCGCCTGAAGGACCTATTTAGTTTGAAGATCCACTTACTTTCTTTCCGTGACATTTCCTTAATATAATTGCCACCTCTTTTATTTTTGGGCACCTTTTCAATACCTCCAAATATGGATCCCGCAAAGTTGCCCGCATGATATTGGGCATAATGGCAGGATAATGGGTGTCCCTCAAATTTTTGGTGTATGTTATTGATGTGCTCTCTGATTCTGATTTTTAGCTGTCTTTTTGTTCTCCCCACGTATATTTTTTGGCAGGGGCATCTTATATAGTATATGACTCCTATAGTATTACATGTCATGTAATGGTTGATTTTAAATACAGAGTTTTTTTCTTTTATTTTCATTATTGGTCCTTTTGTGAATTTTTTGTCAGTTTACAGTTGGCACATACAAACCGGATTCCAAAAAAGTTGGGACACTAAACAAATTGTGAATAAAAACTGAATGCAATGATGTGGAGATGGCAAATGTCAATATTTTATTTGTAATAGACAGATGACAGATCAAACGTTTAATCCGAGTAAATGTATCATTTTAAAGGAAAAATACGTTGATCCCAATTTTCAAATCCCCAAAAAGTTGGGACAAGTAGCAATAAGACGCTGGAAAAAGTAAATTTGAGCATAACGAACAGCTGGAAGACCAATTAACACTAATTAGGTCAATTGGCAACATGATTGGGTATAAAAAGAGCTTCTCAGAGTGGCAGTGTCTCTCAGAAGCCAAGATGGGTAGAGGATCACCAATTCCCACAATGTTGCGCAGAAAGATAGTGGAGCAATATCAGAAAGGTGTAACCCAGCGAAAAATTGCAAAGACTTTGCATCTACCATCATCAACTGTGCATAACATCATCCGAAGATTCAGAGAATCTGGAACAATCTCTGTGCGTAAGGGTCAAGGCCGTAAAACCATACTGGATGCCTGTGATCTCCGGGCCCTTAAACGACACTGCACCACAAACAGGAATGCTACTGTAAAGGAAATCACAGAATGGGCTCAGGAATACTTCCAGAAACCATTGTCAGTGAACACAATCCACCGTGCCATCCACCGTTGCCAGTTGAAACTCTACAGTGCAAAGAAGAAGCCATTTCTAAGCAAGATCCACAAGCTCGGGCATTTTCACTGGGCCAGGGATCATTTAAAATGGAGTGTGGCAAAATGGAAGACTGTTCTGTGGTCAGACGAGTCACGATTCGAAGTTCTTTTTGGAAATCTGGGACGCCATGTCATCCGGACCAAAGAGGACAAGGACAACCCAAGTTGTTATCAACGCTCAGTTCAGAAGCTTGCATCTCTGATGGTATGGGGTTGCATGAGTGCGTGTGGCATGGGCAGCTTGCATGTCTGGAAAGGCACCATCAATGCAGAAAAATATATTCAGGTTCTAGAACAACATATGCTCCCATCCAGACGTCATCTCTTTCAGGGAAGACCCTGCATTTTTCAACAAGATAATGCCAGACCACATTCTGCATCAATCACAACATCATGGCTGCGTAGGAGAAGGATCCGGGTACTGAAATGGCCAGTCTGCAGTCCAGATCTTTCACCTATAGAGAACATTTGGCGCATCATAAAGAGGAAGGTGCAACAAAGAAGGCCCAAGACGATTGAACAGTTAGAGGCCTGTATTAGACAAGAATAGGAGAGCATTCCTATTTCTAAACTTGAGAAACTGGTCTCCTCGGTCCCCAGACGTCTGTTGAGTGTTGTAAGAAGAAGGGGAGATGCCACACCTTGGTGAAAATGGCCTTGTCCCAACTTTTTGGGGATTTGTTGACACCATGAAATTCTGATTCAACATATTTTTCCCTTAAAATGGTACATTTTCTCAGTTTAAACTTTTGTTCCGTGATTTATGTTCTAGTCTGAATAAAATATTAGAAGTTGGCACCTCCACATTGTTGTGCCTTTTCATAGGTAAATACATTCATATCCAATTCATTATTGTCAAGATGGATGTTCATTGCCTTTAAGAGCCATGCTCGACTATAGTTACAATTTTGTATGTCTTAAGGTCACAAAAGCTTAATGTTATTCTTCTCATGAATATACCAGTCTGAGAAGAGGCCTCTCCTTGTTTACTTTTAAATTTATGAGGGCGATAAAGATAAGCTCTGTGCAGCTGGTGATAATCACCTATACAATTAGGCATTTATTAATGAAGCAAAATATATAATATGTATGTATTCATTTAATGAGCCTTAGTTAGTCCTTAGCATAAGACAATCAGTAGGACATATATATATATTTGTTTATATCATATTGTTATATGTTACGAAGACAACATGTATCCAGTATATTGTATATATTTCTCATTAGAAGAGTGTCTGTGAAGATGTGTATTTTGTAACAATTAATCACATCTTTGCTATGACAGAGGAGGTACTGATATCTCTGTGAGAAAACAAGCCATTTACGATCCATAAATTAAGTGTGAGAAACATTCAAAAGAGACGCCTAGAGGTCTGTCTCTAATTGCTACAAGTGTCAGAATTAATCCCTATGGCTTTGAATTAAAGCTTCTAAGGTCAAAATGTATATTCAGACCTTCATAAGTTAACCCTTTATACAATGATGCAGATAGCTTATACAGCAGTGCCACCTAGGTATCAATAGGTGACATTACAACAGTAGCAAAAGTGCATTCTGGGTAAGGTTATGATGTCACATTTTTAGTGTATCATACATGTACACATTGTACCCTTCTGACCCTCTATTTTATTGTACAATGCACGTACATACCCCCCTAATCATGTGGGGATGTTTCGGCTTCGGCACTTTCATTGTATCCTTTTAGACTTGAGAAAGGAGTTATAAACTCCGAAACGCGTTGTCTACTGCACAATAAACAGCTATCAAACCAAACGTTCCCCGATTGAGGTCGTCTTTTGTGCGCCAAAGAAGTACCCTACCGTGTGCCAGCACACAAACCACCCACAACTTCCTCCACAGTCCCTAGGAGTTTTGGCAACTCCATCCAAAGGGACCGAACGGGTACTGGCGGCACCGACCCCCCCCCCCTCCCTCTCTCTGTGGACCTGCCCCTACGGACGTTGTGCGCACACACGCACAACACCAAAAGGTGAGCACACTCCATCCATTTCTGTAAACCGTATCATCGATACCCACCACCCTATGAGCGCCTCTCCCCATTTTTTGTCTCTCGCCAAAACTGCAAGTTATATCCTTGGATGGATTTGCCCATCTTGAGGTCATGTGATGTGTAGTTGGTTAGAGGGGGGCAGAATGTATTTATCATTCTATATTGATGTCTAGGATTAGACATTCCCATCCTGATATCATGAGGTTTTCTCTGAACAGAAGTAATGTATATAACTTATGTTCATTTTTGATATCCTAACCTAATAATAGCTTTGTTATAATGTGACAAGTTATTTCCACTCACATGTATTGTTAAGCTTGTAATGGTTTATATTAACGCTATATTATTCATTTGCATGTATCATTATGTTTATTTACTTATATATGTTTATAATCTTGTAACCAATAAATCTGCATATTTTTATAATACCTGTGTATTATTGTATAATACAGAACTACATTTTGTCATTAACGTCATCTCACGTCAAAAAGAACTTATTTATCTGAGGAAATAGTCGGACTCAGATGTGAATTGTATCAATTAGGTTGTCTACAATTCACCAGGTCATGATTTTAAGAATTTATGACAAATTTTATAAATTTAAAATTTTTTATGGTTAATTATTTTTATGACCATAATTAATAATTCTTAATTGAATTATTACCCACCGACAACATCATTGCATTCAGTTTTTATTCACGATTTGTATAGTGTCCCAACTTTTTTGGAATCCGGTTTGTAATTTACAGGGATAAAAACCCTTCTTCATGGTTTGTTTCTGTATGGGTGGTTTATTAATTGTTATAGAAGGTGCCACCAGGTTAGAAAGGTTTGGGGCCTTCCTAAATATGAATTTTGGATATTCTGTGATCATTTCACCTATTTGCTTGTCCTGTTTTAATATTTCCCAATGCCATCTTATAGTGAAGGCATCTCAATTAAAAAAAAAAACTGTATCTGCTGATGATAGGGATTTCAATGTTTTGCTGTCCTACGTGTTTGTCATCTTTTGGTAGTTTTACTTTTTTTTTTCTTGTGTCTTTCTGTAATAACGCGGATTGATCAAGTCTAATAACTTGATCTGCGATCGGTACCACATTTTTTATATCATATCCCTTTTCTATTAATTTTTTATTTAATTTTTGGGATTCTTCTCTGTAATCCCTATCACTAGTGCAGTTTCTCCGTGCTCGTATATACTGGCTGCGTGGGATATTATTTAACCAAATTGGTAGGTGACAGCTGTTGAGGGGTATAAAACTATTGGTGTCCGTGGGTTTGTGATACGTCTTCGTATGGATGGACCTATCTTCAATCGAAATTGTTAAATCTAGAAAATGTATCTGTTTTTTACTCCAAGTAGGGCTGAAATTAAGATAAAATTCATTTTTATTTAACCCCTTAGTGACCACCCATACGTGTTTTTACGGCGGTCACTAAGGGGCCTTAGGCTGGGCCGCCGCGTTTTTACGGCGGCCCAGTTTAAGCGCCGCGCGGCTCCCCCGTGCAGCGGGGAGCGTGGACCTGGCTCTCACATGAGAGCCGGGTCCCTGCTCTAACAGCACGGAACGGCAGGAGTGCCGATCCGGGTGGTTTAACCATTTACATGCCGGGCGCAATGGCGCCCGCTGCATGTAAAGTGGTGACAGAGGAGCGGACTCCCTCTGTCTCCCATCAGCACCCCGAAAATGCGATCGCGGGGTGCTGATGTGCTGGGAAGCTTACCTTGCTTCCGATGAGGGCCCGAGCCTGTCTTCAGTTACTTCCAGCAGGCTGTGCCTCTCTGGCGCAGCCTGCTGGTCAATGTTCGAATAGCATTGCTATTGAAATGCAATGCATTATAGAGATAATGCATTACATTTTAAAAGCAATCAAAATACTGTATATTATAGTCCCCTTGTGGACTATTAAGTAGTAAAAAATAAATAAAAAAAAATACACATTTATTAAATAAAAAAAATTCCATAAAATAAAAAAATATGCCTTTTTTTCCATTGAAAATACGCTTTTCAATGAAAAAAATTGCAAAAAGAAAATATCCCCCATATGTTTGGTATTGCCGCGTCCGTAACGACCGGGACTACATAAATATTACATAAATTATCCCCTATGGTGAACGCCGTAAAAAATTAAAAATAAAAAAAGACAGAATTTTGAATTTATTCTTAGTTTCCACCGAAAAAAAAACGTAATAACAAGCGATCAAAAAGCGGCATTTACTCCAAAATCATACCCATGAAAAATACAAGTTGTCTTTCAAAAATCAAGCCCTCACACAATTCCATATAAAAAAATAAAAAAAAGTTCTGGGTCTTGTGAAGTGGCAATGCAAAATAATTTTTTGGGTTAATAAAAGGTGTTTTATTGCAAAAAAAGTTGTAAAATGTAAACAAAATTATAAGTATTTAGTATCACTGTAATCGTACTGACCCAGAGAATAAAGATATTATGTTATTTGTACCGAAAAATGAACGCCAAAAATGTATAATGTAAAAACGCAGTGGCAGTATTGCTATTTTTCCCCATCTCCCTCCCAGAAAGAGTTAATAAAAGTTAATCAGAAAGTTATGTGTACCCCAAAATGGCGCCATTAAAAACTACAACTTGTCCCGTAAAAAACAAGCCCTCATAAAGCTATATAGATGAAAAAAGAAAAAAGTTATAGCTCTTGGAACGAGACCATAAAAAAAGGAAGAAAAACGCTTGGTCATAAAGGCCCAAACAGGCTTGGTCACTAAGGGGTTAAACCAGTTAAAAAAATTTCCAATAAAAGTTCATCTTCCTTCCATATGAAAATCACGTCGTCAATAAAACGTTTCCAGAGGACCAGATTTGCACCAATCTCGCCCGAGGAGCGGTAGGTAAGCTCCTCCCATCGACCCATATACAGGTTTGCGAAGCTCGGTGCGAATCTGGTCCCCATCGCGGTCCCCCACGTCTGTAAATAAAAATCGGATCCATGTTTAAAATAGTTGTGCTTCAAAATGAATGTAATACATTCTCCGATAAATTTAATCTGTTCCTCTGGCATCATGCCATCTTTCTTTAAAAAATATTCAGTGGCTTCTCTTCCTTTTTCATATTCAATAACAGTGTAAAGTGATGCTACATCTAGGGTACCTAGAATGTAATTGTCCTTCCAATCTATCTCTTTTAGTATCTGTATAATATGTTTTGTGTCTTTAAGGTATGCTGGTAGCTTTTGTACATATGGTTGCAATCCATACAACTTTATATCAGTGTTTGTGCCTCTAAGCCCTTGACTACACAATAATCAGCGCAGACTCCCACTCTGGTTGTTTCAAAACCAGACTTTTCTTATATACGAATATTTGATAAATGTGTGCACGCTAGACCAGGTAGCGGCCCTACAAATGTTATCTAAAGAAGCACCCGCCTTCTCAGCAAAGGAAGACGACACTGCTCTAGTGGAATGTGCTCTAATATTCCTAGGAGGATCTAGACTAGATCTAGCAAACTGAACATGGAGGTTATCAGATTTCCTAAAATCCCTTGTGACCTCCAAATATCTTAGTACAATACGACGTACATCTAGAGTATGGAATTCGCTTTCTTTCTGATTATTTGGCTTGTTACAGAAAGGGGGAGATGATTTCTTGGTTTCTGTGAAAGCTAGAAACTACTTCAGAAAGGAACCCCGGGTCCAGTTTTAGGACAATTCTATCGTCAGAAATATTAAGATAGGGTTCTCTGATGGAGAGCGCTTGTATCTCACCTAACCTTCTAGATGAAGTTATAACAATGAGGAAGGCTGTTTTAAAGGAAAGAAGTTTAAGTGAACAATTTTCCAGGGGTTCAGAAGGGGCATGCATAAGTACATTAAGGACCGGGTTTAGGTACCAATTTGGGATGCAGGATTTCAGAGAGGGTCTTACAGTCCTGATCAAAAGTTTAAGACCACTTGAAAAATGGCAAAAAATCATATTTAGCATGGCTTGATCTTAACAAGGTTATAAGTAGAGCTTCAACATGCAACAAGAAGAAATGGGAGTGAGACAAAACATTTTTTGAGCATTCAATTTAATGAAAACAACAAATAAACTGAAAAGGGAAAAAACATCCAGTATGCGGCAGTCCTGTGGGCAAAAATGCCTTGTGGATGCTAGAGGTCAGAGGAGAATGGGCCGACTGATTCAAGCTGATAGAAGAGCAACGTTGACTGAAATAACCACTCGTTACAACTGAGGTATGTAGCAAAGCATTTGTGAAGCCACAACACGCACAACCTTGAGGCGGATGGGCTACAACAGCAGAAGACCCCATCGGGTACCACTCATCTCCACTACAAATAGGAAAAAGAGGCTACAATTTGCACGAGCTCACCAAAATTGGACTGGAAGACTGGAAAAATGTTGCCTGGTCTGATGAGTCTCGATTTCTGTTGAGACATTTAAATGGTAGAGTCCGAATTTGGCATAAACAGAATGAGAACATGTATCCATCCTCTGATGGCTACTTCCAGCAGGATAATGCACCATGTCACAAAGCTCGAATCATTTCAAATTGGTTTCTAGAACATGACAATGAGTTCACTGTACTGAAATGGCCCCCACAGTCACCAGATCTCAACCCAATAGAGCATCTTTGGGATGTGGTGGAACGGGAGCTTCGTGCCCTGGATGTGCATCCCTCAAATCTCCATCAACTGCAAGATGCTATCCTATCAATATGGGCCAACATTTCTAAAGAATGCTATCAGCACCTTGTTGAATCAATGCCACGTAGAATTAAGGCAGTTCTGAAGGCAAAAGGGGGTCCAACATCGTATTAGTATGGTGTTCCTAATAATTCTTTAGGTGAGTGTATAAATCTTTATTAAAAAAAATTTCCTTCATACAAAAAAAGTTATACAATCTTTAGAATACATAACATTATATTACCCCCCCCCCCCTTATTCAGTATCTGCTCCCGAGGATATCTTCTCCCGAGGAGAGAGAGAAAAAAACAAAAAAAAAAAACAAACTGATGTACCGCAAAGTGTAAATAAAAAAACATAAATGTCAAGTGTGACACAAAAGCTTGAAAAAAAAAAAAGAAAGAAAGAAAGAGCGTTGACTCTCCAGGGGTAGTCTCTTGGGCTCAGTGGTGAGCAGAATATTTTTAATTTTGCGTTTCTTCTTGAGGCAAACAGATCTATCATGGGAGTACCCCATTTCTCGGTTTTCATTTTGAATACCTGTTGAATTAATGACTAATCTGTTTGGTTTACCTTCTGCCTGCTGAGGTAATCTGCTTCTTGGTTTAAAGAGCCCCCCAGGTGAATTGCTGAGATTGACATCACCTCTCTATCGGCCCAGGAAAATCTCTTTCTCGAGATATCCCAAAGTTTTTCTGATTGCGTACATCCCTGGTGTCTGAGGTATGCTACTGTCGTCATGTTGTCCGATAGTATTTTGACGTGGTGATACTAGAGAGACTCTGTGGCTGATTTTAGTGTCTCCCAGATGGCTTTCAGCTCTCTGAAGTTTGACGATTGGCTGGATACTGCTTTTCCCCAGGAGCCTTGGTAGTATCTGTCCTTGATTTTTGCACCCCAACCTATTTTGCAGGCGTCTGTCAGAATTGTTATTGAATTAGATTTGTTCCATGTAACCCCCTTGGAAAGATTTTGCACAACTGTCCACCAGGATAGAGATGCATTTACAAAACTCGGTATTAGTAGCTTGTGGTCTAGTGACCCTATCGTCTTGTCCCATTGACGTAAGATCCAGATCTGCATGGTGCGATAGTGGGATTGAGACCATGCTACCGATGGAATACAGGATGTTAGAAGCCCCAGAAGGCTCATTGCTTCTCCTATCGAGCAACTTATTTTTCTCTGAGGGCATGTATTTTGTCCTGGGGAAGCAAGGTTATGCGAGTTCTGCGAGTCCAAAATTACTCCCAGGAATTTTACTTTTGCAGAGGGCTGTAGGCATGATTTTCCTAGGTTTACTACCCAACCTAGTTCTGACAGACGGGACGAAAAATATTTCTAAGTTGGAGGATAGGAGATCCACTGAGTCGCCGATGACCAGAAAGTCTTTCTTCAGGTGAGCCACCATCTCTATCACTAATTTTGTGAATAGCCTTGGAGCCAAGGTAATCCCAAAGGGTAGCGCTGTGAATTGGAAATGAAGGATCTGACTGTCCGTATTTCTGATCGCGAATCTTAAGAACTTCTGGTAGCTTGGGTGTATCGGGACGTGATAGGCATCTTTTAGATCGACCGTACACATGACCGCCCCCGCATTTATCAGTGGAATAATTGGCTTCAGGGACTCCATTCTGAATTTTCTGTACAAAATAAATTTGTTTAGGCCTTTTAGATTTATTTTTGTACGAAAAGCTCCTTCCTTTTTCTTTACAAGGAAGAAGAGTGTTGAATGAAATCCTTGTTTTCTTGGAGAGATGGAAACTGGAACTACTACTCCTATTTTTACTAAATTTAGAACACCTTGTAATATATTTTCTCGAGAATTTTTGGTACTTAAGCTTGTAATTAAGAACTTTTTGGGGGGGACTGATCTAAATTCTATTTTGTACCCTGATCGAATTATCTCTAGGGCCCTAGGATTTTGTGTTGTATTTTCCCAGGCAACCAGAAAATTTTTCAATCTCCCCACTATCCTGGCGTCATTGCTTGTCGTGTGATTTAGCTTGGGGGTTAAGCAGGAAACCCCATTCCTTTGCCCCCTTTGGGGTAGCTCCGGCAGCCCGACTTTCCCTTGCCCCTGAAGGATTTGTTCTGACTAGAATAGGGGCGAAAGGACAATTTCCTTCTGTAGGATCTATCTTCCGGAAAACCCTTTTTCCTGTCAGCCGCTTTCTCCAAAATCCTATCTAGAACTGGTCCGAAAACGTATTCTCCAGAGAAGGGGATTGAAGAAAGCTTCATTTTTGAAATTTTATCCTCCGACCAGGATTTCATCGAGAGAGCTCTCCGGGCAGCGTTAAAAAGGTTTTGCATCTCTGGCATAGATTCAAATAGATTCTGCCAAGGCATCTGCCAGAAAGGCCGTAGCGGACTTTAATAGCGGTATAGATTCTAATATCTCTTCATAAGAGATTTTATTCTGATGTTATTTTCTAACTCATTCAGCCACAGGTACATGGTTCTAGCAACCGAAGTGGCCGCTATATTTGTTTTTAGTCCGAACATGGATGCCTCCCATGATTTTCTCAAAAGGGCATCTGCTTTACGCTCCATTGATTTTGCGTTTTTGGTTGGACTGCGCTGCTTCAGGAGATCCCGGAAGAAAGTTCCTGCACCAGAACCATTCAGAAAAATTGGACATGGGAAAGTATTCAAGACACACAAAGCCTCCCTCTCTCTTTCTTCCGAGCTTCTGTGAAAAACCAAAGGTTGCGACAATAGTGAAGCACCTTCACATGAGTTGCGTTAAAAGGATTTATTATACTCACAAACTCGGTTCGATAACAAGCAGTGTGCAAAAGGATAAAACACCGGAAGAAAGAGAGAGGGAGGCTTCGTGTGTATGGAATGCTTTCCCATGTCCAATTTTTCTGAATGGTTCTGGTGCAGGAACTTTCTTCCGTGGTCTCCTGAAGCAGCGCAGTCCAACCAAAAACGCAACTTCTGTATGTGAACTGTTACCCACTTCACTGTTGGGACCTGCGACGTTGACATCATAGGCAACGTATTAAAGGAATTTATTATTTATTTATTTACACTCCATTGAGTCTCTGAGTTGGGCTGCGTCCTCAAATGGCAGTGAGGTCTTTTTGTTTACTTTAGCCACTTGTTCCTCCATTTTTGAAACCTCGTCAAATAATTTTGACTCAGAAGGATCAAATAGTAGACGTTTTTTAAACTCCTTGGAAATACCCAGCCTTTTCTCTGAGTCAGACCATTCTCCATTATCATATCTTTAATGTTGTCATTTATTGGGAACACTCTAGCCCGTCTAATTCTAAGCCCTCCAAACATTTCATCCTGAATGGAATGCGCTTTTTGAACTTCTTTAATTCCCATGGTGGCATGAACCGCCTTTAAAAGGTTACTCATTTCTTCAGAGGAAAAGTAAAATTTCCTATTTCCCTCAAGCACCTCTCCCTCAGAGAGAGATTCGTCCTCATCCCAGGGTCTGGTAGAGGAATCCTCACCCCCCATGCAATCTGAATCCGAGGAAGAAATTGCCCTCACTCTTGGGTGCTTTGGGGGTTGGAGTTGGAAAGAATCTGTTACACCTGATTTAGAGGCTCTTAATTCATCTTGAACCACGGCTCTAATACTCTCCATGAGAGATGGCTACTACCTGAATCAGATATGCAGTCTTTGTAGAGTAATTTGACATATGACTCAGGTAATCTTTTTGAGCAGGATATGCATTTTTGAGGCTTTTTAATTTTCTTTTCAGCCTCTTTTACCTGAGGATATGAGAAAAAAGAAGGGGGGAGCCCGTCAGGGGAACTGTATGAAAAAAAAAACAATACACCTTTGTAATTAACATATGTGTGCTAGATCTGGAACTCCCACAAGGGGAACTTACGGGGGGCAGCGCTGGGGCATCAAGCTCCATCAGACTTTGCAGCTCAGGGACCGATATGCTGAGACCGAACGGTATTACTCACTCAGACCTCAGATCCATGTCCCTCCGTGGCTTCATGCTGTTATATCTGCTGCCTCCTCCTTCTGTCGAGAGAACTTCCGGGTTGCACAGCGCAACCAGGAAGTGACGTCATACGTCTTTGGCGTGCGTGCACGCCGGCCACGCTATCAGCCCTCCCCACCAGGTGAGAGGATGTACTTGCAGCCTGGGAGCAGGCTCTGGATAAACCAGAGCGAGTCCTCCTGACACCCCCAGCCCAGCATTAGCACGAGGCCGCCAGCGGACTGGGGAGCTCACGTAATGAGTCTAAGGTAAAACAGGAGACCGTTCCTACGGATCCTCCTGAAATAAAATAATAAAAAAAGAAATAATTTCCTCTTCATCTCCCTGACGTACAGGGAGACTCTTCTCTGCACCTGGCCTCAGTAGGGACAGGAAACACTGGTGAGTGGTCTTGGGAGGGGACAATTGAATCTCTTCTCTGTTCCTGCCCCTACAGAGGTCATGGGTCAATCTCCTTGTGATGCCGTCATGGTGATGATATGGAAAACTTTATTCATGTAGTGTTGATATAAATTGATTATCCTGATATTTAGAAAACTCCCCATTGTATGGCAGATGTATAGTGTTAAAAGTACTACATCAATATTATCACTATTTAGTAAAGATGCATATTACTGAATAAAAGATCCAATATTGATATCAAGAGAGAATCTCTGATTGGAATATTCATTCCATAGCCATATCAGGCTTGATAATTTATAAGTTGTGTCGCAATACTACCCGATATCCGAAATTGGTCATAGTTTATGCAGATCAAGGGTTCGTATTTATCATTAACATTATTGAATTTTATATCTGATAATTGTGGTCGAGACGGATCGTATTACATTTTTGAGGTACTTTGCATACATTGGTCGTGGTATTAGTGCCATCTAATGGCGAATTGTGAGTACTGCAAATCACTGTGTGTTATTGCATATTATTTACTTTTATATTCATTAAGCTTTGATTGTATCTTAACCACCTCAGCCCCCAGTGCTTAACCACTTAAGGACCACAGGTTTATACCCCCCTAAAGACCAGGCCCTTTTTTACAAATCGGCACTCCACAACTTTAGCGGTTTATTGCTCGGTCATGCAACTTACCACCCAAATGAATTTTACCTCCTTTTCTTCTCACTAATAGAGCTTTCATTTGGTGGTATTTCATTGCTGCTGACATTTTTACTTTTTTTGTTATTAATCGAAATTTAACGATTTTTTTGCAAAAAAATGACATTTTTCACTTTCAGTTGTAAAATTTTGCAAAAAAAACGAGATCCATATATAAATTTTGCTCTAAATTTATTGTTCTACATGTCTTTGATAAAAAAAAAATGTTTGGGTAAAAAAAAAAATGGTTTGGGTAAAAGTTATAGCGTTTACAAACTATGGTACAAAAATGTGAATTTCCGCTTTTTGAAGCAGCTCTGACTTTCTGAGCACCTGTCATGTTTCCTGAGGTTCTACAATGGCCAGACAGTACAAACACCCCACAAATGACCCCATTTCGGAAAGTACACACCCTAAGGTATTCGCTGATGGGCATAGTGAGTTCATAGAACTTTTTCTTTTTTGTCACAAGTTAGCGGAAAATGATGATTTTTTTTTTTTTTTTTTTTCTTACAAAGTCTCATATTCCACTAACTTGTGACAAAAAATAAAAAGTTCTATGAACTCACTATGCCCATCACGAAATACCTTGGGGTCTCTTCTTTCCAAAATGGGGTCACTTGTGGGGTAGTTATACTGCCCTGGCATTCTAGGGGCCCTAATGTGTGGTAAGGAGTTTGAAATCAAATTCTGTAAAAAATGACGAGTGAAATCCGAAAGGTGCTCTTTGGAATATGGGCCCCTTTGCCCACCTAGGCTGCAAAAAAGTGTCACACATCTGGTATCTCCGTATTCAGTAGAAGTTGGGGAATGTGTTTTGGGGTGTCTTTTTACATATACCCATGCTGGGTGAGATAAATATCTTGGTCAAATGCCAACTTTGTATAAAAAAATGGGAAAAGTTGTCTTTTGCCAAGATATTTCTCTCACCCAGCATGGGTATATGTAAAATGACACCCCAAAACACATTCCCCAACTTCTCCTGAGTACGGAGATACCAGATGTGTGACACTTTTTTGCAGCCTAGGTGGGCAAAGGGGCCCATATTCCAAAGAGCACCTTTCGGATTTCACTGGTCATTTTTTACAGAATTTGATTTCAAACTCCTTACCACACATTTGGGCCCCTAGAATGCTAGGGCAGTATAACTACCCCACAAGTGACCCCATTTTGGAAAGAAGAGACCCCAAGGTATTCGCTGATGGGCATAGTGAGTTCATGGAAGTTTTTATTTTTTGTCACAAGTTAGTGGAATATGAGACTTTGTATGAAAAAAAAAAAAAAAAAGAAATCATCATTTTCCACTAACTTGTGACAAAAAATAAAAAATTCTAGGAACTCGCCATGCCCCTCACGGAATACCTTGGGGTGTCTTCTTTCCAAAATGGGGTCACTTGTGGGGTAGTTATACTGCCCTGGCATTTTCCAGGGGCCCTAATGTGTGGTAAGTAGGTAAATGACCTGTGAAATCTGAAAGGTGCTCTTTGGAATATGGGCCCCTTTGCCCACCTAGGCTGCAAAAAAGTGTCACACATCTGGTATCTCCGTACTCAGGAGAAGTTGGGAAATGTGTTTTGGGGTGTCATTTTACATATACCCATGCTGGGTGAGAGAAATATCTTGGCAAAAGACAACTTTTCCCATTTTTTTTATACAAAGTTGGCATTTGACCAAGACATTTCTCTCACCCAGCATGGGTATATGTAAAATGACACCCCAAAACACATTCCCCAACTTCTCCTGAGTACGGCGATACCAGATGTGTGACACTTTTTTGCAGCCTAGATGCGCAAAGGTGCCCAAATTCCTTTTAGGAGGGCATTTTTAGACATTTGGATACCAGACTTCTTCTCACGCTTTGGGGCCCCTAGAATGCCAGGGCAGTATAAATATCCCACATGTGACCCCATTTTGGAAAGAAGACACCCCAAGGTATTCAATGAGGGGCATGGCGAGTTCATAGAAATTTTTTTTTTTTGGCACAAGTTAGCGGAAATTGATATTTTTTATTTTTTTCTCACAAAGTCTCCCTTTCCGCTAACTTGGGACAAAAATTTCAATCTTTCATGGACTCAATATGCCCCTCACGGAATACCTGGGGGTGTCTTCTTTCCGAAATGGGGTCACATGTGGGGTATTTATACTGCCCTGGCATTCTAGGGGCCCTAAAGCGTGAGAAGAAGTCTGGAATATAAATGTCAAAAAATTTTTACGCATTTGGATTCCGTGAGGGGTATGGTGAGTTCATGTGAGATTTTATTTTTTGACACAAGTTAGTGGAATATGAGACTTTGTAAGAAAAAAAAAAAAAAATTCCGCTAACTTGGGCCAAAAAAATGTCTGAATGGAGCCTTACAGAGGGGTGATCAATGACAGGGGGGTGATCAATGACAGGGGGGTGATCAGGGAGTCTATATGGGGTGATCACCCCCCTGTCATTGATCACCCCCCTATAAGGCTCCATTCAGATGTCCGTATGTGTTTTGCGGATCCGATCCATGTATCCGTGGATCCGTAAAAATCATACGGACATCTGAATGCAGCCTGACAGGGGGGGTGATCAATGACAGGGGGGTGATCAGGGAGTCTATATGGGGTGATCACCACCCCTGGAAGGCTCCAGGGAGACGCCTGTATGTGTTTTGCGGATCCGATCCATCTATCAGTGGAGCCGTAAAAATCATGCGGACGTCTGAATGGAGCTTTACAGGGGTGTGATCAATGACAGGGGGGTAATCAATGACAGGGGGGTGATCAATGACAGGGGGGGTGATCAGGGAGTCTATATGGGGTGATCACCACAGTCATTGATCATGCCCCTGTAAGGCTCCATTCAGATGTCCGTATGTGTTTTGCGGATCTGATCCATGTATCCGTGGATCCGTAAAAATCATACGGACATCTGAATGCAGCCTGACAGGGGGGGGTGATCAATGACAGGGGGGTGATCAGGGAGTCTATATGGGGTGATCACCCCCCCTGGAAGGCTCCAGGGAGACGCCTGTATGTGTTTTGCGGATCCGATCCATCTATCAGTGGATCCGTAAAAATCATGTGGACGTCTGAATGGAGCTTTACAGGGGTGTGATCAATGACAGGGGGGTGATTAGGGAGTCTATATGGGGTGGTCCCCACAGTCATTGATCACGCCCCTGTAAGGCTCCATTCAGACGTCCGTGTGCGTTTTGCGGATCCGATCCATCTATCAGTGGATCCGTAAAAATCATGCGGACATCTGAATGGAGCTTTACAGGGGTGTGATCAATGACAGGGGGGTAATCAATGACAGGGGGGTGATCAGGGAGTCTATATGGGGTGGTCACCACAGTCATTGATCACGCCCCTGTAAGGCTCCATTCAGACGTCCGTGTGCGTTTTGCGGATCCGATCCATCTATCAGTGGATCCGTAAAAATCATGCGGACATCTGAATGGAGCTTTACAGGGGTGTGATCAATGACAGGGGGGTAATCAATGACAGGGGGGTGATGAGGGAGTCTATATGGGGTGATCAGGGGCTAATAAGGGGTTAATAAGTGACGGGGGGGAGGGGTGTAGTGTAGTGTAGTGGTGCTTGGTGCTACTTTACTGAGCTACCTGTGTCCTCTGGTGGTCGATCCAAACAAAGGGGACCACCAGAGGACCAGGTAGCAGGTATATTAGACGCTGTTATCAAAACAGCGTCTAATATACCTGTTAGGGGTTAAAAAAATCACATCTCCAGCCTGCCAGCGAACGATCGCCGCTGGCAGGCTGGAGATCAACTCTCTTACCTTCCGTTCCTGTGAGCGCGCGCGCCTGTGTGCGCGCGTTCACAGGAAATCTCGGCTCACGCGAGATGACGCCTATTGGCGTTAGCGTAGCCTGGGGGAGCCGCCGCGATGACGCCTTTCGGCGTTAGGCGTGCGGCAAGTGGTTAAACACCCTGAAAGACCAGGCCACTTTTTACACTTCTGACCTACACTACTTTCACCGTTTATTGCTCGGTCATGCAACTTACCACCCAAATGAATTTTACCTCCTTTTCTTCTCACTAATAGAGCTTTCATTTGGTGGTATTTCATTGCTGCTGACATTTTTACTTTTTTTGTTATTAATCGAAATTTAACGATTTTTTGCAAAAAAATGACATTTTTCACTTTCAGTTGTAAAATTTTGCAAAAAAAACGACATCCATATATAAATTTTGCTCTGAATTTATTGTTATACATGTCTTTGATAAAAAAAAAATGTTTGGGTAAAAAAAAAATGGTTTGGGTAAAAGTTATAGCGTTTACAAACTATGGTACAAAAATGTGAATTTCCGCTTTTTGAAGCAGCTCTGACTTTCTGAGCACCTGTCATGTTTCCTGAGGTTCTACAATGGCCAGACAGTACAAACACCCCACAAATGACCCCATTTCGGAAAGTAGACACCCTAAGGTATTCGCTGATGGGCATAGTGAGTTCATAGAACTTTTTATTTTTTGTCACAAGTTAGCGGAAAATTATGTTTTTTTTTTTTGTTTTGTTTTTTCTTACAAAGTCTCATATTCCACTAACTTGTGACAAAAAATAAAAAATTCTAGGAACTCGCCATGCCCCTCACGGAATACCTTGGGGTGTCTTCTTTCCAAAATGGGGTCACTTGTGGGGTAGTTATACTGCCCTGGCATTCTAGGGGCCCAAATGTTTGGTAAGGAGTTTGAAATCAAATTCTGTAAAAAATGACCAGTGAAATCCGAAAGGTGCTCTTTGGAATGTGGGCCCCTTTGCCCACCTAGGCTGCAAAAAAGTGTCACACATGTGGTATCTCCGTATTCAGGAGAAGTTGGGGAATGTGTTTTGGGGTGTCATTTTACATATACCCATGCTGGGTGAGATAAATATCTTGGTCAAATGCCAACTTTGTATAAAAAAAATGGGAAAAGTTGTCTTTTGCCAAGATATTTCTCTCACCCAGCATGGGTATATGTAAAATGACACCCCAAAACACATTCCCCAACTTCTCCTGAGTACGGCGATACCACATGTGTGACACTTTTTTGCAGCCTAGGTGGGCAAAGGGGCCCACATTCCAAAGAGCACCTTTCGGATTTCACCGGTCATTTTTTTACAGAATTTGATTTCAAACTCCTTACCACACATTTGGGCCCCTAGAATGCCAGGGCAGTATAACTACCCCACAAGTGACCCCATTTTGGAAAGAAGACACCCCAAGGTATTCGCTGATGGGCATAGTGAGTTCATGGAAGTTTTTATTTTTTGTCACAAGTTAGTGGAATATGAGACTTTGTAAGGAAAAAAATAAAATCATCATTTTCCACTAACTTGTGACAAAAAAAAAAAATTTCTAGGAACTCGCCATGCCCCTCACGGAATACCTTGGGGTGTCTTCTTTCCAAAATGGGGTCACTTGTGGGGTAGTTATACTGCCCTGGCATTTTCCAGGGGCCCTAATGTGTGGTAAGTAGGTAAATGACCTGTGAAATCCGAAAGGTGCTCTTTGGAATGTGAGCCCCTTTGCCCACCTAGGCTGCAAAAAAGTGCCACACATGTGGTATCTCCGTATTCAGGAGAAGTTGGGGAATGTGTTTTGGGGTGTCATTTTACATATACCCATGCTGGGTGAGAAATATCTTGGTCAAATGCCAACTTTGTATAAAAAAATGGGAAAAGTTGTCTTTTGCCAAGATATTTCTCTCACCCAGCATGGGTATATGTAAAATGACACCCCAAAACACATTCCCCAACTTCTCCTGAGTACGGCGATACCACATGTGTGACACTTTTTTGCAGCCTAGATGCGCAAAGGGGCCCACATTCCTTTTATGAGGGCATTTTTAGACATTTGGATCCCAGACTTCTTCTCACGCTTTAGGGCCCCTAGAATGCCAGGGCAGTATAAATACCCCACATGTGACCCCATTTTGGAAAGAAGACACCCCAAGGTATTCAATGAGGGGCATGGCGAGTTCATAGAAATTTTTTTTTTTTGGCACAAGTTAGCGGAAATTGATTTTATTTATTTTTTTCTCACAAAGTCTCCCTTTCCGCTAACTTGGGACAAAAATTTCAATCTTTCATGGACTCAATATGCCCCTCACGGAATACCTGGGGGTGTCTTCTTTCCGAAATGGGGTCACATGTGGGGTATTTATACTGCCCTGGAATTCTAGGGGCCCTAAAGCGTGAGAAGAAGTCTGGAATATAAATGTCTAAAAAATTTTACGCATTTGGATTCCGTGAGGGGTATGGTGAGTTCATGTGAGATTTTATTTTTTGACACAAGTTAGTGGAATATGAGACTTTGTAAGAAAAAAATAATAATTTCCGCTAACTTGGGCCAACAAAATGTCTGAATTGAGCCTTACAGGGGGGTGATCAATGACAGGGGGGTGATCAATGACAGGGGGGTGATCAGGGAGTCCATATGGGGTGATCACCCCCCTGTCATTGATCACCCCCCTATAAGGCTCCATTCAGATGTCCGTATGTGTTTTGCGGATCCGATCCATGTATCCGTGGATCCGTAAAAATCATACGGACATCTGAATGCAGCCTGACAGGGGGGTGATCAATGACGGGGGTAATCAATGACAGGGGGGTGATCAGGGAGTCTATATGGGGTGATCACCACAGTCATTGATCACGCCCCTGTAAGGCTCCATTCAGACGTCCGTATGCGTTTTGCGGATCCAATCCATCTATCAGTGGATCCGTAAAAATCATGCGGACATCTGAATGGAGCTTTACAGGGGGGTGATCAATGACAGGGGGGTAATCAATGACAGGGGGGTGTTTAGGGAGTCTATATGGGGTGATCACCACAGTCATTGATCACGCCCCTGTAAGGCTCCATTCAGACGTCCGTATGCGTTTTGCGGATCCGATCCATCTATCAGTGGATCCGTAAAAATCATGCGGACATCTGAATGGAGCTTTACAGGGGGGTGATCAATGACAGGGGGGTAATCAATGACAGGGGGGTGATCAGGGAGTCTATATGGGGTGATCAGGGGTGATCAAGGGTGAATAAGGGGTTAATAAGTGACAGGGGGGGGGGTGTAGTGTAGTGTTGCTTGGTGCAACATATTACTGAGCTGCCTGTGTCATCTGGTGGTCGATCCAAACAAAGGGGACCACCAGAGGACCAGGTAGCAGGTATATTAGACGCTGTTATCAAAACAGCGTCTAATATACCTGTTAGGGGTTAAAAAAAATCACATCTCCAGCCTGCCAGCGAACGATCGCCGCTGGCAGGCTGGAGATCCACTCGCTTACCTTCCGATCCTGTGAACGCGCGCGCCTGTGTGCGCGCGTTCACAGGAAATCTCGTGTCTCGCGAGATGACGCATAGATGCGTGACTGTGCGCAGGGCTGCCACCTCCGGAACGCGAATCTGCGTTAGGCGGTCCGGAGGTGGTTAAAGGGAGTCTTTCACGCCGATTGACCCTATTAACCTATTAACAGACTTATGTCCACGGCATCCTTCCTATTAAAACTGTTCTTACCGTTAGTTCCCTGCTAGCATCGTTCGTCCAAAAAACACTTTTATTCCGTATGCAAATTAGGCTGTGAAGGTCCTTCCTCCTACTGTCAGTAATCCCGCGCATGCGCCGATGACCACGATATCGGCGCGTGCGCATTGAATGACCACAGTCTGGCCGGGGCATCACAGTTTACTGTGTGCATGCGCCGGCCCAGGCCTAACTTACGTTCTTGCCGTGATGCATGCGCACGGTAAACTGTGATGCCCCGGCGAGACTGTGGTCATTCAATGCGCACGCGCCGATATCGCGGTCATCGGCGCATGCGCGGGATTACTGACAGTAGGAGGAAGGGTAGAGAAGAGACCAAGGGCGGGCAGACGCGGCGGATGGGCGGGCAGACGGGGCGGAGGGGGAGTGGATTGGTATGAAAATGACCCAGGGGCCTAGGCACCGGCCGTTGTAAGGCCGCCCCTGGGCACCTTCACAGCCTAATTTGCATACGGAATAAAAGTGTTTTTCGGACGAACGATGCTAGCAGGGAACTAACGGTAAAAACAGTTTTAATAGGGGGGTTGCCGTGGACATAAGTCTGTTAATAGGGTCAATCGGCGTGAAAGACTCCCTTTAAGTTATGGTATAATAAATCATTTAGATTTTTGCATAGACACTTGTACCATGATTTACGGATTGCACAACATAATTAAATTAACAACGATCTCTTTTTGAGGTGTTTTATATGTCCACCTTCGAGGATCAATACCCTTTGACATTTTTCTTTTGATCCTATTTTTTTTATATAACGCATTTGCTTTATATCCCCGACATACCACTGTCATGAAGTACAATATGTGCTGAGAAAACAATCTCAGAATGTCTTGGATAAGTAAAAGCGTTTTAAAGTTATCACCACATAAAGTGACACTGGTCAGATTTGTGAAAAATGGCAGGTTCCTTAAGGTGAAAAATGGCAGGGTCCTTAAGGGGTTAACTAGATGACTGAAGCTAACAGTCTTTGTCCCTTTCTATGTGCCTGTTGTTTTTTTTATGAACTTTTATTTTATGCAAATAAATAGTAGGGGCAACGCCCCCATTGCTCCTAGAAGCTCATTGAGATAAAATAAAGTAAATTTTTCCACAAAAACAGAGGCACATAGAAAGAAGGGACAATGACTGTTAGCTTCAGCTGACATTAGGACATGTCTAATGTCAGCCAGTTTAATGACCATGTTCCTGTTGACAGAAGCCCTTTAAAGTGTGAATCCACTTTTTTTCTTTTTTTACATTTTCTTCACAATAAGATTACATCATTCCAAGGGTGATACTTTTCCTAAAACAACAGAACAGCTTCAAGAGTAACAGGCTGTACCAGTCCAACAACTAACCGACTGACCCTAATCACAACTTTGCACCACGCATGCGCAGGAATGTGTTATGCTAAGTCGGCACATTCGCCAAAACGACTAAAATAACCAGCAGACTAACGGACGAAATCTGTTATTGGTCTTCCGATAACACTGCATATAGATGCTCACTCAGGAGTTAACATTATTCTAGATTAGCTGTAGAACTTTCTGCCCACCATTTCCGCGTTGAATGTGCCGCGTGTAATCGCCAGTCTTCTGCTGTGTGACGTGGAGCTGTAAGCAGCGCTTCCGGGAGGGACACCGAGCCCATCAGCTGCAGCAGTGGTGTGTGCACGGCCGCTTCTCCGTACAACATGGGTGAGTGCGCTGGTCAGGACCCTGTATCATCCAGTTCCCAGGATACCTTCTACATGAGGTGGTCAGTGATTTACCTCTGGGCAGCCAGTCATGCAAGGGTCAGCTCATAGGCTCTTTCTGATCTAATATGTACGTGGCAGCAAGCTCTCTAGCTAAATAGTAACGACCTTATAATAAACTGATCAGGATGGACATGTTGGTTAGTGCCCTGACTACCCATTGTTGGCCAGGTGTGCCTATAGACTCTGCTAGGTCGTCCCATCTGGGCGAGACTGGCGTGCTGTGTGGTTTTTAACATTTTTCCCATTGGAACGCTTCTTAGATCACTCATTGTGAGTAGTGTTGAGAGAACTTGTGTTTTAAGTTTGGCGTACAAGGTTCGGGTTATCTAAGAATTCCGTTATGGATTCCGGACCATAATGCATGGTCCGTGGTAGCGGAATCCATAAAGGAATTCTTAGATAAGGCTACTTTCACACTTGAGTTGTGAAGATCCGGCAGGCAGTTCTGTCGCCCGAACTGCCTGCCGGATCCGGAAAGCATTTGTAGACGGATGCGGAACTGTCTAACAAATGCTTTGAAACACCGGATCCATCTCTCCGGTATCATCCGGAAAAACTGTATTATATTTTTTTGCATTTTTAAAGGTCTGCGCATACGCAAACTGGATCCGTTTCGCCGGAAAACTTGGTGCTGGATCCGGCATTAATGCATTTCAATGGAAAATAATGCCGGATCCGGCATTCCGGACAGTATTCTGGAATTTTGGATGGAGAAAATACTGCAGCATACTGCGGTATTTTCTCCGGCCAAATACCGTAAGAGGGACTGAACTGATGCATCCTGAACGGATTTCTCTCCATTCAGAATGCATTAGGATAAAACTGATCAGTTTTTTTCCGGTATTGAGCCCCTAGGACGGAACTCAATGCCGGAAAAGAATAATGCAAGTGTGAAAGTACCCTTACCCAAACCTTGTACGCCAAACTTAAAACCACAAGTTCGCTCAACACTAGTAAATGCACTTTTGAGGATTTTCCGAATCCCCCATTGCTTCTGGTCCATCAGCCTTGGCTCTGTTGGCTGCGTCTGTGTCGCCCCAGAACTGACACAGGATTATGACATCTCTTTGGGGTTGAGGTTTCACCAGGTAGGTTTTATTACCTGGATGATGGAGCAAGTGACAGATTAGATTTCGCCTCCAGAGGTGTCTCCCAAGAAAGGAAACCATTTCGCCAGTGCCCATGACTCAAGATCCAACCTTCCGGTAAGTCTTGGGGTTTTAATTTTGGAATATTGCTTGGCTGTATTCCCTTGTCAAATCCCAAGGCTTGTTGGAGCCACCTCTAATAGGAGGCACTGTTGAGATGGTTGTTTTCCCTAGTAGATACCTCCTTTGCCATGGAGAACTTCCAGTAAGTCTCCATACAGGACTGGTCCCTCTTTAAATTCAGCACCCTGCCTAAGCCCTCTCCAGAATCCTAAAATATGAGTCTTCTAATAGTGTGTGAATGAGATTTTGAAATTTCATCTAACCTGGTTTCACACTTGCGTTGTCCGGATCCGGCGTGTACTCCATTTGCCGGAATTACACGCCGGATCCGGAAAAACGCAAGTGAACTGAAAGCATTTGAAGACGGATCCGTCTTCAAAATGCGTTCAGTGTTACTATGGCAGCCAGGACGCTATTAAAGTCCTGGTTGCCATAGTAGTAGTGGGGAGCAGTATACTTACAGTCCGTGCGGCTCCCGGGGCGCTCCAGAATGACGTCAGGGCGCCCCATGCGCATGTATGACGTGATCCATGCGATCACGTGATCCATGCGCTTGGGTTGCCCTGACGTCACTCTGGAGCGCCCGGGGAGCCGCACGGATGGTAAGTATACTGCTCCCCCACTCCCCACTACACTTTACCATGGCTGCCAGGACTTTAGCGTCTTGGCAGCCATGGTAACCATTCCGAAAAAGCTAAACGTCGGATCCGGGAATGCGCCGAAACGACGTTTAGCTTAAGGCCGGATCCGGATTAATGCCTTTCAATGGGCATTAATTCCGGATCCGGCCTTGCGGCAAGTCTTCAGGATTTTTGGCCGGAGCAAAAAGCGCAGCATGCTGCGGTATTTTCTCCGGCCCAAAAACGTTCCGGTCCGGAACTGAAGACATCCTGATGCATCCTGAACGGATTTCTCTCCATTCAGAATGCATTAGGATAAAACTGATCAGGATTCTTCCGGCATAGAGCACCGACGACGGAACTCTATGCCGGAAGAAAAGAACGCAAGTGTGAAAGAGCCCTAAGGGACCTGCCATGGCAGAATTAAACACGACTGGCCTTTGGCTAGTCCCATACATGGTGCTTTTCCACATGACCTCTCGCCTAGTTTAATACACATGACTTACATAAAAGTGGCATGTATATATCGCTTTGAAAAGTTATTTCTGTCTTGGCATAAGGCTTTGTCGTAAGATTATGGTCGGTGTTAGTATGGCGGCTGGCCTCTGGGAGCCCCACCAGAAAGGATGTGACCAAGGTCCCTTAGATTTTCCCCTGAACATTTGTGGTGGGTGGACGGTCACCCCAGCAAAGTGTTGCCTTACAAATACAAGAAATTACACAGTCACAGAGTAATTAAAGGGGTTATCCGGTAATTAATATTCATGACCTATCCTCATGACTGGTAATCTATATCAGATTGGTGGGGGGCTGACACCTAGGACCCCTGCTGTTTCACCTGTTAGAAGAGGCTGGTGCTCCATGAAAGATGCAGCCTCTTCCTGGGCCATGTGAAGTAAGTCACTGTACATCGGTCACATGGCCTAGTTGCAGCTCAGCCCTCATGGAAGTGAACAGGGCTTTGCTGCAATACCAAGCACTGCCACTATACAATGTACGGCGCTGTGCTCACCAGATGACCGCTCCCTGCAACAGCTGATCGTGGGGGTGCTGGGAATCGGCCAACCACGATCTGATAATGATGACCTATCCTGAGGATGTAGAGTGACAGGGGGAGAGGAAATCACCACGGTCCTCGTGATAATGCTCATAGGTAGTGTTGAGCGAACTTCTGTTTTAAGTTCGGCGTCTAAAGTTCGGCTTCCGGTTAGCGGAGGATCCCGATATGGATTCCGAATTCCGTTGTGGTCCGTGGTAGCGGAATCAATAATGGCCGATTATTGATTCCGCTACCACGGACCACAACGGAATTCGGAATCCATATCGGGATCCTCCGCTAACCGGAAGCCGAACTTTAGACGCCGAACTTAAAACAGAAGTTCGCTCAACACTACTCATAGGTTAAAAGACCTTTGATGTCATCACCATGTGACCAGTTACATCTACCTTGTTTCTGGTCACATGGCCATGACATAATCACAGGTCCTTTATCCTTCAAAATCCAGTAAGATCTTGATGCAGGAGGTTTCCTGCTGTGTGCCTGTAGTAATGTGAGGCACTTGGTCTTATTATTTTAGCACCTCCATGTGCCTCACATTAATAGTAACAGTGACCCCACAATGTCCTCATATAATGGACATGAGGTTAATGATGGTGTCACGTACTATTAATATGAGGCATTTGTAATATGTGCCTCAAGTTAATAACCCGATAATGTACCTCCACACATAATGGACAACATGGAGTTAATGTGAAGTACATAATGGGGTTACCTACTATTAATATGAGGCACGTGCCGTCATTAACCTCATGTTGTCTATTACGTGAGGAGGTACTTGACGAGGTTACCATTAACGTAATGCATATAGTTTTGTCAATTTAGACCTCCATGTGCCTCACATTATTAGTAAGTGACCCAGTCAAGAACCTCCTCACTTCATGGTCAATTGATATTTTACAAAAAAAAACACCTCCATGTTGCCGGCAATGTGTGGGTATTTTTTGTGTTTTTTTTGCGTGTTATTGACTATTGCAATACTTTTTCTTGGTAATCAAATCAAAATTCTGTTATGGTGACAACGGTACGGGTGAGTATTGTTTTTTCTGTTATTTTCTTGACGTCATATAGGATGTGGCGCAGTCATACATGAAGCTTACTTTAGGTAATATTGCGTTAGTTCCTATTGACTTTACCTCTCCCTCCTTTTAGGGGGTTTCTTTTCCAGCATCTTCTCCAGCTTGTTTGGAACCCGGGAGATGAGGATTTTGATTCTGGGTCTCGATGGAGCTGGGAAGACCACAATACTTTACAGACTACAAGTGGGAGAGGTTGTTACCACCATTCCAAGTATGTACTTGTGTGAGATAATAGTCTGTATACACGTTGGTGTGATGGGCACTTTTATATGTACGTGCCTAAATGTCAATCACTCGTTCTGTTAGTGGCTGTGGTAGCTTTTTACACAATTTATATTAGAAGGGGGCTAGTATGCCTATCTGATCTGGATAACTGGTGGCCTTTTAGACAGATTTCATGGTATACTATTTTGAGCCATTTTGAACTTGCTGATTACAGCTAGTGACATTATATGTTTTTATCTCCAGCCATTGGTTTCAATGTTGAGACAGTAACCTACAAGAATCTGAAATTCCAAGTATGGGACCTTGGAGGACAGACCAGTATCAGGTAATATTGATAGCTATTTTGGGCTTATTTGGAAGGCATTATTTAGATCTGGTATGTCACTTTCAGGATCGTATGCAGGGCCCGTGCAAGGATTTTTGCCGCCCTAGGCAAGATAAAAAATTGCCCCCCCCCCCCCCCCCCCCCCTTATCAGATGATCTGCCCATATCATGACATCACATATGTTCCACCCCTTGGTCAGCATTTAAATTAAAAGATAGTTATATGTTGCAATAAAGCCCCCTATTAAGAATGGTGGAGAATAACTACCATAACTTAAAGGGTTTCTATCACTTCGTATGACATAATTAGCTGTCAGACACTAGCGATCCGCTAGTGTCTGCTCTGGCCAACCATCCTAATATAACAGCTTTTGGGGCAGCCGTTTTGCTAAAAAAAGAACTTTTATAAAAATGCTAATGAGCCTCTAGGTGCTATGTGGGCGTCATTAGCACCTAGAGGCTCCGTCTACCTTCATACACTGCCACCGCCCAGCACGTCCCTCCAGCCCGCCCATCTCCTGCTGAATGCGATCCTCCGTGTGACGCAGCGGACGAATTCTCGCGCATGCGCCGTGCGCGGCTGTATCCGGCGCATGTGCAGTGAATGTCTGACCGCTTCCCTGCTCAGACATCTCCACTGCGCCGATGACGTCATAGTGCTCCAAGGAACAGGCGCAGTGGAGATGTCTGAGCAGGGAAGCGGTCAGACATTCACTGCGCATGCGCCGAATACAGCCGCAACGGCGCATGCACGATAATTTGTCCGCTGCGTCACACGGAGGATCGCATTCCGGAGGACATGGGCGGGCTGGAGGGACGTGCTGGGCGGTGGCTGTTTATGAAGGTAGACGGAGCCTCTAGGTGCTAATGACGCCCACATAGCACCTAGAGGCTCATTAGCATATTTATAAAAGTTCTTTTTTTTAGCAAAACGGCTGCCCCAAAAGCTGTTATATTAGGATGGTTGGCCAGAGCAGACACTAGCGGATCGCTAGTGTCTGACAGCTAATTATGTCATACGAAGTGATAGAAACCCTTTAAGCCATAGCTAAAGAAACAAGCCTGGGGCGAAAAACAATAAGGCCTTCCCCCATGACACAATGACTTTTACAGAAGAAACTGTATATTGTGGGGCACAGTGTAGGCTATATGTGTATAACATAAACATATTTCATATGTAAACTTACAATTACTTGGCTTGACCCTTGGGGATCTCGGACACCACTTCCACACTTTGGCCGGGGGAGCTGTTGTTGTGTTTTTATCCTAATGAGAAAGATTTCATAATAAGGATTTGGAGAAGGGTCAGAGGGATAGCAGAGCAGAGAGAGGCTGCTACTAGGGGGTCATACCATGGGGGAGTAATAAATCCCACCATAATGCCCCCCCCCCCCCGTAGAAATAATTATCCTTATTATCATGTGCCAGAGCCCCCCCCCATATCATGTGCCAGAGCGCCCCCCCCCCCTATCATGTCCCAGTAGCCATAGGGGCCCCCCCTATCCCTATCATGTCCCAGTAGCCACCAGTATTGACAACAACAAAAAAACACTTATACTTACCTCCATGTCAGCGATGCAGGCCTCTTCCAGCCTGTGTCCCGCGCTGTACGGCTCAGGGGGCGCGATGGTGTCATCGCGCCGGCCTCTGATAGGCTGCAGGCATTAGGCCGGCAGCCTATCAGAGGAAGGGGAAGGGACACACCTCTCCCTCCCCTGCCCTGCTACACAGCCATCTGTATCGCTGTCCTGAGGACGGTGATACAGTGGACTGGAGATGAGCGCTTCCACAATGGAAGCGCTCATCTCCGTGTGACGTGTGTCCACAGTCCTGCCTATAGTTAGTTGCGGGCCGGCGCATGAGGGGCGCCGCCGGCCACTTAACAAACGTTTATTTTTATTTTTTTTTAAACCGGACGGTTCCGGCGCCCCCTGCTAAATTGCGCCCTAGGCGGCTGGCTAGGTCTCCTTACAGGTGGCGCCGGCCCTGATCGTATATTGCAGCTCTTCAAATATCACACTGGTCTTTTTTTTTCTCTCTGTTTTAATCAATTACCTTTGTTTTCTGTATAATAGACAGATACAAAATGGAGGTGGGGAGCTGCTGGGCGCAGGACACTTTACAACCATAAATAAGGAGCAGTGGGGCAGATTTATTAAGACTGGAGGGTCATTTGCCAAATGTATTTAAAGGTGCATTCCTCTTTGGCACATTTTGGACTGTCCTAAAGTTGGGACTCAAATCTGAGAGTGCTATGAGTAGGCATAGATTTGTGCCAACATTTGCTCCATCTTCTGTCCTTAGTATTAATAAATCTGTCCAAAAGTTTTAGGCCATGCCCCCCCTCTGGTAACCCATGCTCAATGACTGAGCATTACGTGTGGGCTTCCTCGCTCTTCAGTCACTGAATGATGGGTTTCTGTGTATTGCTGTGCACATAGAGAGGCATGTCAATCAGTGGTTGGAGGGCAACCTCACAGGCCTCATGCTATGAATTGTAACTTGTGCATTCTCAAAATCTACTTACTGTTAAAGGGGTTGTCTCACGTGGAACATTAGTGGCATATCACTAGTATATGCAACCAATGTCAGATGGGTGCGGGTCCCGCTCTTATCTCGAGAATTTAACTCCCAAAGAGAACAAGAGCGCACCGTGCATGTGCGTCTTTCCTCCATTCATTTCTATGGCAGTGGTGAAAATAGCCGAGCCACTTGGCTATTTCCAGCAGTTCCATAGACGTGAATGGAGCACTGGCCGCGTCGCACTCTCAATTCACTTCTACTGGAGTTCTGAAAATTGCCAAACACGTCACTCGGCTATTTACTGCACTTCTATAGAAATGAAAGGAGGGTGGGTGAGCGCGTTCTCTTTGGGAACTTCATTCTAGAGCTAGGTGCTGGTCCCAGAGGTTCCACCAATGGTCCAGGTGACACAACCCCTTTAACTCCCAAGTGACAGACCACTGAAATCAGCGTGTGATGACAGGTTCTCTTTAGGTAAATTGCTAAATTGTTTTTTTTTCTCCAGTGTGGGCGTTTCATATGCCTTTTGTTCCATTACAGACCATACTGGCGCTGCTACTATTCCAACACAGATGCTGTAATATATGTGGTAGACAGCTGTGACCGAGACAGGATTGGGATTTCTAAATCTGAACTGGTTGCAATGTTAGAGGTAACAGTAACATAATACATTGCTAGTTACGTGGAAGTATATACACCTTTGAATAATAGCTCTTATAATCAGCAAACGTAATCTTGAGAAGCTCTTTTGCTGTTTTAACTTTTCATTAGCTAGCTGGTAACTAATTTCTTATGACAGGTATTTTAGCATCATGTACCTGTATTTGGTTAAATTGAACAAGGGTATCATGGCGGGCAAAGACCACACTAAAATTCAGTGCTATCCCAAATGTGCTTTTTTTCTGTCTACAAATTATTATTATTTTTTTCTATTTTACTTGCAGAAAACCACACTCACGCAAGCATATTTTTCAGGTGAAGGGCAGTCCTATGTCTGGCCTTACCCTAAGGGCTGTTTCACACGAGCGGATGCCGTTCGTGGAATCCGCTGCATGAATGACAGCCAAGCCCCGTTCCGGACAGCAGAGACACGGAGTATTAACATGACTGATAATGCTCCGTGCCGCTCTGTGATCTTTTTACTACAAAATCACAGTGAGGTAAAGTTGTCACAGTGATTTTGTAGCAAAGAGCATTATCAATCATGTTACTGCTCCGTGTTTCTGCTGTCCAGAGCGGGGCTTGGCTGTCATTCACGCTGCGGATGACACGCACGCCATCCGCTCGTGTGAAACAGCCCTAAGGCCCCTTTCAGACGAGCGAGTTCCACACTCCGGATTCACAGCGTGAGTATAAGACAGCTCTCGTCCTGAACTTCCCAGCACTGCTGGGGTCACATTGCATTATATTGATTTATGATGTTATGTAACCCTTACAGTTCTGGAATGTATTATGTAACACTGACAGCATTATGTCTGTGTTATCCAATACATTCCAGACCTCTAAGGGTTACATAACATCATAAATCAATATGGTGCTACGTGACCTGGTCAGTGCTGGGAGGTCAGGACGGGAGCTGCTGCATACTCACGCTGGGAGTTCAGAGTGTGGAACTCTATTGTCAAAAGGGCCATGAGGTACATTCACATTTTCGCAGTTATAAAAGGAATTGCTAATTTGTGAGGTTCGTTAAAATCATTACATCTAAAGCTTTTCTTGGAGGAAGAAACATATTGACAACCTTTTAAATATTTACTTATGGCATATGCTGTAATTATCACAAATCAAACTTACACTGACATTTTTCTCCTAGGAAGAGGAGCTGAAAAAGGCCATTCTTGTGGTTTTCGCTAATAAACAAGACATGGAACAGGCAATGACCCCCACAGAGGTAGCAAATTCATTAGGTTTACCCGCTTTGAAGGATCGTAAATGGCAGATTTTCAAGACATCAGCTACAAAGGGCACTGGCCTTGATGAGGCTATGGAATGGTAAGCAGAACACGTGTTCCATTGAATTCATAGTGCCAACATATTCATTTTAACAACAAAGTTCAACTTCTAGTGACAGCTAAGACTCTGTTCACACTGTGTCAGAGTAATATATTTGATGTATATGATAGGAAAACTATCAGCATTTAATTCAAACACATCCATAGGGTCCCGTTCACCCGATGGGGGCCTAAAGAGTGTCTTTTTGCCCCCTGGGGGTGGTATTCATTGCATACTTTTTTTTTTCCCTATTGTGGACTGCACTTTCCTGTGGGACCTGGGTGCCCCGCAAAATAAACTATACTGCTTGCTATGCCTTTTTTTCTTAACAATGTGAGTCAATGAAAAACATATGCCACTGTATGTCTGTACACTGTTATACTGTGGAGCCTTCTGTTGGAGGTATGTGTCGGGGAATTCTCCCATGGAAGGCTTAAACCCAATGTGCATAGCCTGATGCCTTGTGATGGCAAGCGGTAAAGAACACAAATGGGGAGATTTAACAAAACTGGCTTAGTTGCCCATAGCAACCAATCAGATTTAACCTTTGGAAAATGAAAGAAGGAATCCGATTGGTTGCTATGAGCAATGAGCCAGTTTTCCAGTTTTGATAAATCTCCCCCAATATGTCATTTTTTTTTTGTCATCTAATATTGGCATGTCCCTAATTGAAAAAACACATTTTTTCAAGTACGTTGTTAAGCAACTGGAGTACGTAGGCAATAGTCACCTATTTGGAAATCCTCATGTACTAAACAACAGAGACTGTCTCCAAATTACAGACATCTGTCAGCAGATTTGTACCTATGAAACTGGCTGACCTGTTAAATGTGCACTTGGCAGCTGAAGGCATCTGTGTTGGTCCCATGTTCGTATGTGCCTGTGTTGTTAAGAAAAATGTTGTTTTAATATATGCAAAGGAGCCCCTAGGAGCAAGAGGGGATGTTACCTTTACACCTAGAGACTCTGCTCTCTCTGCCACTGCCATGTCCTCCCCACTTTGATTGAGAGGGCCTGGTATAATGACCTTTTCACTCACTGGTCCTGGAGATGTCGTGGCAGTTGCGGAGAGAGCAGAGTCTCTAGGTGTAATGGCAACGCCCCCATTGCTTCTAGAGGCTCATTTGCATATATTAAAACATCATTTTTCTCAGTAAGGCCTCATGCACACAAACATATTTTCTTTTTTTGTGGACCGTTATATGGAACCATTCACTTCAATGGGTCCGCAAGAAAAACCAGAAGTTACTCTGTGGGCATTCTGTTTCCGTATGTCCGTATTTCTGTTCCGCAAAAGAATAGAACATGTCCTATTATTGTCCGCATCACTGACAAGGATAGTACTGTTCTATTAGGGGCCAGCTGTTCCGTTCTGCAAAATACGGAATGCACACAGACGTCGTACATATTTTTGGTGGATCCGTTTTTTGCGGAACGCAAAATACATACAGTCGTGTTCATGAGGTCTAATGCGGGCACATATGAACATAGGACCAACACAGATGCCTTCAGCTGCCAAGTGCACATGCAACAGGTAAGCCAGCTTCATGGGTACAAATCTGGCAGATACCCTTTGAGCTCAATTTCACCCATTATATTGTAACAGATGATGTAGATTTCATTTAAATAAGATTGGGCATGCAGCAGATCTGAAATTGCAGCAAGTTTAGAATCTGCTTTTTTAACCACCTCCGGACCGCTGTACGCACAGACGCGTCCTGGAGGTGGTTGATTCATTCCGCCTGGACGCATATACGCGTCATCTCGCGAGACGCGAGATTTCCTGTGAACGCGCGCACACAGGCGCGCGCGCTCACAGGAACGGAAGGTAAGAGAGTTGATCTCCAGCCTGCCAGCGGCGATCGTTCGCTGGCAGGCTGGAGATGTGTTTTTTTTTAACCCTAACAGGTATATTAGACGCTGTTTTGATAACAGCGTCTAATATACCTGCTACCTGGTCCTCTGGTGGTCCCCTTTGTTTGGATCGACCACCAGAGGACACAGGTAGCTCAGTAAAGTCCCACCAAGCACCACTACACTACACTACACCCCCCCCCCCGTCACTTATTAACCCCTTATTCACCCTTGATCACCCCTGATCACCCCATATAGACTCCCTGATCACCCCCCTGTCATTGATTACCCCCCTGTCATTGATCAACCCCCTGTAAAGCTCCATTCAGACGTCCGCATGATTTTTACGGATCCACTGATAGATGGATCGGATCCGCAAAACGCATCCGGACGTCTGAATGAAGCCTTACAGGGGCGTGATCAATGACTGTGGTTATCACCCCATATAGACTCCCTGATCACCCCCCTGTCATTGATTACACCCCTGTCATTGATTACCCCCCTGTAAAGCTCCATTCAGACGTCCGCATGATTTTTACGGATCCACTGATAGATGGATCCGATCAGCAAAACGCATCCGGACGTCTGAATGAAGCTTTACAGGGGCATGATCAATGACTGTGGTGATCACCCCATATAGACTCCCTGATCACCCCCCTGTAAAGCTCCATTCAGATGTCCGCATGATTTTTACGGATGCACTGATAGATGGATCCGATCCGCAAAACGCATCCGGACGTCTGAATGAAGCTTTACAGGGGCATGATCAATGACTGTGGTGATCACCCCATATAGACTCCCTGATCACCCCCCTGTAAAGCTCCATTCAGATGTCCGCATGATTTTTACGGATGCACTGATAGATGGATCCGATCCGCAAAACGCATCCGGACGTCTGAATGAAGCTTTACAGGGGCATGATCAATGACTGTGGTGATCACCCCATATAGACTCCCTGATCACCCCCCTGTAAAGCTCCATTCAGATGTCCGCATGATTTTTACGGATGCACTGATAGATGGATCCGATCCGCAAAACGCATCCGGACGTCTGAATGAAGCTTTACAGGGGCATGATCAATGACTGTGGTGATCACCCCATATAGACTCCCTGATCACCCCCCTGTAAAGCTCCATTCAGATGTCCGCATGATTTTTACGGATGCACTGATAGATGGATCCGATCCGCAAAACGCATCTGGACGTCTGAATGAAGCCTTACAGGGGCGTGATCAATGACTGTGGTTATTACCCCATATAGACTCCCTGATCACCCCCCTGTCATTGATTACACCCCTGTCATTGATCACCCCCCTGTAAAGCTCCATTCAGATGTCCGCATGATTTTTACGGATGCACTGATAGATGGATCGGATCCGCAAAACGCATCCGGACGTCTGAATGAAGCCTTACAGGGGCGTGATCAATGACTGTGGTGATCACCCCATATAGACTCCCTGATCACCCCCCTGTCATTGATTACACCCCTGTCATTGATCACCCCCCTGTAAAGCTCCATTCAGATGTCCGCATGATTTTTACGGATGCACTGATAGATGGATCGGATCCGCAAAACGCATCCGGACGTCTGAATGAAGCCTTACAGGGGCGTGATCAATGACTGTGGTGATCACCCCATATAGACTCCCTGATTACCCCCCTGTCATTGATTACCCCCCTGTCATTGATTACCCCCCTGTAAAGCTCCATTCAGACGTCCGCATGATTTTTACGGATCCACTGATAGATGGATCGGATCCGCAAAACGCATCCGGACGTCTGAATGAAGCCTTACAGGGGCATGATCAATGACTGTGGTGATCACCCCATATAGACTCCCTGATCACCCCCCTGTCATTGGTTACCCCCCTGTAAAGCTCCATTCAGATGTCCGCATGATTTTTACGGATGCACTGATAGATGGATCGGATCCGCAAAACGCATACGGACGTCTGAATGAAGCCTTACATGGGCGTGATCAATGACTGTGGTTATCACCCCATATAGACTCCCTGATCACCCCCCTGTCATTGATCAACCCCCTGTCATTGATCACCACCCCTGTCATTGATCACCACCCCTGTCATTGATCACCACCCCTGTAAGGCTCCATTCAGACATTTTTTTGGCCCAAGTTAGCGGAATTTTTATTTTTTTTTCTTACAAAGTCTCATATTCCACTAACTTGTGTCAAAAAATAAAATCTCACATGAACTCACCATACCCCTCACGGAATCCAAATGCGTAAAATTTTTTAGACATGTATATTCCAGACTTCTTCTCACGCTTTAGGGCCCCTAGAATGCCAGGGCAGTATAAATACCCCACATGTGACCCCATTTCGGAAAGAAGACACCCCCAGGTATTCCGTGAGGGGCATATTGAGTCCATGAAAGATTGAAATTTTTGTCCCAAGTTAGCGGAACGGGAGACTTTGTGAGAAAAAAATAAAAAATATCAATTTCCGCTAACTTGTGCCAAAAAAAAAAATTTCTATGAACTCGCCATGCCCCTCATTGAATACCTTGGGGTGTCTTCTTTCCAAAATGGGGTCACATGTGGGGTATTTATACTGCCCTGGCATTCTAGGGGCCCCAAAGCGTGAGAAGAAGTCTGGTATCCAAATGTCTAAAAATGCCCTCCTAAAAGGAATTTGGGCACCTTTGCGCATCTAGGCTGCAAAAAAGTGTCACACATCTGGTATCGCCGTACTCAGGAGAAGTTGGGGAATGTGTTTTGGGGTGTCATTTTACATATACCCATGCTGGGTGAGAGAAATATCTTGGTCAAATGCCAACTTTGTATAAAAAAATGGGAAAAGTTGTCTTTTGCCAAGATATTTCTCTCACCCAGCAAGGGTATATGTAAAATGACACCCCAAAACACATTCCCCACCTTCTCCTGAATACAGCGATACCACATGTGTGACACTTTTTTGCAGCCTAGGTGGGCAAAGGGGCCCATATTCCAAAGAGCACCTTTAGGATTTCACAGGTCATTTACCTACCTAACACACATTAGGGCCCCTGGAAAATGCCAGGGCAGTATAACTACCACACAAGTGACCCCATTTTGGAAAGAAGACACCCCAAGGTATTCCGTGAGGGGCATGGCGAGTTCCTAGAATTTTTTATTTTTTGTCATAAGTTAGTGGAAAATGCTGATTTTTTTTTTTTAATTTTTTTTTTTTATACAAAGTCTCATATTCCACTAACTTGTGACAAAAAATAAAAACTTCCATGAACTCACTATGCCCATCAGCGAATACCTTGGGGTCTCTTCTTTCCAAAATGGGGTCACTTGTGGGGTAGTTATACTGCCCTGGCATTCTAGGGGCCCAAATGTGTGGTAAGGAGTTTGAAATCAAATTCTGTAAAAAATGACCTGTGAAATCCTAAAGGTGCTCTTTGGAATATGGGCCCCTTTGCCCACCTAGGCTGCAAAAAAGTGTCACACATCTGGTATTGCCGTACTCAGGAGAAGGTGGGGAATGTGTTTTGGGGTGTCATTTTACATATACCCCTGCTGGGTGAGAGAAATATCTTGGCAAACGACAACTTTTCCCATTTTTTTATACAAAGTTGGCATTTGACCAAGATATTTATCTCACCCAGCATGGGTATATGTAAAAAGACACCCCAAAACACATTCCTCAACTTCTCCTGAGTACGGGGATACCAGATGTGTGACACTTTTTTGCAGCCTAGGTGGGCAAAGGGGCCCATATTCCAAAGAGCACCTTTCGGATTTCACAGGTCATTTTTCTCGCCCATATTCCTTGGGGGACACAGGAAACCATGGGTATAGCTCTGCTCCCTAGGAGGCGTGACACTAAGCGAAAGCTGTAAGCCCCTCCTCCATCAGCTATACCCTTCAGCCTGGAGAAGAGACTGCCAGTTTTTGCTTAGTGTCCAAGGAGGCAAGACACCCCCTGCTTATGCAGGGTTGTTATCCTATGATTTTTATTTTTTACGTATTTGTTGTTTTTAACTCGGTTTTTTTCTACCTACAGGGACAACAGAGGCGCATTGACCCCTCTGTTTCTCCCGGGGTTGAGTTGCGCCAGTGCCGGTAATTCCGCACTGCCGCCTCCCCCACAGAAGACAAGGTGGACCAGGGCAGCCTCGCTCCCCTGCGTCCCGCCAGCTCAGGGTCGCCCGCACGCCAAGTCCCTCCCCCGGCTTCCTGCCACCGCGGTGCCAGGAGCTGAAGGGGCGACCCCGCTGGATGGACTGAGGGCGAAGACAGCGTATGGTGAGAGTGGCTGCTCCAGCCTCCCCTTCCTCCCTCCCACCGCTGCTACCAACATGGCCACTGTTACATGACCACTGCAAACCGCCCCCCGCCCCCCCCCCCCCCCCCCCCCCCCCGCATATCGGGACGTTACCGGGCATAGTTGGAGGGCAGTCTATCTGGGCAAGTCCTAGAACGCTGCCTTACAGGGGACGGCTGCAGACTTGCAAGCAGTCTGCTACATCTAGGCGCGGTGGGAGCCGTTCTCCTGGCATGAACGGCGCCATGTCATGGCCGGCACTTCAACATCCTTGGGGGTTAAAATCATTTTGCCGCGCGCGCGCGGCTCTGCTTCGGCTTCAGCGCGGCAGAGGGGGGGCGGAGCTTCCTTACACATTCAGCTCCGTGCTGCTGCGCTCCGCTACTTCCGGGTTCATCTCTCTGCCGTGCGATCCTGAAGCCTTTCAGCTCCGTGCTGCTGCCTCTCCTCCACAGCCTCCTCAGTCCGTTCCCCTTACAGCTGCCGCTTGTATCATCGGGTCTGGTAGGACTGTTTAACCCCCTCCGTGCCACAGTACTGTTGCCTTAAAGTGCAACATCTTTCCACCATGTCAGACCCTTCTGCAGCCGCCAAGCCATGGTACCATGCCTGTACCGCTTGTAGGGAACCCTTTCCCCGGGGGCAGTCCGATCCGCACTGTACTGCATGCCGAGCCCCACCGCAGCCTCAGTCGCCCGCTGTGTCGCTCCCTGCTTCCTCTGACCCGCCTGACTGGGCTAGATCCCTGTCCCAGGCCGTGGAAAGCCTCACTCATGTCGTGGGCCGCCTAATAGATAGGCCACCTACCCCGCAGGACGCCACTCTGACTGTCGCGCCCTCCGGGTCCACTGCTTCTGCCGCTGCAGCGGGTTCATCCTCTCCTAGTGACCCCTCCCGAGCTAGGCACTCTCAGAAGCGTATTAGAGTAGAGCGAGCCTCCTCCTCGGATGCCTCCCTCTCCCCGCCACGCGTGCGCACCCAGACGAGCCTCTCCTCTCCAAAGGATTCGCTCTCTGAAGGTGAATTGGCGGCTTCAGATTTGGAAATGGACTCGGCCCTGCCGTCCAAGCTAGCCTCAGCGATGGCTCAACTCATCTCTGATATACGTGACACCTTTAAGGTGCAGGATGACCCCCCTAGCTCGGACGCAGCTAGCGTCTCCTTTATCAGACCCAGGCAGGCCTCAAAAGTCTTTCCAATCCACTCTGATTTCTCCTCCGTGGTGTCTAAGGCTTGGGCTCGCCCGGACGCCCGTTTTGTCAACCCAAAGAAGCTGGACATTTGCTATCCTTTTCCAGCCGATGTCGTGGCCACCTGGTCTTCCCCACCCAAGGTAGACCCCCCTGTGGCCCGGCTGTCAAAGAACACGGCCATCCCTGTTCCCGACGGGTCCTCTCTTCAGTCAGCGGAGGACCGTCGCATGGAGACCCTGTCCAAGGGCATTTTTGCTGCCTCCGGTTCTGCCCTCAGGCCGGTTTTTGCCTCTGCTTGGGCAGGGAAAGCAATCTCTGCTTGGGGTACGCAGCTGGAACAGGAGTTGGACTCGGACATCCCCATCCAGGACCTACGTTCCTTGGCCCAGCTTATTATTCGGGCCGGGAATTTTGTCTGTGAGGCCTCCCTTGATGCGGGAGCCCTTATTGCGCGCTCCTCCGCCCTGGCAGTTGCCGTCAGGAGGGAGCTCTGGCTGAAGGTCTGGAAAGCGGACGCTGCCTCCAAACGTTCCTTGGCGGGGCTACCGTTTGCGGGTTCCCGCCTTTTCGGGGTCCGCTTAGACGAACTTATTTCAGAGGCCACGGGTGGTAAAAGCACCCATCTTCCTCAACCCCAAGCCAGGGGCGCCCCCCGCGGACGCCCTGGTGCGTCTCGTTTTCGGTCCTCCCGCAGGGCCTCTGGGGCTCCCACCACAGCTGCCGCTTCGGCTCCTCCCCAGGACAAGCGTAGGAAGCCGTTTTTTCGGGCGCAGCCCTCCTGGCGCAAGCCGCAGGCTGCCCGCACACCCGCAGCAAAACAGTCCTCTGCCTGAAGGCGCGCCCCCACCCACCCGGGTGGGGGGCCGGCTCCTCCTTTTCAAGGACGTCTGGATGGCTCACGTCTCCGACGCCTGGGCCCTCGAAATTGTGTCCTCCGGATACAAAATCGAATTTGCATCCTTCCCTCCGGATCGGTTCTTTCGCTCCCGCCCCACGCGAGACCCGAAAGACGCGGCCGCGTTCTCCGCGGCCGTTCAAGCTTTACTGGACAGGGGGGTGATTACCCCCGTTCCTCTAGAGGAAAGATTCCAAGGGTTCTACTCGAACCTCTTTGTAGATCCTCCGTGGGGCGGTTCGGGGTCTCCTTCTCCACCGTCGACCGTCCTTCCGCTTCTGCATGCGGGTATTGGGGCAGATGGTTGCCTGCTTCGAGGCGATCCCATTTGCGCAGTTTCACTCCCGCCCTCTCCAACGGGCGATCCTCTCCTCCTGGGACAAATCGCCGCAGTCTCTGGATCATCCCTTCCATCTGTCGCCTCCGGTGCGGTCATCTCTCCGCTGGTGGTTACAGTCCCCTCTTCTGGGCAGGTCCTTTCTGCCACTCAACTGGTTGGTGGTTACAACCGATGCCAGTCTCTCGGGCTGGGGAGGCGTGTTTCCTCCCCGATCCGTCCAGGGCATTTGGTCTCCATCGGAGTCCAAACTCTCGATCAATGTCCTGGAACTGAGAGCGGCCCTTCTGTCTCTACGACACTGGACTCATCTGCTGAAGGGTCATCCAGTTCGTGTACAATCAGACAACGCCACGGCCGTGGCGTACATAAACCACCAGGGGGGCACTCGCAGCGCTGCAGCGATGCGGGAGGTCACCAGCATTCTCCGTTGGGCGGAAGCCCACGTCCCGGCCCTATCTGCAATTTTTATTCCAGGGGTGGACAATTGGGCGGCGGACTTCCTCAGTCGCACCACCGTCGACCCCGGCGAGTGGTCTCTTCACCCGGAGGTATTCGAGGCCATTTGCCTTCGTTGGGGCATTCCGGACGTGGACCTCATGGCCTCAAAATTCAATCACAAGGTCCCCGCCTATCTGTCCAGGGCCAGGGATCCGGGAGCTTGCGGAGCCGACGCCCTCGTTCTTCCTTGGCGAGGCTTCGCGCGCCCATACATATTCCCTCCCATCCCTCTCCTGCCCAAGGTCCTTCGGAAGATCGCGGCGGAAGGCGTCTCGGTGATTCTGGTCGCTCCGGACTGGCCCCGCCGGTCTTGGTATGCCGACCTCATGCTGCTCCTGGCAGACGCGCCCTGGCCACTGCCCGCCAGGGAAGATCTTCTCTCTCAGGGACCGATCTTCCACCCGCGTTTAGGGTCCCTACGTTTGACGGCGTGGTTGTTGAGACCACCGTCCTGACACGTAGGGGTTTTTCTGCGGATGTCGTCCGCACCATGATCCGCGCCCGTAAGCCGTCCTCTTCTAGGATCTATTATAGGACCTGGAGGACTTTTTTGGGGTTCTGTACCGATCTGGGGATTCCTCCGCTCCGCTTTTCTCTCCCCACCGTTTTGTCCTTCCTGCAGAGCGGACTGGCCCAAGGTCTAGGCCTTAGTTCTTTGAAGGGTCAGGTATCTGCGCTGTCCATTTTGTTTCAGCGCCCACTGGCCCCCCTTGGTCCTGTCAAGACCTTCCTTCAGGGCGTGGCTCACGCGGTTCCTCCGTATCGCCCTCCGGTACCGCCCTGGGACCTGAACCTGGTTCTCTCAGCGCTCCAGGCTTCTCCTTTCGAGCCTCTGCGGACGGTTTCCTTGCGACTTCTGTCCTGCAAGGTTATTTTCCTTGTAGCCATCACCTCTCTTCGGAGGGTGTCCGAATTGGCTGCACTCTCCTGTCTGGAACCTTTCCTAGTGTTCCACCAGGACAAGGTGGTTCTTCGTCCGGTCCCTTCCTTCCTTCCTAAGGTGGTCTCCGCCTTTCATCTGAACGAGGACATCGTTCTCCCCTCTTTGTGTCCTTCCCCTTCCCATCCGCGGGAGAGGAAGCTTCATCGCCTGGACGTTGTCAGGGCGCTCAAGATTTACCTGGAAGTAACCAGCTCTTTCAGGCATACTGACTCGCTCTTTGTGGTCCCGGAAGGGTCGCGCAGAGGGATGGCGGCATCCAAAGTTGCTATCGCTCGTTTTGTCAAGATGGCTGTTACTGAGGCTTATCTCGCCAAGGGCAGGGTTCCTCCCCTTGGTGTTACCGCTCACTCCACTAGAGCGGTCGGGGCTTCCTGGGCTCAGAGAAATCGGGCTTCTTCGGAGCAGATTTGCAAGGCGGCCACTTGGTCCTCCTTGCACACCTTCACCAAGTTCTACAGGGTGCATACTCATGCGTCGGCTGACGCTGCTTTAGGCCGTCTGGTGTTGCAGGCGGCAGTTGATTGATGCCTCTGGCGTTGGTTGAGTTTGTTCTGGTCCCTCCCTTCTGGGACTGCTCTGGAACGTCCCATGGTTTCCTGTGTCCCCCAAGGAATATGGGCGAGAAAAGGAGACTTTTGTATTACTTACCAGTAAAGTCTCTTTCTCGCTCTTCCTTGGGGGACACAGCACCCGCCCTTCATTGGGTTACAGTTGTGGTTCCGGCTTGGTTGCCCCCGTTGGGGCCCGACAGTTCTTTTTCCGGTTGGTGGTTATCTTTCACTACTTGGACACGCAACTGGCAGTCTCTTCTCCAGGCTGAAGGGTATAGCTGATGGAGGAGGGGCTTACAGCTTTCGCTTAGTGTCACGCCTCCTAGGGAGCAGAGCTATACCCATGGTTTCCTGTGTCCCCCAAGGAAGAGCGAGAAAGAGACTTTACTGGTAAGTAATACAAAAGTCTCCTTTTTACTGAATTTGATTTCAAACTCCTTACCACACATTTGGGCCCCTAGAATGCCAGGGCAGTATAACTACCCCACAAGTGACCCCATTTTGGAAAGAAGAGACCCCAAGGTATTCGCTGACGGGCATAGTGAGTTCATGGAAGTTTTTATTTTTTGTCACAAGTTAGTGGAATATGAGACTTTGTAAGAAAAAAAAAAAAAAAAAAAAAAATCATCATTTTCCGCTAACTTGTGACAAAAAATAAAAAGTTCTATGAACTCACTATGCCCATCAGCGAATACCTTAGGGTGTGTACTTTCAGAAATGGGGTCATTTGTGGGGTGTTTGTACTGTCTGGGCATTGTAGAACCTCAGGAAACATGACAGGTGCTCAGAAAGTCAGAGCTGCTTCAAAAAGCGGAAATTCACATTTTTGTACCATAGTTTGTAAACGCTATAACTTTTACCCAAACCATTTTTTTTCTACCCAAACATTTTTTTTTTATCAAAGACATGTAGAACTATAAATTTAGAGCAAAATTTCTATATGGATGTCGTTTTTTTTGCAAAATTTTACAACTGAAAGTGAAAAATGTCATTTTTTTGCAAAAAAATCGTTAAATTTCGATTAATAACAAAAAAAGTAAAAATGTCAGCAGCAATGAAATACCACCAAATGAAAGCTCTATTAGTGAGAAGAAAAGGAGGTAAAATTCATTTGGGTGGTAAGTTGCATGACCGAGCAATAAACGGTGAAAGTAGTGTAGGTCAGAAGTGTAAAAAGTGGCCTGGTCTTTCAGGGTGTTTAAAGCGAACCTGTCACCATGATTTTGGCATAGAGCTGGGGACATGGGCTGCTAGATGGCCACTAGCACATCTGCAGTACCCAGGTCCCACAGCTCTCTGCGCTTTCATTGTGTTAAAAAACAGTTTTGATCAATATGCAAATTACGTGATATGAGTCCTGTAGCCGGAGAGGAGTCAAGCCGGAAAGGAGCCCAGCACCGCCCCGCGTCCTCCGATTCTCCTCCTTGCCTGCTGACGTCACAGAGCTGGAGCGCCGAAATCTCGCGATGCGCGAGCTAGCGCATGCGCAGTTCGTTCCCTGTGCTGATGCCAGCACAGGGAATGAACATGATGCCGACACTGCGCATGCGCTCGCTCGCGCATCGCGAGATTTCGGCGCTCCAGCTCTGTGACGTCAGCCGGCAAGGAGGAGAATCGGAGGACGCGGGGCGGTGCTGGGCTCCTTTCCGGCTTGACTCATCTCCGGCTACAGGACTCATATCACGTAATTTGCATATCACTCAAAACTGTTTTTTAACACAATAAAAGCGCGGAGAGCTGTGGGACCTGGGTACTGCAGATGTGCTAGTGGCCATCTAGCAGCCCATGTCCCCAGCTCTGTGTGCAAAATCATGGTGACAGGTTCGCTTTAAGCACTGGGGGCTGAGGTGGTTAAAGAGGTTAGCTGGGCTTTTTCTATTGATGACCTGTCCCCAGGATAGAAATATCCAAAAATCTGCAGCACTCCTCCATTAATGAAAAAGTCCAGTCTTTTATTAAACCAGCAGCATAACTACAGCGACGTTTCGACCACCTCTGGTCTTTATCAAGCTGCTTGATAAAGACCAGAGGTGGTCGAAACATCGCTGTAGTTATGCTGCTGGTTTAATAAAAGACCAGATTTTTTCATTAATGGAGGAGTGCTGCAGATTTTTGTATATTTTTACCTGATAATGGGACCCTTGGCCGGGATCTCTATCTGCGAGCACCACCGCCCATGTTGGAATTTGTAGTGCTGCTTATCCTTTTTTTTTACCTGTCCCCAGGATAGGTCATCAATATCAGATTGGCGGGGGTCCGGCACCCAGCCGATCAGCTGTATGAGGAGACTGTGTGTGCATGCTGTCTGCCTTCCTGTCCGCTGCTGCTGTCCCATAGACATAGCAGCAGCAGGAAGAGAGAAAGGAGACTGCACCTGCACACTGTGTGCCGTCTCCCCGTACAGCTGATCGGCAGGGGTGGCTGGTGTCTGACACCTGCTGATCGGATATTGATGATCTATCCTGAGGATAGGTCATCAATAGAAAAGGCCCGAACAACCTGTTTAATTGGGTTTTGTCAAAATCTCCATTACTTACCGGTACATTATCCAGTATTTTGCAATGAACTTGGTAGGACAGAATTTTGGTAACTTGATCTCTTATTTTGATTTCTTTGTCTTGCAGGTTAGTGGAGTCCCTGAAGAGCAGGCAGTAATGTTATCTTTCAAGAATGTTTCTTACCTCCAGTGTAAGAATGGCTCTGGATGTACATAATCTGCACCATCACCACCTAACTTTGCTCCAACAGTGACTGACAAGGGTGTCTGAAGTCTGTACCTTCTGTACCCATCTCCAGTAGCACTGTATCATACTGCACTATACCTCGTGCCTGTCCTGTAGTGTAGATTCACCTTATTTATGACTGTTTTGTAATGGGAACTACAATGTGGGGGATTGCACAACTTGGTTTTGAGATCACATATCTGTCTCTGTTATGTGAGATTTTTATTTTAGTGTAAAAACCTGATTGATTTAGACGATGGCCAGCTGGACGAATGGCCCTCGGCTGTGTAAAGATTGTACTCTGAAATCCATCTGTATAGAATAAACATTTATAATTGGAATATTTATGTGTGAGACATAAATTTATCACTGTTTTGATAGTTTTTGCTTTATAGGGTAGTCCCTAAATGACCTATCCACAGGATGGGTAAGAAATGCCAAAACCCCCAGAAATCATGACAGTAGGAGGATCCCCGAGTCCTATGGGATAGTCTTTGCTCTCTAATGTTTAAATCAACTACATCAAAAACTGCAGTATGTGAATGTAAGCATTGTAACACCAGGTTCTTAGAAGCAGAGAACTGAAACATGGCATTATGGCCATACCCATTAAAATAAAATGCAGTTTCCTCCCGAGTGCCACTTCCTGGTCGGCACGTCTGCTGGGGCTTACCCCTGCGGCTTATTTTTCCCTGACCGGCGTCTGGGTTCGGCCAGGGATGCCGAATAGTGTTCTGGCGAGCGCAGGGGCGTGGCCTGACGGGCGCTTAGAGCTGGTGTCATTTTGGGGATGGGGCTTGTTTGCTCCGCCCCACGCCAGCAGAGGGCGAATGGGCTCCGCCCACTTCCAGGATTTAAAGCACCTGGCAGGACGCTGATGGTGCTTGCTGCTTGGAGGGACACGGGCTAGGTGAGTGTTTGTCCCTTCTTACAGGGCCTAACCTTTCCCTTATTGGGGTGCCAGGGGTATCATTATGTATGAACCCAGACCCCAGGTCCAGAAGCAAGCGGTCCCTTTGGTGCATCATTTTGCCTGCGCATCATGTCACGCAAAATTTCCTTCCCCAGTCAGACTAGCTCTGCTTTGCGTGTGCTGCGCTGCCATCTAGTGGCTCGGCTCCGGACCCATTGCTTGCCGCTGCCCAAGCTATGGAAGAACCAGAATGGGCACGTTCCCTGTCTAGGGTGGTGCAGGATGTCTCTAATACCAACAAAGCTATTGTGGATATATTGGGGCATTTGTCGGAAGGGCTGTCCTCTGAGGGATCATGGAGCTCGTACCCATCGCGGCCGCCCCACAAAATGGGCTAGAACTTCCTCCCCCAAAAAGGGTTCTGTGTCTCCCGTGTCCTCGGCCTCTCCTCCTCCTGCTAGAGAGTCTCACTCCGACATGTCCTCAGTTGAAGAGGCATGTTCCAAGGAGAGAGGGTCAGATGAGGATGTTGTCTCACTGGAGGGTCAGTTGTCCAAACTATCCTCCATGGTGGACAATTTAATTACGGCAGTTATTGAGACGTTGCAGGTTGAGGTTTCAGCTCTGTCATCTGTCAGCGTGGGTGTTTCCTGTAGGAAGTATTTCCCCAGCCACCAGGAGTTTGATTCCTCTCTCTCCAAGGAGTGGAATTTTCCTGATAGACATTTCATGTTGCCAAAATGCTTGAACATCCTTTATCTTTTCGCGGAGGATTTGACTAAGAAATGGTCGGCTCCACCTTTAGTGGACCCGCCCATTTCCCGCTTGGCTAAACATACTACCTTGCCAATGGCGGATGGGGCTTCTTTTTCTGATAAAGATAAGAAGCATTTGCAAAATCTGCCTTTGAAGCAGATTGGCACAGCGCTGCAGCCAGTGTTTGCCTCTACATGGGGGAATGGGCAAATAACTTACATCAGGGTCTTGAGTCGGGAGTCTTCTCGGAGGAACTTGCAGATGTGGCAAGATCTGCTGCCCAGAAACTATGATCTCTGGTTCCTGCATGAACGACAGGATTACCCGATGAACAAGCGTTTCTCTCGTTCATTGGCAGCACATTTACATGGACAGATTGTCAGGAAGAAGTTTCGCAGGACTTTCCCCATAATCTGGATGATTATTGGCTTGTGTAAATGCAGTTTAAGTGAAACAAGGGCTAGCTCCTCCTACAGCTATATCCCTCCTCCAAACCCAGAAGGAGAAGCAGAGAATGAAACAATGGAGACATAAAATGAAGGAAAGAACCACATAGGAACTGCCGCTGCCTAGCAGTGTGTGGAGGTAAACAAACAATTCCTTGCCCTGCGCTGGATGAAATGCTCATATGATAGGGGCCAGAGTGGTGAAGGTAGGGGATATGTCCAGGTTCAACTCTGAACCTGGACAACCACTTTAACTGCTGCCTGCAGAGATCTGCGACCATGTGGCACACTATAAAGTTTAGCAAAATTGTGAAAAGGTGACCAAGTTGCTGCCTTACACACATGCATGGCAGAAGCCTGGGTGTTGGACTGCCCAAGAGGAAAAAGCAGTTACTCGAAAGGGACTGGGTTCCTAGTCCTTGGAACAACAGGTTTCAACAAATTAATTGGGCTATGGTGACTTTCGATGCTGCCAAGCCACACTGGGGAACCTAAGGAATGGGGCCTATGGTAAAGCGGAAAAAACTGTGAAACTCACAATTGGGAATGTGCAGGTACACCCCTTGATGTCCAAAGATAGGAATTGATGCTGCTTCATAGAGGTAATTACTGACCACAGTTTCTGTCATTAACCACCAGAGCTTGAAGCAATTTAGTCACTTCAAGCCCAAGACTGGCTGAACTGAGCCCCTTTTCTTTGGGACCACAAAGAGGATGGAATAAAAAATAAATAAATCTGAAACCCTCTTTAGAAGAGACTGGAATGATCACCCCCTGCAAAAGGAGAGACTAAATGGCTGTGGACACCGCCTTGCATGCCCAGGTATCAGTCTTTTACCCATCTGAAGTGGATCGGATGGGAACCATGTTTTATTCAGAAGTAGACTTGGTGGCTAGAGTCCAGGGCGCCCCTGAAGCACGTACGTTTACTAAAGAAATTATTTAACAGGTCTTTATCAGGATTTGGACTCCAGATCTTCTGTATAGCAGGCAGAAGAGTTACCATTACACTACAGATCCACTCTGTTGGAAAGGCTGGCTTTTCTATGCTTAAAAATCTTCTTCATAACCATAACACTAAAATAGTACATTACTGAAATGAAGGGAAAAAATTGCATCATCTACCAATCACAAATAATAATGTGTTGTCTCCTGTCAATTAAAGGGGTTGTGCAGTGGTTTTACATTGACCTATCCTCAGATTAGGAAGGGGGGGTGGTGTCTAACACCTGGCACCCCCACCGATCAACTGTTTGAAGAGGAGGTGGCACTTCATGCGAGCGCTGCTTCCACTTCATTACACTGGACGTCGTCTCGGAAGTGCAATGTAATTACACGTACTCGCTCTATTCACTTGAATGGAGGAAGTACTTGTAATTACACTACGTTGCCTTTCCAAGGCAGACAATGTCTAGTGTAATAAAGAGTAACAGCTGATTGTGGGGGTGCTGGGTCTCAATCTCCCACCGATCTAATATTGATGACCCATCTCGAGGATACGTCATCAGTATAAAACTCCTGCACAAGCCCTTTAATGCTGAAAATTGCAATTCCCTTTAGCCCAGAAGGTGTCAACCATGGATGACATTTTAGAGGACTGGTCGTCATCCAGCACTGAGGCAGAGTCTGAGACCTCTCCTTCACACGGATTGAGAGGAGTAGTCAAACCACATGGCTGGTGGGGAAGGAGTTGACACTGGAGACACAAACAGGAGTCAGGACAAGGGTGGCCGGGGTCACTTGTGTGGTCTACTGCGCAGGGGGTCTGCAAAAGAGGACTTTTTGCAGTTCAAGGCTGAGGTGACATGCAACCCACCTCAGTAAGGTGCAAAACTGCCAGTGACAAGGAACATTCCCTCTTTGTTTGACTGGATTGGTACAATGACATTTATATGTTGGTCCTGAACATGAAATGCAGAGGGACTTTGACTGTAACAGAAAAAGAGGGGGATGCAAGGTGTGTTCCTGGTGCCTGACTTGTAGGCCCAAAGGAAAACATGTATGCAGAGGAATTTAAAGGGGTTGTGCCATAAACTACTTACTCTACTAACTTACTCTAATATTTACTTTAATCAATTATTCTATTCTTCCTTGGATTGTGTTTTTTTTTCCCCAAAATGTACCTAATTTGCAGTTTTCTCCCCCATGCTGGAATCCTGCTTCCTGGTTTGTCATGTGTCTGCTGTTCTATCATGCCTCATGGCAGTGGATATGTGTCCTGACATCAGATCATGTGACACTAACCAAGCCCCTTGTTCTTACCAATGACGCGTCCTACATTACAAGGATCCAATGTAAGAAGTAACCTACAGCAAATGAAAAGCAAAACAGATTTGCTACAGGGTACAATGGTAGGCTAAAAGTGATATAACAGCGATACCTTTTGGGTGGGCGTAAACCCTTTAACCAGATGAAGTATACAACTACAGCTTATTTGGTTTGCAATTATGCGGATTCAGATTTTTATTCATATCGTTTAACATTTCGGCACGCAGGCCTTCTTCAGACACTATGACACAGGTTCAAAAGAGGAAGAGTTGGTAGCAGGAAGTCAGACGCAGAAGGAGACACTGTGTGTGAACCACACTAGAGTAAGCAGGTAAGGCGTCTCACCTTACGCCTTACCTGCTTACTCTAGTGTGGTTCACACAGTGTCTCCTTCTGCGTCTGACTTCCTGCTACCAACTCTTCCTCTTTCAATCCTGCGGCATAGTATCTGAAGAAGGCCTGCGTGCCGAAACGTTAGACTATATGAATATTGCCGCAAGTAAATAAAAACCTGAATCGGCATAATTTCAAACCAAATAAGCTGTAGTTGTATACTTCATTGAAAACAGGGGTTGGAACCCTACTTACAGCTCCTCACAAGAGTGCGACAAAGATTTATTTGAATCTATCCTTTAACCAGATGTGACCATGGCGTCTGAGTGGTGCACCCGTAACAGCCTTCCATGGCTGAGATGAGGGAAACCATAATATGCTCCAATACCCATCACTGGTATATTCCAATACAGGCATGCAGGTGGAAGCACTGTATTGGAATACAGTGAATGGTGTTTTTTGTGATGGATAAATACCCACCAAATAATACAATTAGCAATTTAGGGCAAGTGACTTAAAAAAAGAGTTCAAATCATCCCCCTTTCCCCAAAATATAAATAAACAAAAAAAAAATAATAGGCTTCACAGTATCCGAAAACACCCGTACTAATAAAATATAAAAATATTTATCGCATACGGTGAATGGCATAACGGAAAAAAAAAAATCTAAATAGACAATTCGGCCTTTTTTGTCACCCCCTCCCTCCCAAAATTTTTAAAAAAGTGATCAAAGTCACACATACAGTATTTCAAAATGATATTACTGTAAAGTACAGATTGCCCTCAAAGAATGAGCCCTCACACAACTCCATAAAACATAAAAAGTTATGGGGTTTAGGCTACTTTCACAGTAGTGTTTCTATTTTCCGGTATTGAGATCCGTCATAGGGTCTCAATATCGGAAAAAAACGCTTCCGTTTGTCCCCATTCATTGTCAATGGGGACAAAACGTAACTGAACAGAACGGAATGCTCCAAAATGCATTCCGTTCTTATACTGGAGAGCAAACCGCAGCATGTTGCAGTTTGCTTTCCGTTCTCTCACACAATAGAAAACGGATCCGTCCCCCATTGACTTTCAATGGAGTTCATGACTGATCCGTCTTGGCTATGTTACAGATAATACAACCGGATCTGTTCATAACAAAAGCAGATGGTTGTATTATCAGTAAGGGAAGCGTTTTTTGCTGAACCCTGCCGGATCCAGCAAAAACGCTAGTGTGAAAGTAGCCTTAGAATATGGCAATAAAAAGAGAAAATATTTTTACTAAGTTTTAAATTTTCTTTCAGTATTAAAACACAAGAAAAACTCTACAGGAGTGGTATCGTTGTAATCGTACCGACCTGGAAAATGAAGGTAATAGGTCAATTTTACAGCATAGGGAACGCTGTAAAAAAAATATATAAAGTTGTGGCGAAATTGCGTTTATTTTCCAATTTCACCCCATTTGGAATGTGAACGAAAAAAAAAAAAAAAGTTAAAAGGGGATGTCCGGGTTCAGAGCTGAACCTGGACATATCCCCATTTTCACCCAGGCAGCCCCCCCTGACTTGAGCATTGGAGCAGTTCATGCTCCGATGCTCTCCTTTGTCCTGCGCTAAATTGCGCAGTGCAAAGGCGGGGAGGGTTTCACCCAGCAGTGAGCCGGTGACGTCACCGGCACTGATGGGTGGGCTTTAGAGCTGCCCTAGCCCATCAGAGCAGGTGACGTCACCGAACACACTACTGGGCGGAAGCCTCCACCCGGCAGTGTGTTATTGTAAATAAAAGAGCCCTTGTCCTGCGCGATCCAGCGCAGGGCAAAGGAGAGCATTGGAGCATGAAATGCAGATTGCATTGCATTTTGTGGTGACAGGTCCTCTTTAATTTGTCATACAGTATCTGTTCAATGTTTCCCGTTGGCTGCAGCCATTATGAACACCTGGCCATTCTTCCCATGTTTTTGGTCTAACCAAGAAAGCCATAGTTATTTTTGTTCAATAAAAGATCAATAAAACAGAATGGCCAAAATCTCATGTGCTCCCTGCCAAAAGGATGACAAAGTGTCTGCAATATATCCATCAAATTGCATCCAAAAATACTGTTGTACTCAGCTAGTATATGCTGTGACGTAACAGGACATCTGTCAAACACAAAATTAAAATTCATAAATAAAAAGAAAAATACAAAATTTCAATGAGAAGTAGAAAGTTTTTAATTGTAATGTACATTAAACTGTACTAATTTTTTTCTAGCAGCACAACACACATGGATTCACATACAAAACGCCAACAATTTTTCTCTGTTACTTGTTTTTATATGTGCATCCATAGCATTAAGCAATGTTTATGATTAGGGATGAACGAATCCAAGTTGGAGCCGAACCAGAGTTCGGTAAAAGGTTTTTAACAGTAGAAATTAATTTCTGAAGTTAATACCAGAAGTCTCGCGAGACTTCGCGCATTAATAACTTCGGCTCATCTGAGCCAATACAATTCTAATACTGTACGGAGCGCTCGCTCAGTACAGTATTCAAACAAAGTTTTATGCAAATTGACTTCAGATGTTTCGTCCGAAGTCGATTCGCTCATCCCTATTTATGATGTGTCTTAGCCACTATTATTCCACCATTGCTAAGTCTTTGAGAGAATGGCCGCGTAGCCTCTTGGCTTTATATCCAGGTCGCAGAAACTCTATTTTCCTCTTCTTAGCTTCAATTTTATTCCTGTGTTTCTTTAGCTTTTTCTTGGCTGCTACTTCAGGATTTGCTACCGCCTAAAAGACAGACACACAATCTCAAGTATTCCATAACACAAACGACAATCATGTGTGCAAATGATAGAATTTATTCAAGTACATCTCTACCCCCTCTACTCCCAGCCCCGGTTTGCTATCAGAAACATTACCTGCAGTGCTTTTTGCTTTTTCCTCTTAACCCTCCTTAGATTGGCTTCTTTCTGTACGCTAGCAAAAGACCAGGAGAAACACTCCAATCCAACCAAGCTTTTCAGAATCTCAATGATTTCTTGAGAGAGGTTTTTCAGTGTAGGGTCTAAAAAAAACAAGGACAAGCCAAATTTGTAGGAAAAGCTGAAAATGTTCACATGAAAGAGTCAGGAACTGTTAACATCCCAATGAACGCCATTGCCTTGCAGTTATTCACTTGCTGCTGTCCCATTAGACCATTTTGTCAGAATTCTTAGAATGCTCAGGAAAACAATATAACAGGCCTCATTCTGACATGTCTTGCACCAATGTCTAGATTTCTAGACCTGGGCTCTCTGAGGTTCAGATGCACTGACTTGTATATTTACTAAAATGCAGGCTACATGTCTGCTATATGAGGATGTCACTAATGCTGGTAAAGGGCTTGTGACATCCTCCTAGTTTTCTTAAAAAGGTGATACTGGTGATCCCCAACCAAATGATGAAACTTGCCATATAATACCTTGAGCCATTTTTTTTTTAAACTTCTGAGTATGCTTTATGTATGTTAAATGTACTCACTCATAGTGTTGACATGTTCATCAGAGCCTTACAGACAGTATCACTTGCGGTCTCCAGTAGACCTCACAATCTTAACTTCCCTATCAGTATGTCTTTGGAGTGTGGGAGGAAACCCATGCAAACTCCATGCAGATGTTGTCCCTGATCAGATTCGAACCTAGGAGCCCAGCGCTGCAAGGCACCAGTGCTAACTACTGAGCCATAGTGTTGTCCATGTTAAGTCCCAAAGAAGAGAAAGGCAGTACTGCCTAATATGTATCAATGTTTCAGCTCTTACCAGAGTCTTCGCCAAGGTTTGAGAACCAAAATGCTGCTTGGGTGAATAAACATTTTTCACTTAGAAGTCAAGTGTTGCTTTGTTCATTGTGCTGCTGTCTTTTTCATTCTTCATATTGGAAGACTTTATATAGATATATTCCATTACACTGCCTGGCTAGGCAAGCACTGATCAATAATAAAAAGTGCATCGACCAAAGATCACTTGAATCGGTTTATTACACTGGCTGATGGAAAGTATGCATAGGAGGAAGAATTGCTACTGCAATTGTTCCTCCCCATTCAGATGTATCGCCCTCATTACACAGGGCGATGTGCTACTGATAAAGAATTCTACATAAAAGATGAAATGACATGCTGCGGTTTCTCACCTTGGTCTGCATATGTGCTGTTCAGTTCTCTGTAGAGTGGGGCAATGATAGTTGGCAGGAATGGCTTCACTTTTTCATTTCCAAGATCTACTGCTATTGCTCCCAGGAATTTAAATATACATATTCTCTATGGCAGAAGCACAGAAAATCAATAAGGTTGCATGTAGTTTAGGAGAATATCTAAATAAAAATAATTAGACAAGTATATAGAAAACACCCACACACAATAAGAGATGAAAAGATTCTGGCATAAATAGGATTTTTTGTGGCCCCACCTGTAAAATCCTTTTCTCGCTGAGTTCATTAGGAGACACAGAAGACCATGAGTATAGCTGCTGCCATTAAGAGGCGACACTAATTAGGATACAGGTTAGCTCCTCCTATTGGCTATGGCCCTCCTGCAGACACTGAGCTAATTCGTTTTAGACACAAGCAGCAGGAGCGGCCAACAGAAATTAGATTGTAACAAAAAGATCTGGAGATGGTTTAGAACCATGAACAGTTAGGACCCATCAATAAAAGCCCCTTTACACAGGCTGAGAATCGCACAGATTATCGCTGTTCATATCACGTTCATGGTAATGCTGTGTAAAGACTATCTTCTGCCAGCAAACAACAAGTCAGTATGGGGAAGAGCGATGGCATCAGTAATCGCTCCTCCCCATATTCTGCAGGAGATCACTGCACATAAATGCAGCGGTCTCCTCCACCAGCAATAAGCAGATTGTGGGGAAGGAACGCTTCTCTCCCGACAATCTGCTGCTCTCTCATCCCATGTAAGGGAACCTTAAACATCATCAGCAAAATAACTGAGTGGGAGCTGTGCCCCCAATGAACTCAGTGGAAAAGGGATTTTATAGGAGAGTCACAAACTTATTTTCTCGCTTCTGTCATTGGGGTCACAGAAGAGTATAGGATGTCCTAAAGCAGTCTCAAGATAAATAAAAACCGAAGCACAAAACATAAAACCAGCTGCAGCAACCAAAAAACATCTATGGATGCCAAAGGCAACCTCCTATAAAGACAGGAGATAGATGTGGAAAGGAGGTCAGACAGTGGCTTTACACAACTCTAGAGTGGAAGCATCATGGCACCCTGGCAAGAGCAAGACAAGGATTAGTCCTGCCCTATGGAGCTAAACCAATTGGGAGCAGACTTCAGAGCACACCAGAGGATGAATGACAAGTGGGAAAATAAGGAAGATAAACATGAGGATGGAGCAAATCCAAGTGCCCACTGAAGATGTAGGGTATACAGGGCCTAGTATGGGACTATAATCCTCCTTAGGGAAAAAGATAACAAGTGGACCACCCCGATACATGCGCAGCCGCCCTCCATTCATTTCTATGGGGCCGCCGAAAATAGCCGAGCGCTAGCTCGGCTATTTCCATCTGCCCTATAGAAATGAATGGGAGCAGGGGCTGCGCGTGCGCGGTGCGCTCCCATTCACTTCTACAGGAGCAGCGCTTGGGGGTTTACGGACCGTGGGAAATCCATGGTCCTCCAGCAACAACTCTCCCCGCTCCGTTCTCGTTGTAGGTGCGGGTCCCAGAGGTGGGACCCGCACCTATCAGACAATGGGGGCATATCCTAGCGATATGCCCCCATTGTCTGTGATGGGAATACCCCTTTAAACATAAGAAGCAACCTCTCTCAGAAATCTAGGCCAGGAGGATGCCTTACCAGAAAGATGTTTAGGTATGAGACAATGCCACAGAATAGATACATGCTATGGCTGTGACAAACCTCCCTGCCCATACAGGGACAATGGAGCATTTTCACCCCAGGAAGAAAATACAAGCTCCCTCTTCAGTGGAGGCAGATGGTAAAACAAAGAGGCACCCTAGATCAAGGATGCATACTAACAAACATAGGGGGACATTTACTAAGACTGGCGATTTAAATGCCGGTCTTAGTCCATGTCCGCTGGCACTTGAAGGCGCCGGCCTCTACATAACTTGGGCGCTCACAGTGCAACTTGCTTAAATCTATGCCGGCCTCCTTGCTGGCATAGATTTAAGTCATTTGCTACACCAAAAACAGGCCTAGTAAATGATAAATAATATGGGCTGACCGGCCGCCCCCACCACACCGCCACCTCGGAAAAGTGGCATGAGCGGGGATAAGTCGCAGATTTGGCTGCAAATCCTCTCTGCGACCGAATTTGTAACAAAAGAAGTGCCATAATTCGCTTCATAAATGACCACCATAGTCTGAAAGTCCAAAAAGGCACCCAATGGAGACAACTGCAAATAAACGATGCAAGACTGCAAAAAAAAAAAAAAAGAATGAATCTGTATTCTCCATGGATCCTGGATGAGGCCTTACCACAGTGAAAGGGATAATCTTGCTAAACCTGAGACTGAGGGTGCAAAATAAAGCTAGAAGACTGGAAAACAGACAAAGGAATCTATGGGTAGTCAACAGCAGAACAACTCCTGGAATATCAGACAAGCACGTCTACATATAAAAAAAATGTGAAGAAAAAAAGCAGAATATATCATTTAAGACCAGAAATGTAATCCAGCAACTCCCTTGTGCCAAAGTCTCACTCTGTGAAGGTGGGAATTGCCTATGAATTGAAAGATGGACAGAAGAGAAGGGAGCCCAGGGCAGCCTCCAAGGTGGTATCAGTCAGACAAACTGTCCCTGATGTGCTGTGAGGTGGCCCAAATTGGGCTGACTCAAGCAAAGACACAGAAAGTGGCCAGGTCACCTGAGGTGTGAAAATCGACTAGCCGAGTGGCTGGTGGGGAAGCTGGGCTGGCATGGGCATGTCTGGAGCACCTACTCCAGACCCGGAAGATGATCAAGAGCCAGGAGGGCAAGGGGAAGGCCACAGAAAACCATAGCTTGAAGGAGGACAGGAAGGAGGAGGGGGGAGAGTATTAATACTAACCCCTCCAAAGTCTCCAGCACCAAATCCAGCTGGGTCACCATCTTCTGTGTGTTGTCCCTTGGTGAGGTAGGGAATGAGCAAAGGATTTGGTGACCCACTGGTTTCCTTCCTTGCTAATAGGGTAAACAGGGGCTTGCTGCCTCCTGTATACCCATAAGACACGAAAACGGTTTTGTTAAGTGTCTGCAGGAGGGGTATAACTGACAGAGCTTAGGAAGATCTGCAGAGAAAAATGGCAAAAAATGCCCAAATCCAGATTTGCAAACCTTGTGGCATCATACCCAAGAAGACTGGAGGTCTGCCAAAGGTGCATCAACTAAATCTAAAGTGAGGGGCCGGAATACCTAGGTCAATGCAATATTTTAGTTTTTCCTTTTCAATAAATTAGCAAAGATTTTAAAATTCAGTTTTCTCTTTCTCATTATGGTGTATTGAATGCAAATTGATGGGGAACTTGATTTTTTATTTTATTTTAGCAAAAGGCACATAAAAAATGTGAAAAAAGTTAAAGGGTCTGAAGTCTTTCCAAATGAATTGCAGATATATCATGAAAATAATCAGAATGAATGGAAGCCACTCCATGCTCTTAAACAATTACATGAAACAAATGCAGTGAAATATTCAACACTCACTTTCAGTGGAATTTTTGGTGTGTGCGCCGCTTCCCTCGTGGCCAGTATGGAAAGCTTTTTCATAAGCCACATCAAGGTGGCAACTTTCTCATCACTGGTCTCTTTTTCAGCATCCTCCTCATCCTCAGAGCCATCTTCTTTCTCACCCTGGTCATTGATTTCCTCTTCAGTAACTGTCTGGGTGTCCTCCACTTCAGGATGGAGGAGATACATCACTTTCGCCACAAATAATAAATTCTTTATAACCTTAAAATGAGAAGCACTATTACAATTTCAGATTGAAAAATACTACTTGTGGGAAAACTTTGCACCACAAGAATGCAGTTATTCCCCAAATGTCCTCGATATACCCTGCCATTACCCAAAAAATGAACTTTAATCAGGCATATTTTAGGCTATGTTACACATATTAGTAATGCTGCTCCTATTCTAAAGAATAATGTTTAAGACCTCACAAGAGGTTATCATTCATTTTTTTAAATACCTGTTCCCCCAGCGTCTGGTCAAGAAATTTTGACTTCAACTGATGGCAGAAGGCAAGAGCAAGATCCTTCATCTGTGAAAGGACAAATATACAGTATGACAATGATTTCAAATACCTGCAGACATCAGATCATTTTTGCCACTGATTAAATTCTTTTTTTTTTTTTTCAATAAGTTAAAATCAATTGAAAAAAAACAAACAAACTAAAGAGGCTTGGTTACCTTTGTTTCCAGCTGATCAGCTAAGAACAAGTCTGAGCACTCAGGTTGGCTTTTCTTTTTCTTTGTTTTCCTAGCCATCCATTTACTGACCAGTTCATCTGGTTTTTGAAGGGAAAACAACTGTCCAAAAATCTGGGAAGAGGTTAACCAGACCCAGCTGTGGGGGTACCATAAATGGGACTGAACGTGAGCTAAAAAACATAAGAAACAGGACAATTAGACAATTGTCTACAGCTCCTGAGTAAACCTACACATCTCCAATAACAGACAACAACCCAAATCCATGTAGTGAGATTTGCTACAGTTAAAATATATTTTGGCACAAGATCGTACAGAATATGATGTATATATAAACTAATAACACATCTAATATACAGTTAAACATGAGGTGCTCATTTTTGATCAAAAATATCTGCCCATCCACCACAAGGTGACCTCTGTACAGATGGGAACCTACTCTAATACCTTTGCCTATGTCATACATGGGCATCTAGATTCAAGAAGAGCAGAACCCATATACAGTGGTCCCTCAAGTTACAATATTAATTGGTTCCAGGACGACCATTGTATGTTGTATCCATTGTAAGTTGACTAATCGATTCCAAAGCCCCAAAATGTCATCCAAGATAAGAGAAAATGAAGATCTAAGAAAAATAAGCAGATAACTAATACTGATAAAACAAGTCCTTACATATAAGGAATAGGTATAGCTGCTAACTAGCAACTAATACAGCTAATTTACCAGAGAAGTGGCCTTGACTGGATGGATCTGAGACATTGTATGTTGAGTCTAGTTTCAACTTACGAAGGATCAGAAAAGACCATTGTATGTTGAAAATATTGTATCCTGAGGCCATTGTATCTTGAGGGATCTCTGCTACAATTCTTACCTCTCTGGGTTAGCAGGCCATGACCTGCCATGACATGACTATGTGCACCTGAGTATTTATTTTAACCTGTAGGATGTACTGACTAGTTTTGCTTCCGTTCATAAGATCCTATATTTGAATTTTTTCGGGTATTCTGCAGGAAACTTAGAAAGTCCCAATTAGTATTCGGCTGTAAATCCAGAACAGAGGAGTGCCCTTACCACATATTTTATGCGTGATCTCTAGGTGCTTTGGCAGCTGCATAACATTGCACTCCTTGATCAGCTTGGTAAGCAGAGTCAGTAAACTGAACAGTAATCTGTCTGCTGCCTTTTCTTCAGTCTCCTCCTTTAACTGCAATACATAAATGAATTATGTGTAAAAAAAAACATAACCTGATTTTTTCTTTTACAAAAAATTTGATGTTGCATAAATACTTACATCCTCAAAGTGTATAGGATCAATCTCGCTTTCAATTTTTGACAGAACAGCTTTAAGTCTCCTCTCAAATTCAACTCCTTCAACTTCAACAAACAACCCACAGGTCAGAGCACCCAACCTCTTGTGAGAGGACTAAGGGGAAAAAGAAAGAACTTCATCAGGCATAGCAGTTGTTCTTTTTACAGATCACACATAACAACGTGATGCAGGAGGGTGGGAAACAAATGGGGTTTAGTACAGATATTTTCTCCGATATGACTTGACCATGCCCAGTGCTAATGCTCCTGTGCAGGGTGTCACACAGCCAACTATATGGACTACATAACATTCCCCCACACCCAACAACATGGATGGGAGCTGCATTGTGAGGGAAATCACGCCCTAAAGCCTTGTGCAGTTGGTTATGTCCTAAAATGAAAGGCTGATGAAGAAGATCTTAAGTGAACAACCCATCTTGGGCTGGACCAATATCATGTGAACGTAATACTGTGGATACGATAGCCAAGACAGATACAGAAGTAATTAATGGGATTATCGGATTTATCAGGATGCTGGGGGTCCTGAGTCCACAGTGATGGGTAGATGTGCTGCTTCATTCACTGTCTATGGGGCAGACAGGAACAGCTGAGTGCTTTACTCTGCCGTTTCCCTTGCCTTCATAGGCACTGATCGGAGGGGCAGAGCAATGCTGTCAAACTCCTTCCCACAATGGCCATGTGGTCAGGACTAGAAACCTCAGTTTTAGTGATTGATGGGGCCTCCAGCTATCAGACATTTTCTGTGGATTGGTGATAAATGTAAATTGTGGTATATTCCCTTTAAAGTTTGTTAAAATGGGATGTTGGACAGCCTTGCGATTACCTTTTCATTATTCAACCATTGTGTAGTCAGTGAAAACATCAAGTCCTTCTGCTTATTATCGACTTTGCCAAGAAGTGATTTTGCTGCCAAGGCGGCCATTTTTTTACACTTTGTCGAATCATCGTTGACCATCAGCAAAGCAAGTGGCACAAACATAAGTCCACAGAATTGATTAAGTATTCCCTGATGCGAGGAAAGAGCAAAACAAAAGCCTTTGTCAATTGGGGATGGCACTGGCTCTACTACACACTATAAATGTAATATAAGTATATATATATATATATATATGTAAAGATAAATGTATTTCCATTTGAAAGGACAATATATTCAAACTAGCGTATATTCACGTATCCAAAAGGCAACAGTGACCAAACCAAAATCTACGTTACTTACCGCTGGGAAAGTCTGGAACAGATAAGCGATCATTTCCAAGGCAGAATCCCGCCCTGTTTCATATTCATAACTACACAAAAGGACAGAAAGAAACAATGATGTTGGTAAAAAAAAGAAAAACTGCCAATTCAGTTATATAACATATATAAAAAGACGACAAATGTACAGTGCCTTATAAGAATATAGTATCAATGGCACACTAAACACTGCGGATGTTTGCAAGAAGATGGACAACAGACAATAAAGTTCCTTTCAGCAGTGCTGTTATCAGGAATGCCAATGTTCACACCTGTGTTTTATATGTTTGCCACGTCAGGCCAAACATACTCCTCACCTATCATCCAGCATAAAATACAGTAGCGAGAGTTGCACGGTACACTAAACAGACATAGTGCACATTCGTATCACTATATGTGCGGCCATTCAGCAACTTATTTGTGTTAGTCTACCACTTGTATAATAAACCACATTCATAAGCCTCACAATACACCTATGAGAGATCACACAGTGAATGCCTATAGTACATAAAATAGCTTGCTGTAATGTGTGCTTTAATGTGAATGTGTCTGAATACTGTAGTGCATCCAAATGACACATATACAAGAACGTGTCATGCGCAACAAAGAGTAACGTGAATATTGTTCACTACAATTTACAGTAATCCTTGGTAATCACTACTGTCAGTTCTTGTCTTTATGACCGATTTGTGACTTAAAGGGGTTGTCCCACAAAAAATATTCCAGTTTTCAAACCAGCTCCTGGATCTGAATTCTTTTGTAATTGCATGTAATTAAAAATTTTGCATAGCCGCTGAGTTATTCAATAAAATGTATCTGTATAGCGCCACCTGCTTTCTTATTTCTTTGTCCTGCTCGCCGAGATGGCCGCACATGCTCAGTTTCATCCTTCAGCTGCCTCCTGAGCTGTGATAGGGAGAGTGGAGATACACCCCTGAGCTGTGATAGGGAGAGCTTAGACACGCCCCCTGAGCTGCAGCAGAATAGACACCCCCCCTAAGCTGTCTGCTTGATATAAATCTAGCAGAGCAATAAATTAGGACATCTCTGGATCCATGTGAGGTACAGGGCTGGTTCTAGATTTGTTAGAAAGAGGTTGCCATTTTCTATATGATGTCTGATTTTAATCTTTTACATTAGTCATGGGATAACCCCTTTAAAGGGGTTTTCTGGGATTTTAATATCGATGACCTATGCTCAGGATAGGTCATCAATATGTGATCGTTGGGGGTCCAACACCCCTGACGATCATCTGTTTGAAGGGGCTGCTGCGCTCAAGTGAATGCCTTGGCTTCCTCACAGCATACCAAGCACAGTGGTGTACATTGTATAGCTGCTGTGCTTGGCATTGCAGCCCAGGCCTATTCACTTGAATGGGACAGAGCTGCAAGTAGGTCATGTGACAAATGAAGGTAATGTTACACGCCTAGGGAGAGACTGCGGTACTCATTTGAGCACTGCGGGCTATTCCAACAGATCAGACCCCCACCGTTCAGATGTTGATGTCCTAGTCTGAGGATAGGACAGCAATACTGAATTCCCAGAAAACCCCTTTAAGGGTACGGCCACGACGCCAGGTTTCTGCGTGCAGTTTTTGAATCCCAAATCATGAGTTAGACATAAAATGATAGAAAGGACAGATATGACTTTTTTATTTTATTTATAAAGTTATGAATGCAATCTTTGATAAATTTGTCACAACATATCACAGCATTTTCTATTCCAATTCTTGCGTGGAGTACAGATGGACCTATTTCTCTCACTTACTCCTTTTTGTTCAGCAGGAAAAAAATGACAGGATACACATTTTGTGACTTAAAAAAAAAAATATAATATCTAATAAATGTGTCCAAGTCCCAGAGAATGAGTACATCAAACCTACTTTTAGTCCGGCTGCCTCTCGCCATGCGTTGCCGGAACTCCGCCCCTATTATAGTTAATGGGGACGGAGCGGCCATCTGGGGGTACACGTGAACTAGAGACAGGACGGATCAGACAGGCTGTTCACCCGCCGGAAAAGCCTGCCGGAGTCCCCTGCCGCTAATGTGAAAGTGCCTTTAGAAGAAATATCAGGAGAGGTCATAACTTCACATTCGAAACTATGCACTTACCTTAATTGGGCAATTATAAATTCCAAGTTGAGTTTGAGATTTTCTCCAAGTGGATAGTCTAGCAAATACTTTAGGTATATCTGGAAGGACAATTGAGAGAGAATGGATTTGCAGCCGATTTCCAGCACAGGCATCACATACTATTGTTTCAATGTAGCATTACACTCACCTGACGACACTGGACTCTCACTGGGTCACTCTGGGCAGTGACTGACAACTTTGCCACTTTCTTCATCACCTCATCCATCTCAGGAACAATAAGTTTTCTAGATACTATAGCCTTTAAAAGAGACAAACACAATATCTTAATACATTTATACTTGGAAAAGTGTTTGAAGAAAATTCACTTTAATACAAGAGGCTGAAATCTGCATGGGTTGACAAAGGGGTTGTTTTCATGAAGACAACCTTTGTCCATATACTGTGGTAAAGCATATGGACATCTGTGAGGAGGGTCCTCCACTCAAGACACCCCTCCATTAGGCTAGAACAGAGGCATATTCTGTACAAGCAGCTCCTGTTGTTGTGGACTCGAGTTTTTCTTGTATTATGGGTCGCCAATCATTTGAATGGCGCCCAAGTTATACAATAGTCCGCTGCAGGAGGTGCTCAGGGAATATATGTGGCTGCCTGTGGGATCAGCTGCTAAGACACATCATTTACAACCTAACCTGATAACGCATCTTTCCCTAAATCAAAAGTAACGTGTGAATTTTGTAATATTACACAATACATTACATAATAAATATATTATAATATTACCTAATATAGGAAAATGTCCCACTCTGATTTCACTCCCTATGCAAAGACCAAATTTAATGGTGAAAGCTGAGACAACCTTGAATTTTATATGTAGACACGTTATTATCTACATATAATTACAGATTAAAAAGACATTTCTGCAGCACTGCAAAGTAGACATGCAAATGGCTAGAATGTGATGTGCCTTGATCAACAGGTAATTCCAGGATGTATCACGTGATCAGTTTGCACTTATTTCTGAAAAAATTTGTTTAAAGGGGTTCTGGGCTAAACCTGTTCTCAGTGATCCGACACTGCCACTGATCCGCTGTTTCAGGCTGCCACAGCACCGAAGACAGTGTATGGCGCAAAAGCAGAAGGCTCTGTGCACTGTGTAGTTTCCATCTGAAACCCCACCGCTGCCACTACACAGTCCACCTCCAAATCTGTACACTGTATAGCTTCTGACCCGAAACAGCCGACTGGTGGGGGTGTCGGGTCTCACACTCCCAACAATCTGATATTGATGACCTATCTGGATAACCCCTTTAATTATATCTGTGTGTGTAAATATATATATATATATATATATATATATATATATATATATGGAGAGAGAGAGAGAGAGAGAGAGACCCGTGATCAGAATGCCATTAATTTTAGCTTTTACTCCTGACGAAGCAAGACCAGATGTGCAGGTTGTTACTGGACTGCCCCTAGCTAGGCAGCAGATAGTAAGTTTAAATATGAAAAAAATAATTAATAACTTTAAATATGAAATAACTTGAATTGCAAAGCATTAGGAAATGACTTACTTTCAACAATCCAAAAGCTGTGGCCTGACGTGATGAATCGTAAAGATCCTCCTCGGCATATCCAAGTAAGACCTGTAGCTGCTTCTCAGTGATGGTTCCCTTCATATGTCGTACCAGTATGGTAACACACTGCACAGAAAATAAGACATATCATATGCATGTTTATACTTCTAATATATTTGATAAGAATTACAAAACCACACAACACCAGAAAAACTAGTCTGTTCACAGCAATCATTGCTCCGAAAACAACTGCACTAAAAGCACTGCAGCCCCATCAACAACCTCTTCCAATAAGCCACTATCAGGGTGTTAACATTATATAGTCATATATATGATCCATTTAACTGTCATATTAAGAGAGACCGTGCAGTGTACTTTCAGTAAATCTTTGAGATGTCGTAGGGACATAAAGTTTAGATCGGTGGATGTCTGAGCACTGAGACCACCATCGATCTCTAGAAAAAGAGGAGACAAGCACTCGCTTTGCAAGTTCTTTCTCCTCTCTGCAGGTCAGAAATCGAGAAGGACTCAATAGAAAGTCTATGGGCCTGTTTCACTCCCATTTTGAGCAGCGAGAAGAAAGCCCTAAGCGAGCGCTTCTCTCCTCTCATTCTAGAGATCATGGGGGGTCTAAACACTGAGACCCCCACCGATCTCTAGAATGCTAGGAGAGAAGCGCTCGCTTAGCAAGTTCTCACCCCTCACTGCAGGACATAAAGTGAGATGGACTCAATAGAAAGTCTATGGGCCTCAGGCTACCAGTAGTGACAAGGATAATAAAGAACTAGAGAAGAATCAGCCAGGACATTTAAGGGAAGAATAATTGTCTGTGACCTCCATCTGCAAAACCATTGCACCGCACTGCACCACTAATGAATATAGTTTATGCTTAATACAAATGCAGGTTGCGCTGCGGGTGCCGGGCATATCCCATACCCGGCACCCAGCCTCTATGACTGCGCGTTGTGATCCGCCGCTATTAACCCCTCAGGTACCAGTCATAGAAGCTGGGTGCTGGGTATGGGATATGGCCGGCACCCACAGCGCAGCCTGCGTTTGTATTAAAGGGGTTCTGCACTTTCATTTAACTGATGATCTATCTTCTGGGACCCGGGACCCCCGCCGATCAGCTGTTTGAGAAGGCAGCGGCGCTCCACCAGCACCGCGGCCTTCTCACTGTTTACCGCCGGCCCACTGACGTCACGACTAGTATCAACTAGTGTGGGCACGGCTAAGCTCCATTCAAGTGAACAGAGCTTAGCCCAGCCCAGGCCAGTGATGCTAGTCGTGACGTCACTTGGCCTGCGGTAAACAGTGAGGAGGCCGCGGCGCTGCTGGAGCGCTGCTGCCTTCTCAAACAGCTGATCGGCGGGGGTCCCGGGTGTCGGATCCCCGCCGATCAGAAGCTGATGATCTATCCAGAGGATAGATAATCAGTTAAATGAAAGTGCAGAACCCTTTAAGCATAAACTATATTCATTGGTGGTGCAGTGGCCACAGCCCCTCCCCTCCTCCTCCCTGCTATCAGCCCATTGGCAGCAGCGGTACAGGGGGGAGGGACTGCCTCCTTCTCCCCTGTGCTGTTGAGAAGAACATGACACGCACTGACAGCAGCGGGTGCCATGTCAGTTTGTGAAAGCAGCAGAGCAGCGGCGGGTCTAGGCGCAAATGGCAACAAGACTACAAAGTCTTGTTGCCATTTAGCAATTCTAGGTCGCATTTGCGACCATTTTGGTCGCCATCTGGAGCCCTGCCTTTGGTACCTGCCCCTATCTCCAGAAGAGGATCCTTGAAATGAAGGCGATCGCACCAAGCAAGCATGGCTGCCCTCCATTTACTGTTATGTGAAAATAGAGCAGCACCATAGTGGTGACTGGAGAGCAAGTTGTACATGTGCGGTGTGCTCTCCTTCACTTCAGGGGCCCCGTTCTGGAGATAGGAGCAGGTCCCAGAAGCAGGGCCTGTCCCCATCTGATATTGATGCCATAGCCTAACAATATGTCATCAATGTCTGAGATGGGCTAACCCCTTTAAGTGTTCCCTTAACATTTGAGAAATGTATATTGAGTATTCTACTCAATCATCTGAGTATAAGATTTGCATAGCGGGTAGACAGGAGGACTGCATCACTTACCTTAAAACAACTGACTACCAGGTGGAAATTCTGCCCTCTGGCTACTCCAGCTTTAGCATAATCATTTAACAAAAGGAAAAGCTGTTTAATTAGCTGCTGTGTATTCTGCTGGACAGATGGCAAAGAAAACTTCAACATCCAGATCAGAGACTGCAAAGCACCGGTGATAACCTGCAGAAAATCATCAACTCTTCTAATATTACAATATATACAGCAGAACATACAATACAAATGCTAGATAGAGTCTACAGATCCATACTTTAAGTTAGATTTTGATTTGGAATAACACTATGTGGGATTACCACGGGCAGTGTCTCAAGGCACAAAGAACACATGTGCCATGTGGAGGTTATCATATTGACTGGGGTATTGTAGGAGTTTTAATAACACGTTTAAGGGTACTTCCACACTAGCGTTATTCTATTCCGGCACTGAGTTCCGTCCTAGGGGCTCTATACCGGAAAAGAACTGATCGGTTTTATCCTAATGCATTCTGAATGGAGAGTAATCTGTTCAGGATGCATCAGGATGTCTTCAGTTAAGTCATTTTGACTGTTCAGGACGGAGATAAAACTGCAGCATTCTACGGTTTTATCTCCGGTAAAAAAAAACAGAACACTTGCCAGAATGCCGTCTCCGGCATTTTTTTTCTCCATAGGAACGTATTAGTGCCGGATCCGGCATTCAAAATACTGGAATGCCAGATCCGTCCTTCCGGTCTGCGCATGCAGATCGAAAAAAAGTGTCAAAAAAATAAATGCCAGATCCGTTTTTCCAGGTGACACCGGAAAGACGGATCCAGCATTTCAATGGATTTGTAAGACGGATCAGGATCCTGATCAGTCTTACAAATACCATCAGTTGGCATACGTCTTGAAGGATCCGGCAGGCAGCTCCGGCTACGGAACTGCTTGCCGGATCACTCTGCCGCAAGTGTGAAAGTACCCTTAACAAGAAGGCTCGATAAAAGTGATTGTTCCTGGTTTGGTTTTGTACCAATAGTATTTTTTGGAGACTAATCAGGATGCTTACAGCAGCACGCAGACCATGTTGGGCCATGTCAGTATGACTGCATTAGTGATTAGATAGAAGAAATAGCAAGTTCTTGGTCAGGTGCCGGTTCTAGAAAAACCTACATCACCTTTACACTAATAGAAACATTGACGTAGATTACCAGTCTGTCTTACAATGTACAAAGAGACTGATAAGGTTCCCATTTTCAGTGGAAACTATGGAAGGAAGCTACGAGCCACACATTAGATATGTGCACTATTGGGCTATTGCACTATTTGCAATCATTTTTTAAAATCCTCAAATGCATCCAAACTATAAGTTACAAAGCTTTTCAAAAAGCCTTAGAAGAGGGACCTGCAGAAACCCAGGCACCTGCTTCAGATAAATGGAGCTGGTTTTCTGAAACAGAAATTTCTGCAAAAAATCTGCAGCATATAAATATACTCTTTCTGCTTTTCATTTGCCCTATCTTGTACTGTCATGTCGGAGGTAGGTTGGTACAGCCGAAATGCGTCACATGATGTTATAATGTGACAATAAACTACAACAAGCAAACAAGTGCTGGTCTTTTTTCTACAAATTTACCAAGAAGAGGGACATAAGAAGTGGAAATCTCCCTTAAACGGGCAAGACAGATATAACAATAGCAAAATGACTAACCTGGACATCCCTGAACTGCAGGCAGCCGATCAGCATGGGAACAAAGGGATCCAGCATTTCCAGTGCTTGCTCCTCAGAAGAGTTCACTTTGGACTTTCTTAAGCTCATATACAGAAGCTGGATCATAGGAAGGAATACACAAACAGACAAATGCACAATGAAATACACTGACCAGTGAAAAACACATAATGACTATATACATGTAAAACTATTTGTGTGTGGTTTTAGTTTATAGCCATATTACCAATGAACCAATTCATTTACTGGGACTGCCCTCAGAATTTTATATGGTATATACAGATTCTGTTACATGAAAAAATAGTAATCAGAACTAATTGATAATTGAGTCAGTGGGATATTGACTATATACCACCTCTTCTGCTTCCCATACTGTGATATGAACACGCTTAAGCCTCATGCACACGGCCGTTGTTTTGGTCCGCATCCGAGCCGCCGTTTTGACAGCTCGGATGCGGACCCATTCACTTCAATGGGGCCGCAAAAGATGTGGACAGCACTCCATGTGCTGTCCACATCCGTTGCTCCGTTCCGTGGCCCCGCTAAAAAAATATAACATGTCCTATTCTTGTCCGCGCTTTGCGGACAAGAATAGGCATTTATATTAAAGGCTGTCCGTGCCGTTCCGCAAATTGCGGAACGCGCACAGACGCCATCCGTGTTTTGCGGATCGCAAAACACACCACGGTCGTGTGCATGAGGCCTTACTATGATCTTGGTTCATACCCTTTAAGTCATACAAATAGGTGTCGAGTTATGCTCTAAATAATATTAATTATAGGGGATTAAGGTAGATTCCATTATTAACTCATTAGCATCATAAGAGAGTGGAAAGTAGTATGTACTATATATTTCTACTAGTGCAAATCATATCAATAATGACATCTCCTAAGCCAGCCTAAATCTCCTGTGCACTGGCATGAGATCCACCTAAGAGGCTTAACAAAATTAGGTGCATCTCTGCCCTTAAGAGAAAGTGTAATCTATGCCAGGTCGTAGCCTTGAGCTATCTTTTCTGGCAGTTTCTGGCATAAATGAAGGTAAATTTGGCAGGCTATTCGAGACTCTCCCTTTCCTGCTATGCCCGGTCCCCTTTTCTTCCCATGTTTGAAAAGTGACTATAAGCACTAAGGGGGTCATTTATTAACCTGAAATACACCTATATTAGGCGTATTTCAAGTGCACATTGCACTTGGAAAAAGTTGGCATGGCATGGGAGGGCCAGCAGGTTTAGGGGTAGAAAAATGGTAGCAGTGCTGGATGCGCAAAGGTTATGTAAAGGCTGGCACCTCTTCATAACTCCGGCGCCTAAAACGCCATTCTTAATAAATTACTTTTTTATTCCACAAAACTGGTGGAGAAGCTTTAATAAACCTGCCCCTGTGGTCACTATATAAAGCCAATCCCCAGCACGCTTATACTATGAACACCTTGCGTGACACTCAGAGAAAATTTACACTTGTGTTGCTTGTCATGTTAAAGGGGTTGTCCGGGTTCTGAGCTGAACCCGGACATACCCATATTTTCACCCAGGCAGCCCTCCTGATGCTAGCATCGGAGCATCTCATGCTCCAATGTTCTCACTTGCCCTGCGCTAGATCGTGCAGGGCACAGGCTCTTTTATTTACAACAACACACTGCCGGGAGGAAGCTTCTGCCCGGCAGTGTGTTTGGTGACTTCACCGGCTCAGATGGGCGTGCTTTAGCGCTGCCCTAGCGGTTTTACTGGCTAGGGCAGCGCTAAAGCCCGCCCATTAGTGCCGGTCACGTCACCGGGCTTCCTGGCAGCCCCATGGAGAGCCCGGATCGTCACCGGAACTCCTGAAAATGCCTTTGCCCTGTGCTCATCGGAGCATGGACTGCTCCGACGCTCAAGTTAGGGGGGCAGCCTGGGTGAAAATGTAGGTATGTCCGGGTTCAGCTCTGAACCCGGACAACCCCTTTAAGGCCATTTTCACATTTTGTATCAGTATTTAAAAGTCAAAAACAGAAATGGAATCTACACAGAAAAAAAATAAAATTTAAAGACTTCCACTAGATAACGCTTTCACGTCCGATTTTTTTTTTCCAGATTTGACTGACAATACTGATGCGAATAGTGACCAAAAGGCTGCCATGTAAAAATGACCTAACTGTGACTTTTAGGTGGAGGCACAGAGACCTGACAATAAAAAAATAAGGAGTATAATATCGCTAGCGGATTATATTGTACTCGCCTTATCATAGCAGAATGTTAGGTTTTATTCACTTCTCTTTCTGTACTGCCATCTCTACCCAGCAGCATAGTGTTGTAAGACTGGGTATGAAATACAATCTACACTCGGGTGTACACTACAGCCGGGTGCACAACCAGCAGCCCACAATGCCTTCCTCTGCCAAAAGATAGCTGCATTCTTCTGATGCAGAAAACAAGGTGCCATGCCATGTGGCTAGCAATGATACAGGAGTCATGGAATGGCACTGGTAAGGGAGACCTGAGGGGCTATACGAGTTCTATTTCAAGCAATTTAAAGGAGAAATCTAGGCAAAATAGCAACTATGTCATGCCTAGTACAGACCATGATTGGTCATCTAGCAGTTCTTCAAATCTCCTTCAGGTTTACTAGGTATAACATAGTGCATCATTATACCCAGTTTACTCCCTTAAAGTGGTATTTCCCACATTCACAGGTTCTTTCTCAGAAGAGAAGGTAGATAAATATGGCTTTGCTGCAGTTTGTCTAAATCCCAAAAACTACAGTGAATAAAGCCGCAGTCATATGCGGCCACATTGTCTAGTTTTCTTTCGAATGCTGAAGAGGCGAGCTGGAGATACCTATTCTCTTAATACGTGAGAGACCCAGAAGTGGAACCCACACCTATCAGACATGTATGGCTTTAATTACTCAGACACGAATACGCCTGTTCATTTAATTGCAGCCCTTGAAAGTAGTACGTGGAAATGGACAAGAAAAGGATGTGCATATCTGGTCTACAGGGTGATCTTGTATTTGTCTTTTCTAACATAGACCAAACAGCTTCTGCGGAAAATGGCTGCATTCTGACATTTAAACCATAAGAGTATACACATAATATACATTACTAGCAATATCTACAGAAGTATACACTTCAAGATTATCGAAGGCGTCTAAACAATTTGTGAACACAGCTAACCTTCAGTCCAGTGTCTACAAGAACATGCATGTTAGTCTTGGTGCTAACAGCAGCTTTCACACCACCACGTGGAGGAGGAGGCTGGATTATCAAACAACTCTTTGGTGGAAGGCGAGGATCTGGGGGAGGCATCTCTAAGTTTTTGTTCCTAAAAGTAAAAGATAAAATTAAAATTTACCAAAATTCATATTACAGTCATTTCCCATCCAGTGTGCATTCCTTTGACAAGTGGTCAACATTTCTAGACAGGGGGAAAAGGTCGGCAAACTAGCTCTCTTTCTGAAAAGAAAACTTTGCCTCTGGTGCCACCAGATGTAAGGTACCTATCTGAAAAATTAATGTTCAACCTTTTATATAGGCCTTGGGATATAATTTAGAATTATAAATAATGTCTCAATGCCTGCTTTAACCCTTTCTACCCCGGGCCAGTTTTCACCTTTCTGCCCAGGCCATTTTTTGCAAATCTGACATGTGTCACTTTATGTGGTAATAGCTTTGGAATGGTTTTATTTATCCAAGCCATTCTGAGATTGTTTTCTCGTGACACATTGTACTTCATGATAGTCATAAATTTGAGTCAATATATTTCACCTTTATTTAAGAAAAAATCCCAAATTTACCAAAAATTTTAAAAAATTCGCAATTTTCAAAATTTCAATTTCTCTGCTTTTAAAACAGAAAGTCATACCTCATAAAATATTTATTACTTAACATTTGCCAGATGTCTACTTTATGTTGGCATCATTTTGTAAATGTTATATTTTTTTTTTTTAGGACGTTAGAAGGCTTAGAATTTTAGAAGCAATTCTTAAAATTTTTAAGAAAATTTCCAAAACCCACCTGTTAAGCATTAGTTCAGGTCTGAAGTCACTTTGTGGGGCTTACATAGTGAAAAACTCCCCATAAATGACCCCATTGTAGAAACTACACCCCTCAAGCTACTAAAATTTGATTTTACAAACTTTGTTAACCCTTTAGGTGTCCCACAAGAATTAAAAGAATATTTCACTTTTTTGGCAGATTTTCCATTTTAATCCATTTTTTTCTTAAACACATCGAGGGTTAACAGCCAAACAAAACAATATTTATTAACCTGATTCTGCGGTTTACAGAAACACCCCACATGTGGTCGTAAACTGATGTAAGGGCACACGGCAGGGCGCTGAAGAAAAGGAATGCCATATGGTTTTTGGAAGGCAGATTTTGCTGGACTGTTTTTTAGATGCCATGTCCCATTTTAAGCCCCCCTGATGCACTCTTACAGTAGAAACTCCCAAAAAGTGACCCCATTTTGGAAACTAGGGAATAAGGTGCCAGTTTTATTGGTACTATTTTGGGGTACATGATTTTTAATTGCTCTATATTACGATTTATGTGAGGCAAGGTAACCAAAAAGTTGCTGTTTTGACACAATTTTTATTTTTTACAACATTCATCTGACAGGGTAGATTATGTGCTATTTTTATAGAGCAGGTTTTATGGACGCAATGATATAAAATATGTCTACTTTCTTTGTTTGTTTCAGTTTTTAAAAAAAAAATTGAAAAAAAAGTATGTTTTTGTGTCTCTATTTTCTGAAAGCCATATTTTTTTTATTTTTCTGCCGATCGTCCTGTGCAGGGGCTAGTTTTTTTTGCAGGAAGAGTTGACGTTTTTATTGGTACCATTTTTGGGTACATATGATTTTTTGATCATTCATTATTACACTTTATGGGGCAAGGTGACCAAAAAATTTGTAATTTTGGCACCGTTTTTATTTATTTATTTTTCCGGCGTTCACCTGAGGGGTTAGGTCATGTAATATTTTTTATAGAGCAGATCGTTACGGACGTGGCAATACCTAGCATATACACTTTTTCTTATTTAAGTTTTACACAAATATAGCATTTTTGAAACCCCAAAAAATGATGTTTTAGTGTATCCATAGTCTGAGAGCCATAGCTTTTTTATTTTTTGACCGATTGTCTTAGGTACGGTCTCCTTTTTTGCAGTATGAGGTGACTGTTTGATTGGTACTATTTTGGGGGGGCATACGCCTCTTTGGTCGCTTGGTGTTGCAATTTTAGTGATGTAAGGTGACATAAAATGTCTTTTTTGTCACATTTTTTACGGTGTTCACCTGAGGGGTTAGGTCATGTGGTATTTTTATAGAGCAGGTTGTTACGGACGTGGCAATACCTAATACAGCTACCCCCAGTACAACAGGAAGATAGTAGTCGCGGAACAAAAAACGGCAGGTAAGGCAGAGACAACTAACCTCGAGACAGATAAGGTATAATTGAGGGCACCATCACTACCTCAGACCCGAGCGAATGGATTACCAGTACAGGGAGTGAGAGACTACGACCTACCAGTTAAGGGCCAATATGGCAAGGAATAGAAGGTAAGTGCCGGAAGCGCTACCGTTACCACTGTAGAGACCCAGATTCAAGCCTGGGGGTCAACTTACCGAGAAGGTAAGTTTACAGCAGGACCCCCACCTAAAACGGAAAAACGCAATCTGTCACCTAAGCATGAGTACAGAACGCGGTAAGCACGGTAAGTGGGCACACGGCCAGTACAGCTAGTGTGAATGAGGGAGACGGTCCGAGGTCACAACAGAAACTCCGGAACCATCCAAGTCAACAACCATACTCTCCCGAGGAGATGGCTGTAAAGGAACAGCCTCTAAAGCCTGACCAGGGCAGAAGCCACATCGGAAGGATATGCCCTGAGCAACCGAAAGGAGGAGTGGGTAACAGGGTAGTCAGAGTAGGACAGCTCAAAGACAGAACACCCGATACTCTGTGTGTCGCCCGGCTCACCGCCTCGCAGAAGGCGAACACCCTGAAGAACCCAAGGTGGAGGTCCCCCGGACCTGGCATAACCGAAGCACCCAAGAGAAGTTGGGTGTCCCTCCAAAGGAGAGCGGCCCGAACCTGGCAGCAGAGCGGCACTAAAGTGCAGAGGGCGCCCATAGGAAGGACTCATACCACACCACATCCGTAGAGGAGGAAATGGTAGTAGGTGAGGGAACCGTAGTCCTGCCAGAGCCAACGTAGAATTCGAAGGGCGCTGCAGACAGCCCTCTCGTCCACGAGACCGCTTGCGCAGGGAAGCAAAGCAGCAGGAGGGCGAAATGGGTAAGCATCCAGGAGCCATGAACACTCCACGGGTGGAAGGACCAACGAGCATGGTGGATACTGCCACAAGCGGAACCGCAAAATACTGTCCAAACCCGAGAATGAGCACCGCCTAGCTCGGTGCTCGCAGAGAGCAAGTAGACCATGTCCGGACCAGGTGGAAGCAGAATGATCTCTTCGGAGAAGAGTGTAAGGAGTGCGGCTAGCATCGTATCCCAAGAGAAACACGTATGTCGCGGGAGGAAGGGGGGCATACGTACGGTCAGCCCAGTAAGCAGTGAGAATGCCAACCCACCTACGGGAGGAGAAGGCATATACGGCCCATACAATGCTCAGAGCGCGCATGAATGTTCACCCACTGTAAATATTCACTCTGGGAAGGGGGCCATCGACAGAGCCCCACAGTATCTACAGAAGTGCAATATGCCGCCTGGAAGGGAGTCATGCACAAGACTAGTACAGTATGCGATGGAACGCAAGCAGTCCGCCTAGAAAAGGGGGATATGCACCTGGCAAACACTGCATTCGGCAAGAGTGTAAAGGCCCGCCTAAGAAGGGGGTGATGCCCAAGACCAGTACCGACTTCAGAGAAGTAGGACATACCATATTCCGCCCAGAAGGGGGTCATGCACATGGCCGCACTGAATCCAGTAGGAACGCAGGAAGTCCGCCATGGATACCATCGCATTAAGTGATAGTGTAATAATCCACCTAACACCGTATCCCGTGAGAGTGCAACTACCCCGCCAATGAAAGGGGACATGCACAAGGCCAGCACAGCATGTACAAGGTCAGCCTTGAGTCCCATGAGTGTGCAAAATTCCCCCTATGGAATGAGGGGCGGTCATGCACATGGCCAGCACCGCATCCAGTGGGAGTGCAAGTATTCCACCCAGGGAATGGGGTCATGCACATGGCCAGCAACGTATCCGGTGAGAGTGCAGTATTCCGCCTAAGGAAGGGGATCATGCACGTGGCCAGCACCGCATCCAGTGAGAGTGCAAGCACCCCGCCGATGAAAGGGGGTCATGCACATGGCCAGCAACGTACCGACGAGAGAACAACCTCATGCAGTGAGAGCGCATTATGCCGCCTAAGGAAAGGAGGCATGCACATGGCCGGCAGCGAATCCAGTGAGCGTGCATAATTCCGCCTATGGAAGGAGGTTGTGCACGTGGCCAGCACCTCCAGTGAGAGTGCAGTATTCCGCCCATGGAAGGGGGGCATGCACATGGCCGGCAGCGGATCCAGTGAGAGTGCAGCATTCTGCCTATGGAAGGAGGTCATGCACATGGCCGGCAGCGGATACCGTGAGAGTGCCGAATTCCGCATATGAAAGGAGGTCGTGTACATGGCCAGCACCGTAGCCGGTGAAAGTGCAGTATTCCGCCTATGGAAGGGGGTCATGCACATGGCCAGCCCGCAGCCAGGGAGAGTGCAGTATTCCGCCTAGGAAGGGGGGGGGGGGGGGGTAATGCACAAGGCCAGTACCATAACCGGTGAGAGTGCGGAATTCCGCCTATAGAAAGGGCACATGCACCCAGTCGACACTGTACTCCGGGGCGGGGTGCAAGATTCCACCTAGGGAAGGGGGCATGTACTTTGGCCAGCGCCGTGTCCGGGGAGCGCAACATGCCGCCTATGGAAGGGGGGCATGCACATGGCTAGCTCTGCCGAGATCAGGCTGCAGCGTCCAGCGCAGCCAACAAGAATTCCATAGCGTACAAACTTGACACAGATTTTCTTCTTTTTTTTTTTTAACCACTTTCCGTCCGCCCATAGGATATAAACGTCCTATGGGTGGACCTCTATTTCTGAAAGCACGTTTTAAAGTAGACATATGGGGAATGTTACGTAATAAATATTTTATGAGGTATCACTTTCTGTTTTAAAAGCAGAGAAATAGAAATTTAGAAAATTGCTAATTTTTCAAATTTTTGGGTAAATTTGGGATTTTTCATAAATAAAGGTGAAATATTTTGACTCAAATTTATGACTATCATGAAGTACAATGTGTCACGAGAAAACAATCTCTGAATGACTTGGATAAATAAAGGCGTTCCAAAGTTATTACCACATAAAGTGAGATATGTCAGATTTGCAAAATTAGGCCTGGTCAGGAAGGGGGCAAATGGCCCAGATGGCAAGTGGTTAAATGACACAGCCTCTCTGAGAGGTAGGAAGGGGCCACCATACAGGCCCATGAGAAAGGCCCGGATCTCAAAGGGCCTCCTCTATACGGGAGCCGGCCCATGGAGATGGCCGGTACCTAAGGGGTTAACTGGGATCCGGCCTGGGGGCGGCACAGCGATCCCCTGGGGGAGGAGGAACCTCCAGACGGGAAGAATTTGCGCCTGGGAGAAGTTCCCTCCCCCTGTAATTAAGGCCGGGGCCTAAATTTGCAGCGCCCGGCCGGTGCCTGGAGAGACCCGGAGCGGCGCGAAGGCGTCCGCATGTACATGCCGGCCGTGGGTGCCCACCCCGCGGTCCGGAAAAGTCAGGGGGCCCGGAGAAGAAGGGCCGGAATTGCGGCCTAGTAGGCCGCGAAGACGGGGCCTAAATTTGTGGCGCCCGGCCGACCGGGAAGTACCGACGGTCGGCTGGGGTCAGGAGGGACCCGGAGCGGCGCGAAGGCGCCCGCAAGTACATGCCGGCCGCAGGAGCTCACCCCGCGGCCGGAAGAGTCAGGCGACCGGGAGCCCGTGAATCCCCAGGAGGGTCTGGGGGCAGCTTGGCGTGGGCCTCCCGGCCCTGACGCAGGGAAAAGAGGCAGAGCAGCTATACCATGGCTGCCGCGGAGGAGCGGTGAGGTGACCGAAAATGTCCTATGGAGGTAGGGGGCAGGAGGGAAGGAGGGGGGCTGGGAGCATGGATTGCAGCCCTTGCGAGTATGCCCCCTGTTATCAGCCATTTCAGGGGAGAGGATGATTGTAGGACAGGAGACACCCCAGGAGCCAGTCTGCCCGAGTATGGGGGTCAGTCACATAGGAGACCGGGGGGGAGGCGTTGGGCTGGAGAAGCCACTCTCTCACCATCAGCCATCTTCACCCTCGGTCCTTTCCAGCAGGGTCGCCCCTTCAGCTACCGGCACCGTAGTGGCAGGATGCTGGAAGAGGGACTTGGCGTGCAGGCGACCCTTACGCTGGCGGGATGCAGGGGAGCTAGGCTGCCCTGGTCCTCCTTGTCTTCTGTGGGGGAGGCAGCAATGCGGATGACCGGCACTGGCTCGACCCCGGGAGAAACAGAGAGGTCTAGTGCGTCTCTGTTGTCCCTGAAGAGAAGAAGAAAAAAAATAATAATTTTTTTTTATAAGGAGATAAAAAAACAGCCCTGCGGAGCAGGGAGTGTCTTGCCTCCTTGGACACTAAGCAAAAACTGGCAGTCTCTCTCTCCAGGCTGAAGGTATAGCTGATGGAGGAGGGGCTTAACAGTTTTCACTTAGTGTCACGCCTCCTAGGGAGCTGAGCTATACCCAAGGTCTCCTGTGTCCCCCAAGGAAAATGGGCGAGAAAAAAAACTTTTGCCAACCATAACAGCTCAGTTTTACAGGCAAAGACTCACTATAATGAGTAAATGATGTGTGGGCTTAAAGGAGTTGTCCCACAAAAATATTCTACAGTTTTCAAACAGCACCTTAATCTGAATACTTTTGTAATTACATGTAACAAAAAAACTATTATAGCTACTGAGTAATTCAATTAAATCAATCTGTATAGCGCCACCTGCTGTTTGCTTTTTTTCTAATTTTTCTGTCCAGCTCAGTGAGACAGAAGCACATGCTCAGTTCCATCCTTCAACCACCACCAGCTGCAGCAGAAAAGACACATTCCTTGAGAAAGTGGCAGCTTAAATTAAATCTAGAAGAAAAATTGAAGCAATGGGGAGAACTCTGAATCCATGTTAGGTACATGGGTGGGTTTTAGCTTCGTTAGAGAGAGATTGTCATGTACTATTATGTATGATTTTCACTTTTACATTATTCATAGGATATCCTCTTCAATAAGAATAAAACATACTTTTCTTGATCGGTTAAGAGAGGAAGATTTTCACTGACGAGGCCGTAACTGAGCAGAAGGATGGACTGTGCAGTCATGTCTTCATTGGCTATTAAGCCAAAAACAATTCTGCGGAAAGCTTCATGGACTTTACGAGCCAGTTTTAGACTTGTGGTTTTCTCCAACACCTGCACATTAAGGGCATTGAAAAAAGTTAGCTAGATAAAGAAATACAGATATCTCCACTGTACATAATTATATAAATGATTACTATTCATAGCATTCTACATGTATCTTACCTCTTTCATGGGAAGGATCACTTTTATAACATGATCCTTTCCAACAAACTGTGCAAGAAGTTCATAAGAGTCATAGCTTTTGCTGCTTCGGGCTTCCATGACTTTAGAGACTATTCCTTTTACTTCTTTTTCCTCCGCAATGGACCCAAACAATTCATGGTTAAATATCTTTAAACAACAGAAAATACAAAGAATAAATGATACCAAAAATGTCAGGCATTTATTTTTGATTGCACATGAAGGCATTCATATATCGTCATATTCTGACCCCCCATAACTTTTTTATATTTATGTCTACAGAGCTGTGCGAGGGCTAATTTTTTTGCAGGGAGGGCAATCTGTAGTTTTCAGAGATACCATTTTGGGGTTTTTATGACTGTCACTTTTTATTCTTTTTTGGGGGGAGGAGATGTGACCATAAAACGGTGAATCAGACATTTTCCAGTTACGGCATTCACCACATGGGATCAATACATTTATGTTTTAATAGTTAGGCATTCTGGGATGCAAATTATCTTAATTTTTTATTGTTTATTTTAATTATCAGGAGGGGGGTGATTTGAATTTTAAAAAACTATAAAAAAAATTTTAAGCCCCCATAGGGGACCAGAACATGTAATCATTAGAGTGCTTCTCCCATACACTAATGTGATTTAATACATTTAATGTATGAAAAATTCAGCATATTCCAATGCAGTACTGCCACCTACAGACCTACAGTCGTGGCCAAAAGTTTTGAGAATGACACATATTAGTTTTCACAAAGTTTGCTGCTAAACTGCTTTTAGATCTTTGTTTCAGTTGTTTCTGTGATGTAGTGAAATATAATTACACGCACTTAATACGTTTCAAAGGCTTTTATCGACAATTACATGACATTTATGCAAAGAGTCAGTATTTGCAGTGTTGGCCCTTCTTTTTCAGGACCTCTGCAATTCGACTGGGCATGCTCTCAATCAACTTCTGGGCCAATTCCTGACTGATAGCAACCCATTCTTTCATAATCACTTCTTGGAGTTTGTCAGAATTAGTGGGTTTTTGTTTGTCCACCCGCCTCTTGAGGATTGACCACAATTTCTCAATGGGATTAAGATCTGGGGAGTTTCCAGGCCATAGACCCAAAATGTCAACGTTTTGGTCCTCGAGCCACTTAGTTATCACTTTTGCCTTATGGTACGGTGCTCCATCGTGCTGGAAAATGCATTGTTCTTCACCAAACTGTTGTTGGATTGTTGGAAGAAGTTGCTGTTGGAGGGTGTTTTGGTACCATTCTTTATTCATGGCTGTGTTTTTGGGCAAAATTGTGAGTGAGCCCACTCCCTTGGATGAGAAGCAACCCCACACATGAATGGTCTCAGGATGCTTTACTGTTGGCATGACACAGGACTGATGGTAGAGCTCACCTTTTCTTCTCCGGACAAGCCTTTTTCCTGATGCCCCAAACAATCGGAAAGAGGCTTCATCAGAGAATATGACTTTGCCCCAGTCCTCAGCAGTCCATTCACCATACTTTCTGCAGAAGATCAATTTGTCCCTGATGTTTTTTTTGGAGAGAAGAGGCTTCTTTGCTGCCCTTCTTGACACCAGGCCATCTTCCAAAAGTCTTCGCCTCACTGTGCGTGCAGATGCGCTCACACCTGCCTGCTGCCATTCCTGAGCAAGCTCTGCACTGGTGGCACTCCGATCCCGCAGCTGAATCCTCTTTAGGAGACGATGCTGGCGCTTGCTGGACTTTTTTGGACGCCCTGAAGCCTTCTTAACAAGAATTGAACCTCTTTCCTTGAAGTTCTTGATAATCCTATAAATTGTTGATTGAGGTTCAATCTTAGTAGCCACAATATCCTTGCCTGTGAAGCCATTTTTATGCAACGCAATGATGGCTGCACGCGTTTCTTTGCAGGTCACCATGGTTAACAATGGAAGAACAATGATTTCAAGCATCACCCTCCTTTTAACATGTCAAGTCTGCCATTTGAACCCAATCAGCCTGACATAATGATCTCCAGCCTTGTGCTCGTCAACATTCTCACCTGAGTTAACAAGACGATTACTGAAATGATCTCAGCAGGTCCTTTAATGACAGCAATGAAATGCAGTGGAAAGTTTTTTTTGGGATTAAGTTAATTTTCATGGCAAAGAAGGACTATGCAATTCATCTGATCACTCTTCATAACATTCTGGAGTATATGCAAATTGCTATTATAAAAACTTAAGCAGCAACTTTTCCAATTTCCAATAATCATGTAATTCTCAAAACTTTTGGCCACGACTGTACATCAGAATATACCTGTGATAGGTGTGGTAGCCTCATACAGGCTCCAGCCCATCACCAGGGGCGTAGCTATAGGGGGTGCAGAGGTAGCAGTTGCTACCGGGCCCAGGAGCTTGAGGGGGCCCAAAGATCCTTGTGCCACATAAGACACTGGCATTATAGAAAGTGCATGCTGGTCAATTTACACCTCTGGCTGGAGAGAAGGGGTTAGGTCAAGAATTTGGCATGAGGGGGTGCCCTTTCAATGTTTGCCTCAGGCAGCAGGAAGGATATTTGCTCCCCTACCCCTTGCCACAAAGTACTGAGGGAAGGGGGGCCCAAGCTGAACTCTTGCACCAGGGCCCATGAGCCTTTAGCTACGCCCCTGCCTATCACCATCAATGAACAGCTTTCTTGATTTCAGTGAGGGTAAGCCAAACGGGCCCAGGAAGCGCTACAGGGAAAAGCATGCGTGTACAGCACATCTTGTCAAAGGGTCAGGTCTACATAGGCTTATACATTTGAAAGCCATCAACCATCAAATTCATTACCTGAATTAGAGACTCAATGCAACCATCCAAGTCTCCACTCTTCAGTCTGGAAGAAAGGCCTTTCAGCAGTAAGTTTACTGTAAATGTTAGCACATGAACCTATGAATTTACAAGAAGGAGAAAGAGTATTGTAAGTAATCATGTAATTTACATTATGTTTCAGTGCACCATGGCTTGCATATCTATGCACAACTAGCACCCAATACCTGGTATCCTTTAACTAAGACCGTCTGCATCTCGTTTAATACATATTGCAGGTAACGAGGCCCGAGTGTTTCTATGATCTTAATTAGAGTGTTTCTTGCAATGTCACGAATTTCCTGTGCTCTGTTTCTCAGGTGAATACACACCTTTAACAGGATGCTGAAATACAACAGATATATAAAACGTAAGATTCAAAGTGTCAGAGAAAAAAAAAAAAAATTATCAGCCTTATGCATCAATCTATGCAAAAAGTGGAGTGTATTCCTTGAAGAAATATTCTAGGGAAAAAGCTGACAATTTTACAGGGCAGTACCACATTCATGATCTTGGTGGCCCAGATTGTAACTTACGCTATTACAGTTACGAGTTATGTTCCTTCATCTGGTACAGAAGAGGAGACCCGGGCGCAGAGAAGCAATGTGTCAGGCCATATTATAATGAAAATGGGAGGCAGCAAGTAGTGGGAAGTAGAAAAAACTGATTTTTACTTTGCCTAGAATATTTATCTGATTTAACTTAATACTACCTTGGCAGATTGACTTCCATAACCTCTTGTGGAAGTGTCTGCATCAACTTGATTAAAGCAAATGCTATTGGAATACGGACCACTTCTTCTTCATTAACTACTTTGCTTTTCACAAGTTTGTGCTCTTCCTCACTTTTAATCTGTAGGGACAATACAAACATTCAATGAAAAGTCACTATATTTGGATAATCTTTAAAGGGGTTTTCTGGGATTTTTATATTGATGGTCTAGCCCACTGATCAGCTGTATGAAGAAGCTGTGACGTTCCGTGAGCTCTTAGGACTCTTCTTAGGCCAGTGGCGTCACGTTCATTAGTCAAGTGACTTAGGCGCAGCTCAGTCCTATTTAAATTAATGCGGCTAACAGCAGTTATACAATGTATGGTGCTGTTCATGGAAAGCAGCGTGGAGGAAGCGGCGCTCAATGGAGCACTGCGGCCTCCTCAAACAGCTGATCAGTGGGGCTGCCAGGAGTCGTACCCCCACTGATCAGATACTGATGACCTATCCTGAAGATAGGTCATCAGTATGTAAATCACGGAAAACCTCTTTAATACTACATTAATATATCCATTCATACAATTTAATTGGCTGTCAGTGGCCACATGCATATACACACCATGTCACTTCTGGTCAAGCAGGTACTAGAAGCATTGTGAATGGGAACAGCCATGTTGGAACTGGGACACTAAATCCAATACAAAAAAATTCCCAGCTGCCTTGCTTGCTTCAATCTCGTATCTTTATTTGTCAAACAACAAAAGTCCTCAAACGGACACGTTTCGGCAATATAGCTGAGGAAGGCAATATGTGCCGAAACGCGTCCGTTTGAGGACTTTTGTTGTTTGACAAATAAAGATACGAGATTGAAGCAAGCAAGGCAGCTGGGAATTTTTTGTATTAGATTTCGTGTGGGGATCCCTCCCCTTTTCCCATGCAGCCGAAACAGGAACGTGAGCTGTTGATTTTGATTACTGACAAGGTGAATGTTTTTTTTCTAACAAAAATGTAAACTAATGACATACTTGAAAGAAAAAAGGGAAACCAAAAAGAGATGGAAAATCCGAACCAGATCTTCAACATCGTGTAATACAAGACACCAACCTTTGCATCAATACACTTCTGCAGCTTTGGAATTATGTTATTTGCCACAGTCTCCTGAATATGACTAATAAGTGAGACCAGATCTTCTTTATTTCTTGGAAGAGAGTTCAAGACTTGCTTGTTTTTGGGATTGTTGTCTTGCTGCTTACAAGGGGGCTCATTCTCTTTATTGGTGGGGGCTGCTCCCTGAGTGTCCATCTGCTCTTCCTCCTCTTCATGCTCTAACTCCATTAACTCATCTTCCACATTGTTCTCTTTTAGATCTAGAAAAGTAACCAGTAGGGCAGCACTATAATATCAGGTACCGGTAGACAAGATGTAAAATATGAAATGTACAATGCTTACCGCGTTTACTGCCTTTTATCTCAACTGCTTGAAGTTGCTTCTCCATAGTCATATAATCAAAGTGAAAAGCGTCGAGCACAGTCACCAGTAAGCTGTACAGAAGATACCGTCACAATTAAAAATTTTCCTACATATTTGACATTTCTGTTCTAACTTACAAGTTATCTAAATGGGCTTTTAAATTAGGAAAAACTCTGACTTTCTTTGCTCCAGAAACGGTGCCTTTTTCTAATCCCACAAACAACCCTTTAAAAAGTAACTAAACTTTGCAAAAACCTTTGTTACGTCAGTGATATATAAAAGGTTTTGATCAGTTGGGGTGGAAGTGCTGAGACCCCCACCAATCGCTATAACGAGGAGTTACCCCTCGCTGCTGAAGACAGCTTCACACACTTTCTATTGAGCCTGTCTACAACAGCGAGGAGAGTACGTGAGCAATTCTAACTTCTCGTTTTAGCAATCAGTAGAGGTCTCAGCACTCAGATCCCCACTAATTAAAACCTTTCATATTTCATTATGGAAACCCTATGTCAAGACAGTGGCCCTTTTAACTGCGTTTTTAGGACATTCAAAGGGGTACTCCAGTTATTTCAAATTATCCCCTAAAAATGGGAAGGGAAACAAGTATTAGTGTTCTGGTCCCAACTGATCACAAGAATGTACCCTGTACCCTGCCAATGAATGGAGTGTCATGTCGAGCATGCACACTGCCACTCCACTCATCGCTATGGGACTGGCAGATAGAATACAAGCTCTCAGCTATTTTGACAGTCCAGTATAGATGAAGGAGCAGCAGTGTGCATGCTCGACCTGCTTAACCATTCATTTCAGGGTTCCCCACGGGTTATGGAGCCCTCGTTCTTGAGGTCACTGGGGGTCCCAGCAGTCGGACCCAATAGTTATATAAACTGTCAAAATATTCTTCATTTCTCCAATATCAGCTCAATTTTATAGAAATTGAAAAATAAAAAAATACTAAACACTTTACCTGACTCCCAGTTTTTGATTGATTTGTCCCATCTGAAGCACATGAATAAAATGTTTTAAATAATACATGTATGCAGACCAGGACAGGTTTTTACACACAGAGCCAATCATTTCCACTGAGGCATTGATCATATGTTCATGCTGAAAAAAAAATAAGACATGGGTGATAAGATCATATAACAAGTTTACCTGGAATGTAAAATTTCACACAGAAACACTGAAAAAAAAAAAAAAGACCCCCCTCCCCAAAAAAATAAAAATAAAATAAAATTTTATAAAAATCAAGTCATTTCAGGCAGCTATTACACAGTGATTGCAGTAGCTGTTACTCCACACCACACCAATGATTCTAAACCAAGTGTGTGGCCATATAAACAGAAAACACCCAAAAAGCCACACTACAAAAATGTAAATAAATATAATATTTATTGAATTCCATATAATAAAAGATATAATGATACAATCACAGAGATACGGTTAAAAACGGATACCATATTGCAGCATGTGGAAAGTCACACATAAAAGCATACAGCGATCTATGCGTATCAAAGAACGCCTGTAAAAGTCGACTAATCAGAGGGGCCCATATCAGTACACTAATCCTGAAAGTCAGGATGATTTATATAGCTAGGTAGAAAGTTCCCTAGCCAACCTACACAGCAGGCAGGCCCAAGGGGGAGTTCCTGGAGGTCACACTATACAGCGGTCTGTATCATTTCATGTTTCTATGTTTGTTACACTTATTACCTTTGAGTCTAGCCTTGTGCCTTACCTACCTTATATTGTGGTTTATACAGTTGGGCTGGTTATCCAACATGCACTAATGCGATATGGCCATTGGGCCTGCCTGCTGTGTAGGTTGGCTAGGGAACTTTCTACCTAGCTATATAAATCATCCTGACTTTCAGGATTAGTGTACTGATATCGGCCCTTCTGACTAGTGGACTTTTACAGGCGTTCTTTGATACGCATAGATCGCTGTATGCTTTTATGTATGACTTGCCACAGGCTGCTATATGGGATCCGTTTTTACTGTATCTTTGTAATTGTATCATTATATCTTTTATTATATGGAATTCAATAAATATTATATTTACTTACATTTTTGTAGTGTGGCTTTTTTGGTGTTAGTAGTTGTTACTCAACATCGCATAAACTCTCATGCATTTATATCCTCTTCCCTCCCCAACTATGCGGCCTATTGTCTTTTTAATCCTAAACCTTAGAAAATCAAAATGGACGACGCTGCAGGTCTCACACCTTATCACAGCACTCAGTTCACGGTCCCCTGGTGCCTATGGATATGGCATGTAAACACTCGATGGCAGCAGCTGACAAGTCCATAGCACTTAAGGTGATTTGCCCTCTTCTGTGCAAGTGCTAAAAGTATAGAGAATACATAGATACAAGAGATTCTGCTTCCTGTATCTGCGCATGTGCTGAATGCTTTCAGAGCCTGCACAAAATAGGATGCTACCAAAGATTCTAGAGCTATACTTTAAAGAGCAATACTACAGAAATGTAATAAGCATCAGCACCTACTAAAGATAATATAAATATAAAGTTATTACAGGAGAGTTTATCCCCCCCCTTCCTTACCAGGCCAGTTTTTCAGTTGTAGCAATGCGTCTATCATCTAACCGCATATAACTGATTAATTTCTGAGCCTGCCTACATGTATTTGATATTATTTTTCTTGGGATGCCTTAGACCTTTCTTTTGTGCCATTAGATGATGGATAGAATATTTTTAACCCCTTAAGGACTCGGCCATTTTTTGCAAATCTGACCAGTGTCACTTTAAGTGCTGATAACTTTAAAACGCTTTGACTTATCCAGGCCATTCTGAGATAGTTTTTTCGTCACATATTGTACTTCATGACACTTGTAAAATGAAGCCAAAAAAATTCATTTTTATTTATAAAAAAAATACCAAATTAACCCAAAATTTGTAAAAAATTGCAAATTTCCAAGTTTCAATCTCTCTACTTCTATATTACATAGTAATACCTCCTAAAATAGTTATTACTTTACATTCCCCATATGTCTACTTCATGTTTGGATCATTTTGGGAATGATATTTTATTTTTTGGGGATGTTACAAGGCTTAGAAGTTTAGAAAGTTTCAAAAACCCCATTTTTAGGGACCAGTTCAGGTCTAAAGTCACTTTGCGAGGCTTACATAATAGAAAGTTAACCACCCACAAATGACCCCATTCTATAAACTACACCCCTCTAGGTATTCAAAAACTGATTTTACAAACGTTGTTAACCCTTTAGGTGTTCCACAAGAATTAATGGAAAATACAGATACAATTTCAAAATTTCACTTTTTTGGCAGATTTTCCATTTTAATAATTGTTTTCCAGTTACAAAGCAAGGGTTAACAGCCAAACCAAACTGATTATTTATGGCCTTGATTCTGTTGTTTACAGAAACACCCCATATGTGGTCGTAAACTGCTGTACGGGCACACGGCAGGGCGCAGAAGGAAAGGAATGCCAAAGTTTTTTGGAAGGCAGATTTTGCTGGACTGGTTTTTTTGACACCATGTCCCATTTGAAGCCCCCCTGATGCACCCCTAGAGTAGAAACTCCCAAAAAGTGGCCCCATTTTAGAAACTACGGGATAGGGTGTCAGTATTATTGGTACTAGTTTAGGGTACATATGATTTTTGGTTGCTCTATATTACACTTTTTGTGAGGCAAGATAACAAGAAATAGCTGTTTTGGCACTGTTTTTATTTTTTGTTATTTACAACATTCATCTGACAGGTTAGAGCATGTGACATTTTTATAGATCAGGTTGTCACGGATGCGGCGATACCTAATATGTGTACTTTTTTTTTTATTTATGTAAGTTTTACACAATGATTTATTTTTTGAAGCAAAAAAAAATCATGTTTTAGTGTTTCAATAGTCTGGGGGCCTTAATTTTTTCAGTTTTTGGGCGATTACCTTGGGTAGGGTATGATTTTTGGGGGATGAGATGACGGTTTTATTGGCACTATTTTGGGGTGCGTGTGACTTTTTGATCGCTTGCTATTACACTTTTTGTGATGTAAGGTGACAAAAAATGGTTTATTTAGCACAGTTTTTATTTTTTACGGTGTTCATCTGAGAGGTTAGGTCATGTGATATTTTTATAGAGCCGATCGATACGAACGCGGCGATACTAAATATGTATACTTTATTTTTATTTATGTAAGTTTTACACAATAACAGCTTTTTTAAAACAAAAAAAAATGATGTTTTAGTGTCTCCATATTCTGAGCCATAGTTTTTTTTTTTTTTTAGGCGATTGTCTCAGGTAGGGGCTCATTTTTTGCGGGATGAGGTGACGGTTAGATTGGTGCTATTTTAGTGGGCAAACGCCTTTTTGATCGCTTGCTGTTGTACTTTTTGTGATGTAAGGTGACAAAAAAATTGTTTATTTAGCACAGTTTTTATTTTTTACGGTGTTCATCTGAGGGGTTAGGTCATGTGATAGGTTTATAGAGCCGGTAGATACGGACGTGGCGATACCTAATAGGTATACTTTTTTATTTTTTTCCTTTTTTTTTTTAACTTTATTTGGGGAAAATGACATTTTTGTTTATTTTTACTTAAAACTTTAAATTTTTTGGGGGGGAAACTTACATTTTTCTACTTTTTTTTTTCACTTTATTTTTTGTCCCACTTTGGGACTTGAACTTTTGGGGGTCTAATCCTTTACAATGCATTCCAATACTTCTGTATTTGAATGCATTGGCTGTATGAGTAATACAGTGTGTATTACTCATACAGCTTCCGGCCTGTGAGATCCAGGGGGCAGTACAAACATATGTTTGTGGAGCATTTATGATCAGTAGTAGTGTGAATATAAATGTTTATTCTGCTGGATTCTGCACTTGCAAGTGCCCAGGGTGAAGCTTCACTGTGAAATGGAGTTTGTTCTCTGCACTTAGCCGCTTCAAAAGTTCTCCCCTCTCCTCTTAGGCTACTTTCACACTAGCGTTTTTGCTGGATCCAGCAGGGATCAGCAAAAACGCTTTAGTTACTGATCATACAACCATCTGCATCGGTTATGAACAGATCCGGTTGTATTATTTGTAACACAGCCAAGACGGATCGGTCATGAACTCCACTGAAAGTCAATGGGAGACGGATCCGTTTTCTATTGTGTCAGAGAAAAATGGATCTGTCCCTATTGACTTGCATTGTGGCTCATGATGTTTTGCTCCGCATCCCAGGACGGAAAGCAAACCGCAGCATGCTGCGGTTTGCTCTCCGGTATAAGAACGGAATGCATTTTGGAGCACTCCCTTCTGTTCAGTTACGTTTTGTCCCCAGTGACAATGAATGGGGACGAAACAGAAGCGTTTTTTCCAGTATTGAGACCCTATGACGGATCTCAATACCGGAAAATATTAACGCTAGTGTGAAAGTAGCCTTAGTGACAGCTGTAGTGGTCTCCTGGTTGGTTGCTACAGCTGTCACTTAGAGAAGAGGTAAGGGGCTGTGAAGCAGCTTGAATGCAGAGAGAATATAACAGTGAAGCTCTGCCCTGGCCACTCAAGGGGCAGAATCTGGCAGAATGAAATTTCATATTCACATTACTCCCAATAATAAAAGTTTCACAAAAGATACCATATGTTTATGCCCTTCCTAGCCACCACCTAGCGCTGTCAGCAGTTTGGCATGGTCCTAACTGCTGATGGCTCACGACAAACAGAATTAGTAATCATTATATACCTTAAGCATTTTCTCATCAAATACAGTGCTGGTTGCATACGGCATTATGTAATTTTGCAGGGATCTGGAGGACAGCACTACATTTCCTTCAGTTAAATGCTTTGCTAGTTTTCTCAATGCTCGCGCTCTCCTGTGGATCTGTTAAAAAAAAAATAACACCGCAGTAATAATTTAAAGATAAGTTCTGACATTTTCCCACACAGCTGTAAGAAACTATAAGTGCAGAAATATAGCATAAAAACACTGCACATACCTGAATATGTTTCATATTCTCAAAAAAGTCCATTTCAGGATCATTGTAATCTGTAAGCTGAACCAAGTCAGAGAACTCTGGATGCTTAGGAAATGTTCGGATCAAGTTAGAGAGTAAAGTAGTGTAATCCTGCTGAATAGTCTGTTAAAAGAAAAGGGTCATCTAGATTATGTACATGACATCACTTGTATTTCTAAGAGCCAGGACACAAACACATTTGTGCCATGGTACTTGCACATTACAGCTTACGCGTTTTGAGTAGCAGTTGCTGTTATTCACAGATGCAAGAGCAACTGCTGCTTGAAACACATAAGCCATTTTCTATACTGACCACTAATGTTTTTCGTGAAATAATAAAGCATTGAAGACTTTAACGTGGAGTACCACACTTGACCTTTGAACTAAGTGGTTGTGAAACACCACATTTGTGTATTACAGATCCAATACATTTTAATGCTCTACGGAGACAGGTCTTCGTACAACATTAAAACAAAGTGTTTGAACAAATTGTCAATATCTGATCAGTGGTGGCCAACTCCCGGCACCTCTGCCAACTGGTGCTCCTGTGATAGCGGTGGCCCCCTACTAGCCCAGTGATGCCATGCTCATCCATCACATGGCTTATGTGCAGCTCAGTCCCATTTAGGTGAATGGGCCTTGGCTACAATATTAAAGGGGTTGTGCAGGCCATATATATTGATGACCTATCCTCAGAATACATGTAGATCAAGGGACGTCATTTATATGATTCAATGCCCATGTAGCGTGATTTATATAGGAGAGACTACGATGGAGATTAGAGAAAGGATTAACAAACACAAGAGTACCATTAGGAAGAGAATGATGGATAAACCTGTAGCAAAACATTTTATTGAATGTGGCCACTCCATTAACCAACTACGATTCAGAGTAATTGACTCTGTGGGAAAGTTGAGAAGAGGGGGAGATAGAAACAGGATTCTGAGGAAAAAAGAATTGAAATGGATTTTCACACTAAGAGCACTTCAACCATATGGCTTGAATATTGAGTTTAATGTGAGTGCTGTAGAATAAAAATAATCTACTTCATTAGTGACCTGTAGTATATTGCTACTTTTATATTGATTTTACTTTGTTCTTATTGTTCCCTGCAGGGGTTAATGAATATAGCATTGAGCATTTCCCTTATATGTCCTAACACTACTGGCGGTCAGATACATAAGATGTGTCCACCCCTATTAGAATCACACAAACATGAAAATCGCGATTAGTTTTGATCACAGAGCATATGTCTTGATTCTGCGCTCCAATATCGCCTCGGGTGTCGGTTGCCGCGGCAACCAGACGGCGGAGTGTGGAGATAAGCTGGTATAGTCAAAAGATAGCGAAGATTCCTATCATGTGACTCGGACTGAGTCACGTGACTTAGGGGAGGAGCAGAGAGCGATATGCTCTGAACTACACATAGAAGTTTCGCAGAGCGTTCGAGCAGACCTGAATGAAGACTGGTAAGATAGTGAGTGGGAGGGGTCATGACGATGTGAGCAGCGGAGATGACGGATAGCTGCTGAGACATGCGCAATTAGCGAGTGGTGACGCCAAGTGGTGTGTGGACAAGAGGCGAAATGCTCATTGGTGGAGAAGGTACCTTGATAATTGAATACAGGTGCACGGTTTTGTTGATTACCTGCAGAGATGTCCCCATTGGTAGATTTCCAAGTGGGGAGTGGAAGTTTGATAGGTGTCCATTGTGATTGATGAAGTGTGACTTATAAGGTATAAATGTTTGGAGTAAGCACTGTATACTGAGCTTGATAAAGACTACGCAGTAGTCGAAACGTTGCTGTTTTTATGGGTCGGTTTTGTACGTATATCATGGATTAACCAACAATAAAGAATTAATGGAGAATAATGCTGCCATCATCGATTAACTGAATATCTATCCTCAGAATATGTCATCAAAATCTGATTGACGGGGATCAGACACCGGGGCACCCCTGCTGATCATCTGTTTGAAGAGGAGGCGGTGCTCCATGCTAGTGCTGCTTCCTCTTCATTACACTGCCCGTCGTCTCAGAAGAGCAGTGAAATAGCAAGCACTTGCTCCATCCACTTGAATGGAGCAAGTACTTGTAATTACACTACGCCACCGCTACAAGGGAGATGACGAGTAGTGTAATGAAATAATGTTCATTGTAATGTAAGGGTGCCGGGTGTTGGACCCCCACAGATCAGATACTGGTGACCTATCCTGACAATAGGTAATCAGTGTATATGGCCTGCACAATCACTTTAGGCATAGTCACTATACAATGTATGGCACTATGCTTGGTATGCTGTGAGGAGGCGGCAACTTCTTCAAGCAGCTGATAGGCGGCAGTGCAGAGAGACGGAGCCCCAGTTCTGATATTGATAACTTATCCGCAAGATAGGAAAGCTCTTTTTATGCTTTAACAAAACACGGCACAAACACAGATGAACTTAAAACACAATACAGAAACCAAAACGGATACAATGTGGAAACAAAAACTGAACAAACTGCATAAAAAAAAAAAATCTGTACTGATATGTATATCCGTGTGTTAAAGGGGTAATGCAGTTACTACAAGTTATCTCTATACTTGACTTTCTTTCTGAATGATGCAGCAGTCTAGTCTATTAAAGGGGTTGTCCGGGTTCAGAGCTGAAGCTGGACATACCCATATTTTCACCCAGGCAGCCCCCTGACAAGAGCATCGGAGCATTTCATGCTCCGATGCTCTCCTTTGCCCTGCGCTGAATCTCGTAGGGCAAAGGCATTTTCAGGAGTTCCGGGCTCTCCTTAGGGCTGCCAGGCAGAGGCTTCCGCCCAGTAGTAAGCCCGGTGATGTCACCGGCACTGGTGGGCGGGCTTTAGTGCTGCCCTAGCCTGTAAAACAGCTTCCGCCCAGCAGTGTATTATCTCTTATAATTTCTGGCTGTTCTTTATGTGCGACCAAATGACTGGACCGATCTTCATTTTGGCACACAGGTACATCAGATGTCCGGGAAGGTTTTAGACCGGATTTCAGCTCTCTAGGATGTACCGTTCCTGAGATATTCCCAAAAAATTACCTGCATTAGCCAATACAAGCCTGCAAGTCTCTCTCTTCAAATCCCAACTGCCATACACACGGACATATCCCTTATCAGCCAATAGAAGCTCGCAGGCTCTTAGTCTACACATACACAGTTTTACTCCAGGTTTCCATAACAACCCAGCCATTTTTCTTCACTGCTGTAGGTCAGCTTTAGGCTAGGGCTACACGACGACAATAAGTCGCACGACACATAAGGCACAACTACACTGCTACATGCATCCATATTGGATGGATTTTTTGCGACTGTCGTGTCGCAGTCGCAGCATGTCGCAGTGCGACACCATAGCCTATCATTATAAAAATTGTTGCGCCACATTGGTATGACTAAATGTCGCGCGACACATGTCGTCATGTAGCCCCAGCCTTAAAGGGGCACGGTGCTGTGGAGGTCACTGTCGTCAGGGGACACTATTAAAGGGGCAGCTGCTGTGGAGGTCACTGGTAAAGGGGCGTTCACTGTCGATGTTACTGTTAAGGAAGCAAGCCGCTGTGGAGGTCACTGTTAAAGGGGTGGGCACTGTGGAGGTCACTGTTAAAGGGGTGGGCACTGTGGAGGTCACTGTTAAGGGGGCAGGGGCACTATTAAAGGGGCAGCTGCTGTAGAGGTCACTGTTAAAGGGGCAGGCAATGTGGAGGTCACCGTTAAGGGGGCAGGCCGCTGTGGAGGTCACTGTTAAAGCGGCGTTCACCATGGATGTTACAGTTAAGGGGGCAGGCTGCTGTGGAAGGGGCACTGTTAAAGGGGCAGGCACTGTGGAGGTCACTGTTAAGGGTGCAGGAGCCACTATTAAAGGGACAGCTGCTGTGGAGGTAACTTTTAAGGCAGTGGGGTACTGGGGGACTAAGACTCCAATTCTCTGGATTGGTGGGGGTCTGAGTGCTCGGATTAGTTATTTATCCACTATTAAGTGGATAGGAGATAACTTGACGTAACTGTAATACCCCTTTAAGGTGAAATATTAAGATATTAGTTATCCATTGGCCATGTCAATAAAATATTGCTTGTTTAACAAAATAAACATTATTTCAAATAAAAATAGATACTTTATTTACCGTAATATTGCAACTACGTACCTCAACTTTACTTTTGAGGCCAATCTTCAAGCTGTCAAGCAGAGTGCGCTGAATGATCTCCCGGTACTCCTCCTCTGTGTGCTTTACTGCTGCTAGCAGCTTCATAATACTGGTAAGGAGTAGCCCTGCATTGTCACTCAAAGACATATCGCCAAGCTGGAAGAATAAACATATTAAAATATTATCATAACTTGTGGATATATTAATGCGGACTATGTCCACTTGCTTTGGAGCTTCAGCAAAATAAGAAGTTATTGGGATGATGTTTTCGTTACCCTAGAAAGGGAGAGTTCAATGAATTATAACCCGGGGGTTTTGATCGTGCTCTTTGGAGAATGTGGGTCATAAGTGGAAGTCCCGGCCCAGGTCAGACGGATTTGGATGCGGGGATTGATGGTCACTAAAGCTATATTGATAAAGTATTGGGGCTCTGTCTCCCCGCCCTCAACAAGGGAGTGGGGTTCATATCTTCAAAAAATTTGAGTTTATGAGGACATTGAAAGGAAACGGAGAATTGCACGCAGATCTACACAGCCATAATTAATATTATTCTACACATTAATGAATGGAGTGGACGGCAGCCAATGGGGGGGGGGGGGGTGGATATAGTTACTATTATATATTGTCATGAGGGTGTTCTTAGGAAGCTGTATAGAATTTTTCTTCTTGTAAGGATGTTTATGATTGCCATACTAGGCATACCGTTGTGATTATTACTGTTTTATGTACTAATATCATGATTTGGAAAATAAAAATATATATTTATTTAAAAAAAAGTTACAACATAAAAAAAAAAAAAAAAGTATTATCATAACTTGAAATATGTATAGCATATCCAGTACAAGATTTACAAAAACTAGGGAAGTGGTTTACAATCTACCTGCAAAAAAGGAAGATTTAGCCATGCAATTATCCAAATGTTTAATTCATATTAGTAACTATAACCCAAAGGAAAAGGAGTAAGATTTACCTGGATTGTGTAGAAACAGTTGTGCATAAGTAGAAGAATGTAGTTCAAATCTATAGATTTCATCTCTTTAATAAAGGAAGTTGCTTTTTGGAAGGCTGTTAATCGAACGTCAAAGTGGATATCATCCAAATGTCTCTGATCATATGCATTTAACTGTGTGAAACAAATAAAATAGCAAACATAAGCTCAAGCCAAGTGTTGCCATAAGATGAAAAAGGGATCATAAAAAAAACCAAACCTTGACAACAACATCGGTGATGTACTGTAACTGAGGATCAAGTTCAGAGAGCACCTGAAAAAAAAAAAATAATAATATAAAAAATCAATATATAAACTACTAAACACTGAGCGAAAAGGTTCATGAGCACAAACCACATCAATAAATGCATACTTTACCTGAAAAGTAGTACAAAGGGTCTGCCGGGATAGCTTATTCTGGATCACAGCAAACAGTTTGGCTAGTGGCTTTAAGAAACTTGTGCGCTTCAGACAGTGTCTCAGCAAGTTCTGCACAGTCTCCAGGATGTCCACTTCTGTGTCCTAGTAAGAGAAGAACCGGATTCACTATATAGTACATCTCAGTCATTTTTGTCCCCAGGGACACTGTCTAAACGTTGCAAGAACCTCTTCTCCATGTCCATGTTTTCAGGTTAACAACAGATAAAATAACAGTTTTTAATTCCTCTTGAATGTTAACAGAATTGACAACCAAATCGTACATGCAAACTAGCTCTGAAGTCGCACACCAACTCACTGCTAAGAATGCTAAGAATCATACAGTTTGATAGAGAACATATAACTCACCTGAGCCAAGTTACCTTTATGCAAGTAGGATATAAGGAGCCCTATGAGTAAATTACTCTGTTCTTTGTCTTGGATAAATTTGCTGATCCTGTTAAAGACAAAAATATAGATTTCAGTAATGTTCTAACATCTATGGATGCCCCCGTATCTCAGGAGGACTCAGTGCAACCATGTATTTTATATGACTGGACTCCATTTAATATTGACATTTCTCCTCCAAATGACTGTTCACCTATTATGATAAATTAAGAAAATAAAGCAACTCTTCAGATGGGAGGAGGGCTGGGGGTCATAGCTCTATTCAAGCCCTATCATTTTATTTTTGTGAAGATCATAGCAATTTTATTGATATATAGAAATAACTTTAGCAATGTCTATGCTAAGCAGAGACTGTTGAGCTCATTTACCAGTGCCGGCCAGTCCACTCACACTTTTTATTTTTTGGTTATATAAAATTGAACTAAGAGTCCTAGAGAAAAAAAAAACAGCATATCATCTACCTTTAACAATTATTTTCTTGCTTGGCAGGTCTAAAAAGTATTTTGTAAAAGTCATTTAAACTGCAAACTAGAGAGCAATCTCCGCTACAGAGACTTGTTGGGATGGAAACCTGACTGGTGTGAAAGTACGCTGCACTCTGTGAATACAGACACTAGAGGGAGACAGAGAGGCAGCACATTGCCTCCTCTGCAAGGTGTATTACAGCACAACAGATCTGACTGGACCTTTCAGAACCCTAATAAATCCTGTGATTATTGTGTGTACTTCATACTACCTAGATAAATAATGGAATCTGATCCCACTTGGGCATGCCTTCTAGGAGTTTTCTGGGATCTGGTATCTAAGGAAAGAATCATACTCGTCTGCTCCCTTCCGCTCCAGTCCGGAGCTTCTGGCCAGGGTACAGACAGCACACGTGACCCCATTCATACACCAGCTGGAAGTCAACAAGCCAGGGATTGGAAGATAGCCAAGCAAAGCCAGGGTGCCCAAATGGCAGTAGCAGGTGATTATGATAATTTTCTTAGGTACCAAGTGCTAAGGGGTCTAACTAAAAAGGGAAGAAATCCGAGAAAACCTTTTTAATTCAATGCATGCAAAAAGGCCATTGTTTTCACATACAAGTAAATGATTATTTAATTTACTATAAAAACTTTGTTTTATTGCTTGTACAATTATTACATTCCACGTAGAGGCACCCTTTTTTTGCAGATTTAAAAATACAGAATGTGCACAGTATGCATCCACTGTTCAGTCTAGATTTGCTGCCATCAGTAGTTGTTACTCTACTATCATTCATTTTAGCCACCCCCCTTGGTGATTATATTATCATACCATCCCTCAGGTGAAACCACACTTTATATTGACGTTTTTCATCTCTTCTTATCATGTTATGTATATCTATTCAATAAAGATTATTATATATACTCGTTGAGCTATAGAGACTCTGGTGTCTTTATGTAGGTTTTTCTGTAAGTATTGAGTTAGCTCTGTGAGAGGGGTTTAGAGTTTAGATATGTTTTACCTAATTGTTTGGGTTTGCATTTGTTTCTTTGATGTGTAACCTTCATATAATAATCATCATTCATTTATATAGAAATAGATTTGGATTTAACCTATAATATTTTAATATTTATATTATAGAAGATGTGACCATATTTATTATTTCAGATTGAAGCAAGGTGGCAAAAAACAATAGCTTTAAACCTGTAGCGACACTGGAGGATCTGAGGCCTGTCATAGCAACATTCCTATTAAACCCAGCCTGTGGCAGGGCTGTATAGGGACAAACTGATTTTCCAATAGACTGCAATGGAAAGACATTGCAGTCTATGGCATAAAATAAAAAAATAAAAAAGGTTTTAAAAATATAAAAAAGCAAAAAATAAAAATTCACATCACTCCCTCTACTCATTTTAGAAATAAAAAAAAAATAAAGATCCTAGGTATTGCGGTATCCAAAAATGCCCAAACTATTAAAATATAAACTTATTTTTTCCCCATATGGTGAACGCCGTAATAAAAAATTAAAAATCCAAATGACCAATTCACAATTTTTTTTGTTGCTTCACCTCCCCCCCAAAAAAATGAATATAAAGTGATCAAAAAGTCATACACACCCCAAAATGGTATTACATTTTTTTTTTTCATAACGCTACCTCATAGACATAAATATAAAAAGGTTATAGGCGTCAGGATGTGGTGATTAAAAAAAAAAAAAATGCAGTATTAAAACACAGGAAAAACTATAAAACTATTAAAAATGTAGTATTGTTGCAATAATACTGACACAGAGAAGGATGGTAACAGGTCAGTATAGATATGTGTGACCTGCATGTCAATGTTCAGTTGCGGGTGCACATAGAGGACCAGGGGGACATGTATCAAGAATGAGAAATCTATGCACTCCAGAATTGTTCTTCAATGCTTTTATTACGAACTTCAAGAAGGTTCATATCCAGAGGAATACATAGCCACTTATGAATGTCCGGATGTTTGGGTCAGAATTGACATCCAGCTGCTTTGCTCCCTCCTTACAGCTACAGATACCGTTGAAAAAGGTAATTTCTAACCAAAACGTCCGGAGATTTATAAGTGACTATGTACTAAAACATGGATATTCACCTTGATGTCAACGGTCTTGAAGTTACATAATTAAAGCTTTGAAAAGCAATTCCAGAGCGCCATAGATTTCTCATACTTAGTTTTACTGCATAGCAAACACCATAAAAACTAAATCCATAAAACGGTGTCGGAATTGAGTTTTTTCACTCAATTTCATTCCAAATGGAATTTCTTTTCAGCTTCCCACTACATCGATGTAATAAATAAATGGTGCCATTAGGAAGTACAACTTGTTCTGCAAAAAACAAGTTCTCCTACGTGAATGGAAAAATAAAAATGTTATGGCTCCAGGAAGGCAGGGAATGAAAAATGAAAAACCAGAAAAGTTCAATTTGTAAAGCAAAATCTGTTATTTAAATGCCAATGTAGATTAGGAGATTTTCATTTAGGGCTGAAACGATTACTCAAATTAATCGATTAACTCGACATAAAAAAATCCTTGATGCAAATTTTTTCGTTTGTGCCATGTGACCATGGAGTGTGAGTGAAGAGCTTGCTATTACTCACGATCCATGGTAACCCGCCTGCCTGCACAGCGCTGCACTGGATCCTGATATACACACATTGTCAGGACACAGTGCACGCAAGCACGCACTATGACCTGATGCTGTGTGACGTCAGGTCCCAGTGCAGCGCGTGAAGAAGAGGATGGAATATCTCTGGAGCGTCGTCAGTGCCCCAAAAGGAAAGGTAAGTATTTTAATTCACAGGCACTGTGGTTGGGCACTGATGGCTAGGAGGGGGAGTGGGGGAAACTATGCCAGTGGGAGCAGCTGGTGGCATTGGGGGAGGAGTTGGTGGCATTGGAGGGGGAGCTGATGGCACTGGGAGGGGGAGCAACTGATGACATAGGAAAGCTGGTGTCACTGGGGGGAGCTGGTGGCATCGGAGGGGGAAATGATGGCACTGGGGGAAGCTGGTGGCACTGCTGAAGGAACTAATTGCATTGGAGGAAGAACTGATGGCACTAGGGAAGAACTAATGGTACTGGAGGGGGAACTGATGGCAGGGGAGCTGATGAGTTTTTATTAAAAAAAAGTTCTTTTAATTAGCTTTTTCTTATTAGAGTACTTGATTAATCGTTGGATTAAATCGGTAGAATACTTGATTACTAAAATAATCGATAGCTGCAGCCCTATTTTCATTCTGCACTTAGTTGTATGACAGTCTGTTCTCAAGCCATGAGTTAACACTTTCCCAATTTCCGACATCTCACAACTTGTACAGTTTCTTGAATTTATATTTGCAGTTCATTTACACAAGAATATTATAGCTCAGCTCACAGTTTGTTTTGTCACACGGACCAATGTGTATGCATGGATATACACAGCAGCTAGCTGTTAATCACAGTGACAAAGACAGGAGAGGTGGGGAGAACGCTCTGGTCATAAAAAAAATGCAGAAACGGTGTGTCCGATGTATTGTATAATCGCTCCCGATAGGCAAAGAGCACAATATTTTGGCTAATAGTAGAGCCGACCTGTCTCCATACAATGCTGCTCTTACATAGTGGGTTGCACAAGATGTGAAAATAATAAAGCAGACTCTCTTTTCTAATCTCAGACAACGTCTTTTAAATGCTCCTGTCCAATGACAGGTGCTGCAAAAAGACACTCCAGCAAACTTGTCTCCTGTCTTTCCCAGGTGGTACGCATGAGCAATTGTCTGCAATGACAGTGACAAAACAGATCTTCAAAACAGTGTGGAAATCCACCTTTATCTCTCCGATCAGCCTCATCATCCATTGTTTAGCAGCAGCCTGAATAGAAGTGGCAGTGTAGCATACAACAAAGTGAATAAATTATTCACTATGGAATCACTAATACATAATTATATTGGGTATAAGCCTTTACAGGATGCATTAAAAAGAACCTGTCTCCACAAAATGCAGTGTAATCTGCAGGCAGTATGTAATAAAGCAGGGGGAGCTGAGCAGAATGATGTATAGTTTTATGGAAAAAGATGCAGTAAAACTTGTCATTTATACATTTAGATCTGTTTTTTCTGACTTTAGTTGCACATGAGGGAGGTGTTATCAGTGATTGATAGCATTCCCAATGTAAGCGTGTAGACTGAGATAGCGGTCAGTTATTGATAACGGTACATGGGGAGGTGTTATCAGTGATTGATAGCATTCTCTGTGTAAGTGTGTATACATTTTGCAAAAACACGTCTGAAGTCTCCCTAAGGCCTCTTTCACACTACAGTATGTCTTTTCCAGTGTTTTGCGGTCCGTTTTAAACGGATCCGTTGTTCCGTTTTTTGGTTCCGTTGTGGTTCCGTTTCCGTTCCGTTTGTCCGTTTCCGTTTTTCCGTATGGCAAATACAGTATACAGTAATTTCATAGAAAAAATTGGGCTGGGCATAACATTTTCAATAGATGGATCCGCAAAAAACGGAACGGATACGGAAGACATACGGATGCACTTCCGTATGTGTTCCGTTTTTTTGCGGACCCATAGACTTTAATGGAGCCACGGACCGTGATTTGCGGACAAACATAGGACATGTTCTATCTTTCCACGGCACGGAAAAACGGAAATACGGAAACGGAATGCATACGGAACACATTCCGTTTTTTTGCGGACCCATTGAAATGAATGGTTCCGTATACGGACCGTATACGGACCGCAAAAAACGGACCGCAAAACGGAAGAAAAAAACGGTAGTGTGAAAGAGGCCTAAAGCATGTGGGAAAAGGTGTTATGGTCTGATGAAACCAAGGTTGAACTTTTTGGCCATGATTCCAAAAGATATGTTTGGCCCAAAAACAACACTGCACATCACCAAAAGAACAACATACCCACAGTGAAGCATGGTGGTGGCAGCATCATGCTTTGGGGCTGTTTTTCTTCAGCTGGAACTGGGGCCTTAGTTAAGCTAGAGGGAATTATGAACAGTTCCAAATACCAGTCAATATTGGCACAAAACCTTCAGGCTTCTGCTAGAAAGCTGAACATGAAGAGGAACTTCATCTTTCAGCATGACAACGACCCAAAGCATACATCCAAACCAACAAAGGAATGGCTTCACCAGAAGATTAAAGTTTTGGAATGACCCAGCCAGAGCCCAGACCTGAATCCGAAAATCTGTGGGGTGATCTGAAGAGGGCTGTGCACAGGAGATGCCCTCGTAATCCTACAGATTTGGAGTGTTTTTGCAAAGAAGAGTGGGCAAATCTTGCCAAGTCAAAATGTGCCATGCTGATAGACTTATACCCAAAAAGACTGAGTGCTGTAATAAAATCAAAATGTGCTTCAACAAAGTATTAGTTTAAGGGTGTGCCCACTTATGCAACCATATTATTTTATGTTTATATTTCCCTCCACCTAAAAGATTTCAGTTTGTTTTTCAATTGAGTTGTACAGTTTATAGGTCACATTAAAGGTGGAAAAAGTTCTGAAATGATTTATCTTTGTGTCATTTTCTTTTTACTTTATAGAAACCTGACATTTTAACAGGAGTGTGTAGACTTTTTATATCCACTGTATATAGAGATAGCCGTCAGTAACTCATAGCTGTACACAGGGGAGGTGTTATCAGTGATTGATAACATTATCTGTGTAAGTGTGTATACATAGATAGCTGTCAGTCACTGATAGTTATACATAGGGGAGGTGTTATCAGAGATTGATAGCATTCTCTGTGTAAGTGTGTATACATAGATAGCTGTCAGTCACTGATAGTTATACATAGGGGAGGTGTTATCAGTGATTGATAGCATTGTCTGTATAAGTGTGTATACATAGATAGCTGTCAGTCACTGATAGTTGTACACAGGGGAGGTGTTATCAGTGATTCATAGCATTCTCTGTGTAAGTGTGTATACAGAGATAGCTGTCAGTCACTGATAGTATTCTCTATCCTACTTATATAACATGCTTTGATATCCTTCTCTATAACATTCTGCCTGCAGACTGCATTGTATTTCATGGTGACAGGTTTTCTCTTTAATGCAATTTTTAAAACATTTTAGCAATGCCTCCTATTTTCATTGTCTGAAATGCACGTACCTTGATAGGATGCTCAGCTCCTTGCTGACTTGTGCACTAAATTTCTTCTTCTTGATTTTTTCTGCATTCAGCATGCTCTTACAGAGATACTGTAAGAGCACTCGCACATTGGGTAAAACCAGCTTCACCCCAAAGGTTGGGCACTCTAAATTCAACAAAATATCCACACATTATTATGAGGAAGGCCACCACAAATGTAAAGGCAATGAATGAAGTACATAAACTTCTTCCCTACCATCACTGATGTTTGTGGCATCATGAACAACACAGTCATTGACAACCAAACGTGTGAGGCTTTCAGTTTCTTCAAAGTCCGGGCTGTTCAGCAGATTACTAGTTATATCTATGATTACACCTGCTGTCGTGTCAGATAAATTCTTTGTAGAGAGCAGAGAAAATGCATTCAGGAGTACATCAAACTCGGGCTGCCCAGGCTTTTGTTTAGCAAGTAAAGGAAAATACCTACAGAAAAACAGAACCATAAGTTCCATAATAAATGAGCATCATTCACGGTATCAATAAAAGTAAAGGCACACTGCAGGTTTTAATTTGCGCATCACTTAATTCTTATTTGGATTGCTAAAATTTGCCTTTAAAGTGTAACTGCCATTTGTTTTCTTCTAATATGTAGGGACAGTGATAGAGAACATTTAGAGAATTTGAACATTTATATGAGAAAACTTGCCCTGAAATCCTGAAATGTCCCTTAGCAGCGCTCTTTGAATGAGTGTTGCTAAGGCATGTCCGTCAACACATATGGCTCCAATATATTTCTAGAAATTAACATCTGTGCTATACATATATATTTGCTCTGCCCTCCTGCTATATTGACACTGATCAGCATGGTCAGCACTGACAGTGAATACTTCTTCTGTATCTCTGGCATTCTGAATAACTAACTAGCCGCCGGAAGATGCAGGGCATATTGTGCAGGCAGCACTGGCTATTGAGGAGAGACAGGGATAGCTGATTTATATTATATACTGTCCCTATATGTTGTAAATCAACTACCCCCTGTCTCTGTAAATTTATATGCATAGTACAGATAATTCAATGATTCATTTCTAGAAATATATAGCAGCCAGCAGGGAAGGAAAAAGAATTAACCCAGAAGTCTTTACAGTGAGCGCTGCTTTGTACTGTGTAGACAGACCTATGTAGAGATGAGGGAAATTTCAGGGCAAGTTCTCATGTAAATGTAGAAATTCTCTAAATAAAATGTTTTAGAAAAATGTTCCTTATTACTGTCCCTACACATAAGAAAAAATAAATAAATGGCAAGAAACACATCATTAAAATTTATAGTCATTAAAGGCATTGTCTCACCTCAGACATTGGGGGCATATCGCTAGGATATGCCTCCGATGTCTGATATGTATGGGTCACGCCTCTTTGCCTACCTGGTAACACAATGAACATTTAGAAACGCTCAGTGAGGGTAGCATAGTAGAGGTGACAGGTTCCCTTTAAAGGCCATATTCACAAGAGGTTATGCTGCAATGTTGTTGTTGCCGTAAATTACCATAGCTTAATTTACCCCACTAACTTTAATGGGGAAAAATGTCTGTAATAAGAGCAACCATTAAAATGGAATACAGAAATAAAAATGGTTAGAGTTCCCTTCCAAGAGGGGATTCACATGACCGTATCCGCAAACTGCAGACAAAACATGGATACCGGCCACGTGTGTTCTGCATTTTGCGAATCAGCATGTCCCACCCTATGTTAGAAATGCTTAGTCTTGTCAGCAAAATGGACATATTTGATTTTTTTTGCGGGCCAGTGGAACAGACAAATGGATGCGGACAGTATGATGTGCAGTCCGCATCTTTTGCGGTCTCATTGAAATAAATGGGTCCGATCCGCACCAAAAATGCGATCAAATACATGGGGCCTTAATGTAGCATGCCACAATGCTGTATGCTTTTTACGTAGCATGGCAATTCTACTACTAAGTGTATGAGCGGTGCACGACACAAACAGTGTATATATGTAATATGTTTACCATTGAAATGAATGGCTCTGCATCTAATCTGCAAAAATGCAGATTGGATGCAGACAGAAAATACGGTCGTGTGAATGGGCCATTATACTGTGTATGTAATAGTAGCAAAACCACATGCTTGCATGCGTTTTTACAAGATTTGTGGTGCTCCGATTGCATAGGGTCTGCTACACCTATATGACACTATAATTTGCCACAAATATAAGTTCTGAGACAGACCCTCAAATACAATAATTTGGAGAAAGCAGATACCAATAAAGGAATAAATCAATGTATTACCTGGAAGACTGACTCCAAACATGAATTAACTTTAGAACAAAAGAAGGAGAATGCTGACTTTCCAATGCCAGCCTGCAAATCTGTAATATAGAATAAAATATTTATTAAGTGTTCATATCAGACCCAAAAAGATAACGCCTGAAATATGTAAATGCATTCTCAAGAATACTATATTACTAAAGTGATATTTACCTGAGGCCAAACCATAGCAACAAATACAGCATCAATCTCCTCAGCAGTGTAGGGGTAGGTGTCAAAATCAGTGAAAAATTCTAATAAGCGTTTCATTCCCAGACGTCTCAAATTTTTTAGTGGATTAATAAACTTAAGTTGAATCTATTAAAGAGAAATAATGAAAAACTAATAAGAACTAAATATATAACATTTTCATTCAACATTTTATTATGCTTGGGAAAAATGTTTTCTATATATCTGCACCAGAAGTGTCATTATGCTTTGGGATTCATATTTAGGGGTTGTCCTGTGAATATTCATTTTACTGGTAGATCATGCAAAACATAAGTTTTCAACTGGAATAATGTAAAGGGTTGTCTCACGAAAAGTATTCTACATTTTTCAAACCAGCACCTGGATCTGAACACTTCTGTAATTGCATGCAATTAAAATTTTATTCAATTATTTAATAAAATATATCTGTATAGCACCACCTGCCGTTTGTTATTGTCCTTATTTCTCCGTCCACATCAGTCACTGATGTGGTTGCACATGCTCAGTTCCATCCTTTAACAGCCGTATCTACTGTTGGAATCTGTGACAGTTACAGAGAGAGCTGCCGCAGAAAGGACACAACCCCGAGAAACCACTCCCATCCCAAGCTGTGACAGTCAGGCCCCACGCTCCAGACTCGCAGCGTGTGTCAGGGAGAGCCACTTGGACCACCACCTTTTCCCCTTAGCTACTTCCGCGTCCCTTGAGCAACAGGGCCAGGCATCCTCAAAGTCTTCAAAGATGACACCTACTCAGAACCTGAGCGGGCGCCACATCAGCTGGGTTTCTACTGTTTTACACAGCAGACACCCGACCATAGCATATGAGCTGAGAAACTGCAAGAAAGCTGCACTCCTGGGGCCCAAATGGCTTCCCCATGCCAAGGTCAAGGGAGCCATTTACGGTAGTTGCTATGGCAGCTTTGAGCCTTCTGAAGGTCCCGAGGCAAGGTAGGGCTCAACAGTAACACAGTGAATCTTCCATAGCCTGAAATGTTAAATCACTGCTGTCTACGGGAGAAGTCATCAGACAACTGCATGTTAAAATAAAAAATAACCCCCTTTGCCCATATTAAAATAAAAATAAACAGTCATTAGCATCGTTAATAGAATAGTAGCACGTGTCACCTTATTCACAAATGTACCTTTCTATTAGACATTGGTGGTTCCAATCTTCAGAAAATGAACTTTGCAGGCTCATTTGCATTTCAAACGAAGTGCCCAATGGGGCGTTACAGACGGCAGAAACAGCTTAGGGACGCTTCTTACCAGTGTCCAAGCCCGCCTTCATGTACAGCTCAAGCCCGCCTCCTCTCAGCTTTGACATAACTCCCCCTGCTTCAATATGTACACCCCCTCCGTGCCACGTCACTGTCACGGACCCCCAGGTGACTGATGTCAGGAAATCAAGGAGATTGGCTGAGCGTGGAGGAATCTAACAGCCACCTTGATTTCTCTTGATTCAATCTTGATAGGGTTAATGACCACTTCCCTTTTTGTCAGCTGTTGCTCAGTGGTCATCACTTCTACCCTTTATAGTCTGACCCCACCCTTCTGACTATGCGGTAGATAGCTTCATTTGGGTTTGGCTGAGCTGGTTTGAGTTTGTCTCTGGTGTTCCTGCTCGTCCGTCTCTACAGAAGTGTCGCATTTGTTTGTGTTTGGTATATTCCCTGTTGTTTGTATCTGGGCCTGAGACAGAGACTTCCATTCGTCCATCTGGGGAGGAATGGGTTGTCTCTGGTCCTAACCTTTTCCAGGGCCTAATAGGGATATAAAGGCCTAGGTATCCTGCATATGAATATTCCGACCTTCAGGGTCTATTCATATTGATAGATAGTTAGGGCCCGGATTAGGGTTGTCTAGGTGGTGACCTGTTTCTTCCCTAGTTTCCAGGCCCAGTTACTGTTCCCCTTCCCTCCTGTGTTCAGTGTGGAGTCCTACCCCCCCCACACTGATCGTGACAGTCACATTCCAGCCTCATCTCCAACCGACTGTTTGTTGCTGCATCTCGTCTATGTGCAGTGCAGATAAAAATCTTGTATCAAAGTAATCGTACTGACCAGGAGAATTAAATTAACAGGTCACTGCACAGGGAACGCCATAAAAATAACATCCATAAAACTGTGGAAGAATTAAGTTTTTTCCCCCAATTCTATCCCAGTAGAAATTTCTTTCCAGCCTCCCACTACATCGTATGCAATATAAAATGGTGAAGTGGTGACAATAAAAAGTAAATCTTGTCCTGCACAAAATAATCCCTCATATGGCTATGCAAACAGAAAAATAAAGTTATGGCTCCAGGAAGGCAGGTTGTAAAAATGAAAATGGAAAAACCGCAAGATCAGGAAGGGGTTAGGAAATTATAAAAGTCTGATAAGTTCTCAGTTCAATTTAGGTAGCCTAAGTGCTTAACCTCTTAAAAGTTCTAACAGCTCAGCTGCAACTCTGTCAATAAGTTCTTACGTAGATGTCATAAATCTAATGACAAAGTTTAAACCTTCTTGGTATCTGGACCCTCAGGGTCAGTAAGAGCCCTGCTCTACAAGTGGAAATTTAACCAAATAGTCTTTTTCCTAATCTAGCTTTAGACTGTTACATAATCATTAGCCAGATTGAAGCCTGTGGCATTTAGCTTCTTGAACTTTTCACACCTTGCTGTCTAATGAAGCGACAAATGAACTCCACAAATGACTGCCTGGCATACGAGACACATATCTACAAGTTAGTGAATCTGAAAACCTGCTGTTAGACCATTCTGAGTATGGACATTACATGCTGTTCAATGTAAGGCTCTTTATAAAAAATGTTTATAGAGGTTCTGTGAACAAGTAACATGGAGTTTTAAGTAAAGTGATTACCAGGAAAAAAAACAAAACAATAGTCCATTTGCATTCTAGAAATACCGCTGACATCCGGAGATTTAGAGGCTGGATGCGCGAAATGACTAAAGTCATAATCAGATAATTTTGAGAACGGGTTTCAGATACTACATGGACGCACAAAGATATTTTTGTACATAAGCCCCGACGGCTCCATAAGCAGTGACAGACGGTAGTCTCTGGTTTGGCCAATCATTTTGCAACTGGCTACAAAGACAATCCAGACGGCTTAGTCACAGACTCTTATGGAATCACGGCTTGCCATGGTCAAAAAAAAAAATTCAAGAAACACATTGCGGCTGGCATTCACTACCTCAAATATCTCTGTCAGGGGCGTAGTTCAGGCTGGGCATCACCTAAATTAATGTATATGAATACTGCCATAATATGGAAGCCTCCATATTTTTCTAGGCCTATATCTGGCACACTTTTAGATCAATTTGTATGGATTGATCTGTGATCTTGCTTTTTTTCTTTCAGGATTAATCCACATTAACTTACATCAATAAATAAATGATATATATATATATATATATATATATATAGCACCATAAAAGTGCCAAATAATGTACAAGGCACACCAAAAAAAGAAAAAGTATCCTGACATAAACCTGACGAAGACTTAAGCCCCATTTACCTGACTTTGTGCTGATTGGATGCGGACCCATTCATTTCAAAGGGGCCCCAAAAAAATGTGAACAGCACTTGTGAGCTGTCCACATCTGTGGGTCCGCTCCACAGTCCGGAAAATAGGATAGAATATGTCCTATTCTTGTCCGTTTTACGGACAAGAAAAGGCATTGTTACCACGGATCCACTAACAAAAAACGGATAGAATGAGGACGTCAATCGCATTTTCTTGCCGATCACAAAATATATATTGTCATGTGAATACACCCTTAGTGATTTTTCCCCCACTGAAAAGTACTGGATTCTTAGAGCAAATCTTTTTTTTTTTTTTTTTTTATTAAATATATTTATTTTTTCAACAAAAGCAATATAAAAGTATATATATCTATAGACAAGGAGAGTCACACGCACATAGCACAGATACCGTTTCTTAAAGCATTTCTAGGTGCCTAGCCAAAGCATTAAAGACCTGATCGGTCAGCCAGATAACAACATAACTACTCAAACATCAAGACCAGGACATCCCCTATTAGTGCCAATCTCCTATCTCCGATATATAAAACAAACCAACCCAAACCAATTGTTTTGGCTGAAGAGGACCGGACATCTCCTAGCATTCCCTGTTGAATCAATGCCTCTGCAGAGCTTACTCTGGGGATCTGCATACTGGAAAGTGGGCACTATACAGTAACCTGGAAGAGGCGTGGGACAAAGTCAAAGAGCTAAAGCAGTAGATTTGTAAGAATCAGTAGAAGTAATCGCACTACAGTATACGGATGTCAACTGAACTCGCCTCTGAGCTTGGTTAAAGCACGTTTGCCTTCTAAAAAGGATAATGAATTTAGTAATAAGCAACGGGGACCACCTAAGAAGAATGTTCTGAAACTTGCTTACCTTTTCTTTCTGTTCAAGAACACGAGACACGGATGCTGTAAAGCAAAGTAAAATCTGGAGCATCTCTGGCAAGAAGGGGCTGATCAAGTGACCTAAATTTTTAAGAACGACCTCCAAACTGTTGAGTAAGCTGTGCTGTCGTCCAAGTGGCAGAACCTTAGAGAGGTCCACCTGTTCCACAGACTGTTGTACCAGTGCCAGACAGCTGCCTGCAAAGTAAAAATTAATTAGACACCAGCAAGCAAAAAATGTGTATTTTTTCATTTTAAAGTGCCATTGTACATAGACTGAGGACATCACGGCTCCTCTCAGTTACCAATCTGCAATATGCTGTTTGAGCTGACATATTTCTTTGCTTTCTTATTCTGAAATACCCTTTGAGCACATTTATCATTTCCTTGGCCACCTGAGGACATCCACAGTATAGGGGGTAACTATTAGATTGGTGGCCTCTTAATAAACTAGGCACATCTCTGACCCTCCTTGCGCCAGAAATGCAAAACACCACCAGCTAGGGGCAGGCGCAGACTTGTGCTTAGGCCAATTTCTGGTTTAAACTGTAGTAAATCTGGTGGGTGACTCTTCCACCTACTGCTAAGCCTCACCCCTTTCCTTGTCACTTTAGAAAAAAAGTCGAGAACTAAAAAAAAAAAAAAAGTCATTAATAAGGGAGTGCAAAACAATTTGTGACTTTTTAACTCCACTTTTTGGCGTAAAATACTTAAAAGGAAGTTATGGAAACAGCGGAGCACCGGCCCGCTCGGCTGTTTCAGTATGCCCGGCCACCTGGGGCCAGCACTTAGTCCCATCTTGAAGTGGAAACTGAGATGGGGCAACCCTTTACTAAATCTCACCCAGTGTGTGGGGTCTTTGACCCCTTTGCATCCATACGGTTTATTAGGAAATATGGAAACCATTAAGTGGAGAAAGCCACTGTCTTATCTGAATGGCCATAACAGAATATTACATTCTCTACATTGTCTGGCTGTCCAGTGTTTGGCTGGTGATAACAGGCAGGCTTCAGTTACCAAATGGGTACGTCCAAACAACAAGTGAATTAAAGATTTGCATGCAGTGTATAATATCCTACCATCCTTCAGATGTTTCACAGGCTCATACAGAAGATCTAAGAACATCCTAATCTCTTCAGACTGGGAACCAGCTAAGAAACGGAGAACAATTGACATTCGTGTTCCAGCGCCTGACTTGCCCTGTGTTTTGCTGCCTGTTTTGCTTCTCATGCGTCCATATAATATTCTATAAAAGGAGAAAAAAAGGAAACGTATATGACTAATGTTGCATCTAATGTACAGGCAAGTGGAACAATTCTATAGATTACTCTTTGATTCAATTTCTCTAAACCTTCAGAACGTAAGCTCAGAAACACATATAGGTATTTATTGGTAATGATCAGAGAGAAGAGCTGAGAATCATGTCTGCAGCTATTTTAACCCCTACGTTAGTGTTATACATTAAAGAATCCGCCCAAAAAAATAAGATCAATTAGGTAACTTGGGGTTCATTTAGAAGGCATGACGTGGGGCTATAGCGAGTGGCAATTGATGATAAAGCAATTGAAGTGGTGTTCATATAAAAGGCCTTCACACTGTACAATGGATCCTGTATCGGGGATGAACTTTGATCTTTTGTCCCACATACACTTTATATTATTGTGGCCGCACATCCCTTGTGCTGCCAACCACTGAGCAGTGTTATACCCGCATTAAGGATCTGATCAGCTGACAAACATGTATCAGCTCCTTGGTTGGCTGATAGCTGCCGTGCACACTGAGAAATGACTGGGAGTGCGGGGGTGTTCCTCCATCTGCCACCTATTCCTGTTCCCAGAGGGTAGGACAGCAAATACATTATTGAAACCATGAAATGCAGCATAAAAATAGGTGTAAGACAAAGACTATACTAGCAGGAGTAACTTATCTGGAACAAAATATTTTCTACATTAAACTATAAAAAAAAGTTGAATTTAAACATTTCTGTTTCAGGACCATAATTACCGAATCTGTTGCCAGTCTGTACATAGGACTTACCTCATGAGCATAGGCATTAGGTCTGCTCTATGCATAGGCTTCACTATAGAGCTCTCCTCTGAAATGCTGAAATGGACAATTTCCTCCTTAAAATTTTTATCTTCCAGCAACCTCTGCAGGTTTTCCCTGTAAGATGTGAAAACACATTTCACCAATACTTCAGAAGAAATTAAGTGTACAATTCACATTGGCATCAAAATGCACAGTAAGGTTTATACATCGCAATATATTTAGGATGTGGCAATAAATTACGTTCCGAAGCGTTAATACTTCAGCTTCTTTATATGGCCTCATGCCTCCTCATTTTCCCAATAGAAATGCCTATTCTTGACTGCAAAACAGACAAAAATAGGATATGTTCTATAGTTTGAGGAATGGCTGCCGAATGCTTACAGCACACAGATCACATGTGTTTGCAGTCCGCATTTTTTGTGGACCCGTTTGCAATACGCAAAAAAATGCTGATCCAAACAAAGGTTGTGTGCATGAGACCTATGGGAGTATAGCCAGATTTAATTCTAGGAATGGCGGGAGAATAAGGGCTTAGGAGAAATAGGGGAAGGAGAAAACACAACATATGGGACTGGGTGGTTAGCATAGTGTGAGCGTAATCAACTCTACTGATGTGATTAGGGATAAGGAAATCGACTTCGGATTAAACATCCAAAGTCGATTCGCATTAAAAACATCATTAGAACACTGTACGTAGCGAGCGCTCCGTACAGTATTAGAATGTATTGACTCCGATGAGCCGAAGTTATTACTTCACGACGACTTCGGGTAATAACTTCAGAAATTATTTTATACTGTTAAAAATCTTTTACCGAACTCGGGTTCTGTTCTAAGGTACCACTTGGAACCAAAACAGAGTTCGGGAAATGGTTTTTAACAGTAGAAATTAACTTCTCAAGTTATTCCCGAAGTTCCGCGAGACTTCGCAAAGTAATAACTTCAGCTCATAGGAGCCAATACATTCTAATACTGTACGGAGCGCTCGCAACGTACAGTATTCTAACGAAGTTTTATGCAAATCGACTTCGGATGTTTCATTCAAAGTTGATTCACTCATCCCTAGATGTGATGATAGGGACAAATCAACGGTTAAGTTGTGCAGCTCAGGAAAAATCATCATACAGAGACACAGGCGGTGTGTTCTCCACAAAATGACTTCAAACTTTATTTCAGCAATCGTGGATATGTATAACGACAGCATATCATAATGGCTCTGGGCCAAAAAGCTGTGAAACTCACAAAAGTGAGGACAAAACATTCGGTCTTGTATGGGAAAGATGAAATTTATGGGAGATTTTGGCATTAGACGATAAGGACAATTCATTTTTAACACCAAAATACACTAAAATAGTATAAAACAAAAAGAAAAGGATATAAAAAAAAAATCTATAAAATGAAAAATAAAATATGTGCTCTATATAGCACAAAGCCAACTGCATCATTTAGACTGTAAAGTTGAGTAGATATGCTGCAGAATAGTTGCAGATTTTTAGTTTGGATTCTGTCATAATTCACAATAGTTTTAAAATCCCAGCCACATGGAGCAAAAAATATGTTATTTCATATTTACGGTAGCTGCATGTCAATCCTTTTGCAAAGTTGTTGCATATTCTCAACATGAATTTTGCACTTCTCAAAATCTGCAAATAACATATGCAGATATCACTGCAAACCTACAACAAAAAGTCTGCAGCATATGATACTCAGACTAAGCGACCATTTCATAAACGCCTGATGCGTGATCCAAATGAAGAAAAGAGTGAGGCATCCAGACAGTTTTACTGCAAATGGGGACTAGAGTGGATTTTGTGGCCAAATCATAAATGAACATACATACATATATTGTTATTCAATGACTTTAATTATACCTAAGGAGGTGGTCACATAAAATAACTACCAATGATTTGAGTGGAAAAATTTATTTTCAACATGGTTTTGACTCTACGTTCTATCTTTCAAAATTTCAGATTTCCCAAATCCATAAAAAATAAGAAAATAGTTACTTGTAGGGTTGAATATGTGGGTGTTTGTAGCTCAGCACACAATCCAAGGCAACTTTTTGTACGTTTTGATCTTGATGGCACAGCAGCTGGAGAGAAAAGGGGAGAAATTAACCATGTCCCATAAAATATTTGGGTCTTCTGTGCTTTATCATTGCATTATACCCTAGGGAGGTGGTCAGTGGTTTACATAACTTCAAATAGAACAGACTGTAGGTATTGCTGAACATCTTAAAAGGGTTGTGTGTGTTTAAACTAAAGGCCTATTCTTAGGATAGTTCATCAGCAGGGGCGGATTGGCCATAGACCCTACAGTGAAATTTCCCGGTGGCTCGATGCCCCAGGGGGCCACCCAAGTTCTCCTCTCTGCCACTGACCTGGTACATAATGAGCTCTCAACACTAATTAACGCTGTGAGATTCAGTTACTCCTGTACCCAGCCGGCAACCACACATGCCCTCCTGAATTCAAATGCTGCGGCCCGCACCTCACCTCCTAAGTTCCCTGCTCAACTGCAGGAGGAGGACAGAAGATGGTAGCTATTGATGACCACCACGGAAGGCCAGCTTTTGAGCCAGTATATTGTGATTTGGTTCCACTGGGATGGTGTTTTGCACTATGGTATTGTTGACCACCGCCTACTTGTGTTGCCCCGCCTTCTTGTTTTTTTTCCCAGAGCCATTCAGCCCCTGGTAATCAGTATAGATGGGCACCCGGCCAATCACCTGTCACTGCTGCAGCCAATTAAGGGCCTCAGCAGTCAAGTGCAGAGTATTGCTGAGGCCAGTGATTGGCTGCATGGTGACTTGGTGTGCACGGGATACTAGCGTCAATGCTGAAGGACTGAAGTGTTATGCTAGAAGTAGCAAGGGAAAATAGTGGTAAAAATTACTTTTGTTAGTTATTTTATATTTATTGTTGCAGTGATTTTTTTATTTTTATTTAAACTTTGACAAGCCGTTTGTGGAGAATTTTCAACCAGCCAAGTTAGGAAAGTGACTAATAATAATTATTTTTCAATTTACAGATATATTGGCATTTTTGTAAAAGTGACTACAGTTGATATTACACGTCACCTTTAAATGAGCTTCTCACAAACACACAGTAAGGGTCCATTCACACGTCAGTATTTTTACCTTTCCAGAAAAACGTTCCTTTTGCGGATCCGTTTTTCAGTACAACCTTCCGTTTTTTTACTAAAGTGCTTCCGCATCCGTTCCGTGTTTCCGTTTTTTCGTTTTGTTTTTTTTCCATCCATTTTCCTGTCAACGGATCCGCAAAATCGGATGACATTCGGAAGGTTTTGTGCATGTCACCCGCATTTATGCGGATCCATTGACTAGAATGGACAACGGACCCGAAAAACGGACAGAAAGTAGGACAAGCTTAATTTTTTTTCAGGATACGCATACTCGAAAATAGGAAAACGGAACGGATTCCGTGATTCGGACAGCACTGATTGGTGTCCGCATTTTTGCAGAGGCAATTGAAATTAACGGATCTGAAAAAACGTTCCGATTTAAATCGGAACGGAAACGGAGTGTTATAACGGACATGTGAATGGACCCTTAAGCTGTTACTTGTGCCCAACTTAACAGGACAGTTACCAACAATTGGCAGACGTAGACGATCCCAGTAATTTATAGTTTATTAATGTGTCACAAATTTTATATTTTAGAATTTGAATTTTAAAATTAAATATCTAGCTTTTTACCTAAATAGTTTTAAAAGTCTGTGTCAGATTAATTTCATAATGTATCTTCATAGTGGACAGAGATGTTTTTCGGATACCCAAGGTCCAAATTCCCCACACTGACAAATCATAGTGGACAGAGATGTTTTTCGGATACCCAAGGTCCAAATTCCCCACACTGACAAAGTTACATGTTTGGTTCTCAAACCTGAGGCTGCCCAGAATTGGATAAAAGTGTTGCTGGTGTCATAAACCAGCGTCTCTGGTTTTTGACATATGAACCCATTAATAACCAGTCACGACACAGACATGACTTAAATATATTTTAGTACACGTGCTTATATTTATCACTTGTATCATTGGGGGACATAGAAGACCATGGGGTATAACCTCTGCCACTAGGAGGGGACACTAAGCTGAAATGTTAGTGCCTCCCCTCAGCTATATCCCTCCTGAAGGCACTAAGCTAATCAGTTTTAGCTTAGTGTGCATAGGAGGCAGACCTCCCTGCTTTGCAGGCTAACTTCTGCCATTTTCTTTTATTATTTTACCTTTTTCCTCTTTAGGTATGGGAAACAGAGATGACGCGCCTCTCCGTTTACACAGGGAGGAAGGCCGGCGTCAGTTTCCCTCACTGCCCGACCTCCACGAAGAACACAAAGTGCATTCCACCAGCCATGGGGTCACCTGCACTCTGTAGTCCCCCCCTCCACTCCAGCCTCCCTACCACCTGAGTGCTAGCGGATAAAGAGGTAACCCTGCTGGTACCCCAAGTGGGGGTGAAGTGAAGAGAATGAAAAGAGTATAATCCCCTCTTATCCCTACTCACTCCACTCCTCTAATCCGCCTCAATCCCCTCCCAGCCTGGGTTGGTCATACATGTGCGGTCCCCTGTCCTGCACTTTGTGGAAGTGGGTGCGGGTCCCACTTAGGGATATGCCACCAATACTTGAGATGGGCTAACCCCTTTAATCTAGGGCTCTGGTCTGGAGTTTGAATTTCTGTTGCTTGTAAGGGTAGCAATGGGATGCATAAGTAAAAGGAAGAAAGAGAAAAGAAGAAAGGGAAAGTGGACTATTTCAAACAGAGAAGATGTCACCTGTGAGGCACTGGATATTCTGCCTGTACCAGTGCCTGATCAGTTCTGCATTTTTGTGTGTGCAGCGTGAATATACTCTGTAGACCACCTGTGTAGAACTAGTATCTGACCACTATAAAGGTTTGTGGGTAAGGTTTCCTGATGCAATTTTGGAGTGGATCATAAAATGAGAGAAAGTATACAGTACAGATACAACTTCCCCCTCATTTTTTTATTCACTCCTGGATTTGGCTTCCAAATATTAAAAGCAGAAAGCGGACCAGGTGGTGGCATTATTGGGTATAGTCATAGCACACACTTGAACCTCACTGAAAGAGCAAGCACATGCCTGTCCCTAATTATGGGATTAGGCGTTTGTGTTCCACTTTCAATTTTCGCCTAGTATTGACTTTCTGACACTTTCAAAAGAAACAACTCAGCTCCCGAACACTTCTCATCTAGTAGCCAATTTGGCCAGACAGGAGTTTAGTATTTCAATCTACTTCTACGGAATTCTGAACTGTGTAGCAGAAAACTGAAGCTTTATCTGTTGTAATTGTATTTTCATTTATTTTCATTATGTCAGGATAGAATTTCAAAATTCTATTCAAAAATTTATAAATGACATACAATGTGAAAACAGACTGGCCAGGATTGAGATCTTTTGAAAAATATAATTAAATAGTAAATAAGTGAATTCACACAATCTATCATATTAACTAATAAAAATATCTTTTTATAGGGATAGGTTGCCCGACTATGTTATTGCTTCCTTTATAACTGCCTTTTGTAAGCCATTATAATGACTAGCTGTAAGTCTGACAATATCTCAACCGTTTACCATTAGGGATCCAAGCATTCTAGGTATAACCCTGTGTCTTCAGCCTGAGTGAGCAGAACTAGTTATGTAAATTACTCAAATACTACTGCTCACAGCAAACTGTTTCCACCTTAGGGTCAAAATACAGTTTTCCCACTGCTGTGCCTACGTCGTGCAGCACAATCAACACAAACCAGCACAGCCAAGGGTATAAATATTACTAAAATAGCAAATACACAAATGTGCCTGGTTCAGCTCTAAACATGGTAGCCAATGGTCCTTTAAACTAAAGGGTTTGTCCAGGCTTTACTAAGTTATGGCCTGTCCTGAAGATAAGCCATCACTAATAGGGATGAGCGAACTTCTGTTTTCAAGTTCGGCGTACAAGGTCCGTGGTAGCGGAACCCATAACGGAATTCTTAGATAACCCGAACCTTGTACGCCGAACTTGAAAACAGAAGTTCACTCTTCCCTAATCACCAACTAATCAGCGGGTGTCCAACACTCCCCACGCGGCTGATCAGTGGTTCAGCTGCAGCTTCTTCTCCAAAAGTTGGAACTACACAGTTTTGTCAACCTTGTAATGGACACAGCTGGTCACTGCAGATATGCTCTTATGGACGTTCCAGCTCCAGCTTCCGGTGACGAAGTTGCACCGGAACAACTAATCTGACACCCTGCACCCCTGCCGATCAGCTAGTGGTGGCCTATCTTGAGTAAGTCAGCAAACCTCGGATAACCTTTTTAAGGCCTCATGCACACAACAAAATGGGGTTCTGTTGTTCCGTGATCCGTTTCCGTGTGTCTTCCATTAATTTTGGAGGACCACCAGACATAAAAGGAAAGTAAAAAAAAGTCTAAGGCAGGTTTGTCATGCAAATGATAGGAAACAAAAAGGACGCGGATGACAATCTTGTGTGCCTCCGCGTTTTTTAGTGGTCCCATTGACTTGAATGGGTCCGCGAACCATTTTCCGTGAAAATAATAGGACAGGTTATATTTTTTTGACGGACTGGAACTACGGATCACAGACGCGGATGGCAAACGGTGCATTAGCCGAGTTTTCAACGGACCCATTGAAAATCAATGGGTCTGCAGAAAATCACGAAAAACTACACAACGGACACGGAATAAAACAACGGTCGTGTGCATGACGTCTAATGCAATGTACCTATCTTTTTCAAGGACCTGCACTGCTGTATACTCTTCAACGATTATTAAAGTTTCTAAATTTGTAAAATGCTCTTCAACTATTTCTACGGTTCGGCAGCAGAGAGGACAAGCCATGCATAAAGGATCTCAGGTAACTTGTCATCCTAGATACAGCGAGAGGAATCCAGGACATGGCGCTCTGCCATGAGAGACTCTGTTGGGATTTCATGCTGCCGTGGTTTAGGCAGCATCACCTGATGACAGGTTCCCTTTAATATATAACAAAATCGTAAAGTAATATAATATCCATGCTAACAGAGTAGTTACTTAATGACAGAGCTGAACCTGGGTTCAAAACATTAACAGTAGTATATATATTATGTATGTTACAAAGTGAAGTTACACATTCTCTAAAGTTAAACTAGAAAACACCACAGGATAGCTATGCTGTGCAGGTGGCATTAACTTTAATGGGTTGGTGTATCCTTATTGGCACACAGTAGTGTGGGTAATAAAATTACATAACTATATTAGTTACAGGAAAACACAAAGTCACTTACTGGCATTTGACAGGAGTTGACATTGACTAAGGGCTCTTTCACACTTGTGGCAGGACGGATCCGACATGCTGTTCACCATGTCGGATCCGTCCTGCCGCTATTTCGCCGTGCCGCCGCTCCGTCCCCATTGACTATAATGGGGACAGGGGCGGAGCTCCGGCGCAGCACGCCGAAAGCCGCCAGACTAAGAAGTCGGACATGCAGGACTTTTTAGTCCGGCGGCTTTCGCCGTGCTGCGCCGGAGCTCCGCCCCTGTCCCCATTATAGTCAATGGGGACGGAGCGGTGGTCCGGCGGCACGGCGAAATAGCGGCAGGACGGATCCGACATGGTGAACAGCATGTCGGATCCGTCCTGCCGCAAGTGTGAAAGAGCCCTAAAAGTCATTTATCACAATAGTTAAAAGAAACAAATTGAATTATATAAACATAGATACCATGCGGGTGATTACCTGGGTATAGAGCTCATATAACTTGGGTTCCAGATATAACGCACGTGGATTTGAAAACTTGGAAAAAACTCCTAAATGAACGATCAGTTGCCTTCAGAATCAAGAAACAAAATACACAAAAAAAAATATTATAATAATCACAATAAATGAATAGATTACCTTATTTTATTTTATATTTTTGGACTATAAAACAAACTTGACTATACAGTGCACTTAGGTACAAAGGGTCTGCCAGTATTTAAATTGAATTATACTAATCTACTGTGAGGCTAGTAAAATAATAAAATAACTTCGCTAACCTTCACTAGCCTCTATGATCCAACCTTGCTGTTACTTCCTCTTCATTGGGTTCCACCCAGTGATATATTGTTGCGGCTGCAACGGTGACATCCCATATACCACTGGAGCCAATAAATCACTGGCCTCAGTGGCAAATGATCCCAAGATTTTCAAGGCCAGCGTTTACCTGTGCTTGTGCAGTGTGTTCTCTTGTTTTCTTGACTGTGGTGGCCTGGACTGCAGGAGTGTGCATTTTTGCACATGCACAGCAGCCACCCACATAGGCACCACTCGGCATTGCAACAGTAATATCTGGAACAGGTGCGCAGTAGCCCAAGGGCTATTCAATACAGTGATGCAGAGCACAAACAGTCCTGCTCTGCCGATGCTGTTAATAGGGACATTATGATGTCACCAGAGCACCACTTGCCTGGCGAATCAAAGTGTATGGTAGCACCCACACACAGAAGCGGTGAGCAGAATGGGGGAAGAGAGGTGAAAAGGGGAGATGGGATAACGAGATTTTTGTGGACTCACCTGTAAAATCTCTCTTTCTCGCTTAGTTCATTGGGGGACACAGGACCATGGGTATAGCTACTGCTGCCAGTAGGAGGCGACACTAGGCTGAAAAGTGTTAGCTCCTCCTCTGCCGGCTATACCCTTTCTAGCCTGGAGAGAGCATATCAGTTTGTGCCCAAGCAGTAGGAGAAAAACATACATGAAAGGAAACCTAACCTAACCAATGTCAGTAGGACCGAACTAGAACTGAGGACTAGAGATGAGCGAACTTCTGTTTTAAGTTCGGCGTCTAAAGTTCGGCTTCCGGTTAGCGGAGGATCCCGATATGGATTCCGAATTCCGTTGTGGTCCGTGGTAGTGGAATCAATAATCGGCCATTATTGATTCCACTACCACGGACCACAACGGAATTCGGAATCCATATCGGGATCCTCCGCTAACCGGAAGCCGAACTTTAGACGCCAAACTTAAAACAGAAGTTCGCTCATCTCTACTGAGGACCCTACCGGCAAACCAACCGCCATCACCTGTGGCAAAAATAGAACAATAATGGACTGAGGGACATTCCAAGGCAGTCCACGGGGAGGAAAGAACCCATGGACAACGTCCTCGCGGAAGCTTAAGACACTGCTGCCTGCAAGACCTTGCGGCCCAGAGCGGCGTCAGTTGATGCAAAGGTATGCACTTGGTGAAAGTGTGCAAGAAAGACCAAGTCGCTGCCTTACACAGCTGTGAGGAGGAAGCATGGCGGAAACAAGCCCAAGAAGCGCCCACCTGGTTGAGTGAGCCGTGATACAGAGGTGCGGTGCCTTGCCCCGGGAGCGGTATGCCTCAGCAATTGCCGAGCGAATCCACCTGCCAATCGTCACCTTAGAGGCTGGCAAGCCCTTGCGGGGACCTTCAGGAACAACGAACAGGGAGTCCGTACAGTGGAACGACCTAGAAATGGACAAGTAAATCCCCAGAATCCAAACCACGTCCAGCTGATGGAGAGTTCACTCCCTAGGATGTGAGGGAGAGGGGCAGAACGAAGGGAGAACAATGTCTTAGTTGACGTGGAAACAGAAAAGATCATCCTTCGGCGCAAAAACGGACCGGCCAGTTGGAGTTAACAGCAATCTTCCAGGTTTATTGGTTATAAAAACACTTCACAACACGTTTCGGGGAAAACAACTCCCCTTCTTCAGGTAGAAAAAAGGTTGCTTGCTTAAAATAGCAGATATATATAAATACATTTTAACTTGAGAAAAAGCCTAAAACAAGGGTCAAAAGGGAAGGAAGAGGGGGTGGTCCCTAGGTTCAGGGGTGATCATAGAGAAATCCCTATAAAGATACATAAAAATAGTAATATGGGTGCCTTTGGGGTGAGTGGGACCTCTAAAATCGGGGGCAGCTTTAGGTGCAATCTACCCAGATGCGCCACAATAAGTTATCCCTCACTTTTTGTAGCAATTCCACAGGGGACTCCTTTCCGATTAAAGACCATCTAGATTGCGGATCTCAAAACATAATTTATGTATTGGAATGCCCCAGTGTCTCTAGTCATGCGGCTGAACACCACGAGGGGAGCTTTGCAGGTTTTAAAGTAATGCCCATTGAAAAAATATCAAATGACTGTCGAAACATAGGCCAAGCCTTAAAAAGACAGGAAATGTTCTGGATTTTCAAGTTGAATTGCTTGAATCCAAACGGTCAGAATGAAGCCTTCGAAATAAATCTATGAAAATAAGAACTGGAGCCTCAAAAAAGCCCTATATTAAAAAAATTGTTTCCAGGCTGATGATCTAAATGAAGCCCATTAACGATAAGATCCCCATTTTTTCTATAGCTAGGGTAAAAGACCTTTGACATAATGAAAATGGGGATAAGGGGCCATTCTGGGCGCCCAAAAATGCACCAGCTCTTTCTATCCCATAGTTTAGACCGCAGTTTACCCACTATATATTTTATCCCTGAATTAAATTTATAAACTGGCATAGAGTAATATCTAGCCTAAGACTATATTTACAGTCCTTAAGGAGGCACCGTGAAGCAGCCTATTTTATAACAAGGCCCGCACCTCTGGTCCTGATGCCCCTCTATATAATTGGTTTAACTAATAAAAGGAAAAAATTCTTAAGTATTGTAATATTGGGTTTGAAAATGAAACCCATATTCTGTGCATAGTTCTTTTATATATGGTTAGAGTATACAATCGATGGTTTTATATAATTATACACTTATTGCTATTTACACCTTTTAAAACCTTCTATTTTAGTAATGTTATATTTTTAGCATTTTCTAATTCCCCTAATATTCCTATCTCAATAAGGCTCCATTCACACATCCGTAATAATGGGTCCGCATCCGTTCCGCAATTACTGACCCATGTGAGATTTTCCCTCGTCCAGACGCCGGGGAACCCGCTCCTTCCGGCGTCTGGTCGCCCAGGCAGCATTGCGGCAGACGCGTGCTGTGCTGGGAGCAGGCGCCCAGTACTGGGCGTCTGGTTCCCATGGAAATATGGCACATAACCTGCTAGTTGCGGTCATGTGACCTTGCAGCTCGATGTAATCATGCGATATAGCATGAATTCTTTTAAAATAAGTACACTTTTTCATTATACAAGAAAAGCCCCTGATTAAATAAGTTTAACGGGTTTGTCTGAGTTATGGAAAAAAAATATAGCACTGTAAATCTGATGGTCAGCGATATATAACTCAGCTAACCAAGTTTTAGGCAAAAAAAAATCTATTTCCTCATTTCCCTGGTTCTCTTCTGGCCCTTTGTTTACCTGTAATAACAACAATCTCTGCCCCTCCCCCTGCACTGCTAAGGGAGTGGATACAAGAGCTGCCCTGAGCGACATGCCAGCCTGCTGGGAGACTCTGCAGCATGTTGTATGTGTAGGACTACAAGTCCCAGCTGTATAATGACACTGCCAAGGGAGTGAATACAAGAGCTGCCCTGAGCGACATGCCAGCCTGCTGGGAGACTCTGCAGCATGTTGTATGTGTAGGACTACAAGTCCCAGCTGTATAATGACACTGCCAAGGGAGTGAATACAAGAGCTGCCCTGAGCGACATGTCTGCCTGCTGGGAGACTCTGCAGCATGTTGTATGTGTAGGACTACAAGTCCCAGCTGTATAATGACACTGCCAAGGGAGTGAATACAAAAGCTGCCCTGAGTGACATGCCAGCCTGCTGGGAGACTCTGCAGCATGTTGTATGTGTAGGACTACAAGTCCCAGCTGTATAATGACACTGCCAAGGGAGTGAATACAAGAGCTGCCCTGAGCGACATGCCAGCCTGCTGGGAGACTCTGCAGCATGTTGTATGTGTAGGACTACAAGTCCCAGCTGTATAATGACACTGCTAAGGGAGTGAATACAAGTGCTGCCCTGAGTGACATGTCTGCCTGCTGGGAGACTCTGCAGCATGTTGTATGTGTAGGACTACAAGTCCCAGCTGTATAATGACACTGCTAAGGGAGTGAATACAAGTGCTGCCCTGAGTGACATGTCTGCCTGCTGGGAGACTCTGCAGCATGTTGTATGTGTAGGACTACAAGTCCCAGATGTATAATGACACTGCTAAGGGAGTGGATACAAGAGCTGCCCTGAGTGACATGTCTGCCTGCTGGGAGACTCTGCAGCATGTTGTATGTGTAGGACTACAAGTCCCAGCTGTATAATGACACTGCTAAGGAAGTGAATACAAGAGCTGCCCTGAGTGACATGTCTGCCTGCTGGGAGACTCAGCAGCATGTTGTATGTGTAGGACTACAAGTCCCAGCTGTATAATGACACTGCTAAGGGAGTGGATACAAGTACTGCCCTGAGTGACATGTCTGCCTGCTGGGAGACTCTGCAGCATGTTGTATGTGTAGGACTACAAGTCCCAGCTGTATAATGACACTGCTAAGGGAGTGAATACAAGAGCTGCCCTGAGTGCTGGGAGACTCTGCAGCATGTTGTATGTGTAGGACTACAAGTCCCAGCTGTATAATGACACTGCTAAGGGAGTGAATACAAGTACTGCCCTGAGTGCTATGTCTGCCTGCTGAGAGACTTTGCAGCATGTTGTATGTGTAGGACTACGAGTCCTACCTGTACAATGACAATGCAGATAAACACAGGATCTTCCACCTACCTGCAATGCTCTGCAGAACTTCTCTTTCAGCTCCTGTGCCCAGCATTTGTCTCCTCACTGCCTGCAGCTACACAGTAAACACTTCAGCCCTGAGTCTGTGCAGCTGAAGGGGTTAAGAATCCTGGGAGAGAGCAATAAGCAGCAGCCGGCAGTGCAGGGGGCGTGGCCAGCACTGTGACGTCTGGTGTACAGATCTCTCAGGTTTGTGCACAAACATTATCAGAGCAGGGAGAGAAGCGGACATCACAGGTCATGTGACCCTTAGTGAAATCTGAGAAACCAGGCACTGGAGATAAAGTGAGTTAATTGGAAAGCTGTTACATTTGCCTAGTTAGAAACATAGAAAGAATAAAAAAATAACCCCTTTAAATCTTTTTTTTGAGGACGTTTTTATGTATCCTTATAGGGATTTCTCTATGATCACCCCTGAACCTATGGACCACCCCCTATTCCTTCCCCTTTGACCCTTGTTTTAGGCTTTTGTTCTAGTTGAAATGTATGTATATATATTTGCTCTTATGATGCTATTCTAAGCAACCTTTTTTCACCTGAAGGGGAGTTGTTTTCCCCAAAACGCGTTGTGAACTGTTTTTATAACCAATAAACCTGGAAGATTGCTGTTAACTCCAACTGGCCGGTCCGTTTTTGCGCGGAAGGATGATCTTTTCTGTATCTGCATAACAATCCCCAGTGAGACTTCAGGCAACCCCACTTGAGGATATTCACATCTGCATACTGACCGCATCCAGGGAACGTAAAGCTATTCCCGACACGCCTACAATAGAGTTGTGGCTATGTTTTACACAACACCCTAAGGTGAGCCTCCAACTGGGGTATTATTTGGAACCGTGTATGTACGTTTTTCCCCCAATGGTGCGCCTCTATCTTTTTTGTTTATATATATATAGTAAACAAAGCTTGTGCACATGATTCGTTGACGTGGAAGGCAGAGACTACCTTCGGGTGAAAAGAAGTTACCGGGCGGAGCACTGCCTTATCTTGGTGGAAAACAAGAAAGGGCTCCTTACAAGAAAGCGCTGCCAATTCTGAAACGCGCCTGATGGATGTGATTGCCACCAGGAATGCAACCTTCCAGGATAGAAAACGGAGGGAAACAACGTCTAGAGGCTCAAAAGGAGCAGATTGGAGGGAACCGAGGACAAGGTTCAAGTCCTAAAAGGGCAAAGGGGGACAGTGTGAGCCACCCCTTGTAGAAAGATCTTAACCGGGGGCCTTTCCTGCTAACGGACGCTGGAAAAAAATTGACAGTGCCGACACTTGTCCCTTTAAGGAACTAAGAGCAAGACCCAAATCCAGACCCGATTGCAGAAAGGAAGGGAAAGGATGGTGGGAAGTAAGACGCGCAGTAGACGGAGGCTACGTTCCGCACAGAAGCGCAGAAAAGACCTCCAAGTCCTATAATATATTTTGGATGACACTGGTTTCCTGGCCTTAATCATGGTTTGAATGACCTTGTCAGGGAAACCTCTCTGCTTCAGAATGGCGGTTTCAACAGCCACACCGTCAAACGTAGCGAATCTAAACGCTGGTGGAAGACAGGTACCTGAAAGAGAAGATCGACTGAGCGGAAGAGGCCACAGTGTGTCTCCTAGAAGGAGCATATCGGTGTACCACATGCGACGGGGCCAATCCGGAGCAATGAGAATGGTCTGGATGCCCTCCATCCTGATTCTGCGCAGGACTCGGGGCAGGAGGGGAAGGAATACGTACAGTAGAGAGAACCCGTCCCATGGTGCCACCAGTGCGTCTACAGTGCACGCCCAGGGATCTCTTGTTCGAGAGAAGAAGGCGGGAAGTTTGTTGCTGAGCCTGAATGCCATCAAGTCCACCTCCGGTTGGCCCCAACGGAGACAAATGGAGTCGAACACCTCCGGGTGCAGAGACCACTCTCCCGGGTCCACGGTCGTCCGACTGAGGAAATCTGCCAGAAAGGCATACAGCAGTTCGAGTCGCTTGGATGTGGTAAAGCAACGATCTGGATGTCCCCACGCCTTTGCAATGACCACCGAAAAGTCGTCATGTAAGGGAAAGGCTTTAGGAGAATGTCTGGAGCGGAGAAAAGACCCCCCTGGTGGCTCGTGGAGGGGGGAGTCATCCTGCACCTGGAAGGTGTCACGGACAGCAGTAACTAGGCTCTCCACCATGGAAGCAATCTTAGAAGACTGTTCCGGATCCATATCAGAGTCAGAGTCCCCAATCTCCCCATCGGACAGAACTTCCCCTGGGAGGAAGGATGCGTCCGAGCATGACCCAGGTGGGGGTGGAGATGCTGAGGCGTTAGAGGAACCCCATAATCACAATGATGGCCAGGCTGTAAGGGCGCAACTGTCAGGACATGTCGATGTCCTGAAGGGGGGCTCCTCTCTAGGACTTGTCACAATTGATTGATATGCTCCACCGCTTGGGTCTAGATAATCATTTAAAATGTGGCTCTGTAAGTTTTTAATAAACGTCACAACAGCTGCAGACTTTTTGTTGTAGGTTTGCAGTGAAAATTTCTGAAGCACAGAAACTGAACTAAAATTGCACAGTCAGAAAATGCTAATAGGAACATTTTTTAGACTGAGTAACTCAATCAGATAACTCATTGAAAAATGCTGGAATTTAAATAGGTTTTCTGCTTTCCCCATATTATGACCTATACCCAGGATAGGTAATTAATTTCAGATTAGTGGGGGTCCGAGTCCTGGCACCCCCCGCCAATCAGCAAGCACTGCGCTCTGTTCACGGTTTACTTGCGTGCCGTCGACATTACAGCGGCGAGCAGAGTAATTACAGCAATTCCGTCTCATTTGAATGGGAGGTGTAACTACAATTGCTCTGTACCATTCAAGTGATCTCTGCTACATTTACTTTTAATGACTGTATAGTACAGAAAAATGATGTGCATATAAACATTTTTTTAACTTTTATAGAGTACAAAGTGTTTAATATAACATCATGCTAAGCGTTTTCTTGGTTTACCCATCCACTGTATTTTTCATGACACGTGATTATAGGCCCATATTCTCTAGCATTACTGAATAGAATAAAAAATGCTGCTGTGTAAAATGCGTGTAATTTAACTTGAAGATGCGGTCATTTTAGTGCACAGTAAATACTTTTCAAGTGCACTGAAAACAAACACTCACTTTGACGCAGCTCTTCTAGTTTTCTTTGGGTGTGATCCAATATTGTCAATCTCGTCAAATTCGGTGTTATCTTCTTCTTCCATCGCTACATCTTCAGCAATGGTTTGATCCCCAGTACAATCCTTCACCTTGTCAAACTTCCGAAGGTCTTGAGAAGGAGCTACTAACAAATCTGTTGGATAGTATTCATTGCTGAAAACAATAAAAGGTGGCAAACTGAAGATATAGTTGATTCATTTTAAAAACGCATTTAAAAACATTTTAAAAGGAAGCCACCTCCAAAATCTGTTCTAAAGTAAGCATACCACCATGAAGGTTCTGTGTCCTGAAACGTAACTATGCATTTCTTGTGGAAATCTGGTCCTCTAATCCCAAGAAATGCTTCTTTTTATTCAGGTCTTCGGTGCATGGGTGGGGCTTCTCTGTTTGGTGCACCCAGCTTCCTCTGCGTCATCACTACCACCTCTGAAATTTCAGGTGGTTGTCAATCAAACAAGAGGAAGAGGCCTAGACATGGCTGTTGGGGGTGCAACCCATGGTCCACTGAGACCCTATGCTTACTTGGAAACATACTTTGGAGGTATCAGACTCCCTTTAAGGGTACAGCTACCCAGCGATGCTCTCGCTGCCATGATCTCAGCATAGCGGTGATTCCACAGAAATGAATGGGATCACATCGCAAGTCACCAAATCCGGCAGCGTTGGATTTTCCTCACCATAATTCCATTCATATCAATGGAATCACCGCAACTTTGCGTACCTGGCCGCTACCAGTGTCACTATATAGCTGTAATGTAAAGTGTTACTGTTCTTCTACAAAGGGTTTTTCCAGGAGTTAACATTGATGACCTATTCTCAGGACTCCTCCAAGTACCATGTCTCCTTCAAACAGCTGATCAATGGGTTGATCCCACAGGTCTGATATTGAGGATAGGTCATCAATATACAGTACAAATCCTGGAAGACCCCTTGAAAGTAAACATAAGATACATAAAAAGAAAGAGCATAGCCACCATTTTCCTGCCTACAGGTTCTCTGTATATCAAAATGGTTCTCAGTCCCCTCAAAGAAGACAAAGAGGAGGGAGAGAGGATGTAGCAGCAGTTTCTCCCTCATGCAATTTCCTTGAACTACTGAAATGGAGAGGGAGCAGCAGCACTTCTGCAAAAGAATCACTGCATTCTGTTCCTGTTCAAAAGGGTTGTGCCACAAAAATATTCTACATTTTTAAAACCAGCACCTGGATCTGAATAAGGCAAGTTTCACACTAGCGGCAGGGGAGTCCGGCAGGCTGTTTTGGCGGGTGAACAGCCTGTCTGATCAGTCCTGCCGCTAGTTCACGTGTGCCCCCGGACTGCCGCTCCGTCCCGATTGACTATAATTGAGCAAGGGCGGAGTTCTGGCGGCAGCATGGCAGTGCACGGAGAGAGGCAGCCAGACTAAAAGTACTGCATGCAGTACTTTTAGTCTGGCTGCCTCTCACCGTGCGCTGCCATGCTGCCGCCAGAACTCCGCCCTTGCTCCATTTTAGTCAATGGGGACGGAGCGGCAGTCCGGGGGCACACGTGAACTAGCGGCAGGACCCTGGAACAGCCTGCCAGACTCCCCTGCCGCTAATGTGAAAGTACCCTAATTGCATGTAATCATAAATTTAGCATCGCCTGCTGTTCTTTTTCTCATTTCTTGTCCACCTTACTGAGGTGGTCGCACATGTTCACTTTATGTCCTTTATTAGAAACTGTGGCAGTTACAGAGAAAGCTGCAGCAGACAGGGCACAGCCTGAGAAAGGACATGCCCACTGAGCTGCCAGCCTGAAATAAATCTAGCAGAATAATTAGAGCGATAAACGATGGAATATCTGGATCCATGTGAGGTACAGGGCTGGTTCCAGCTTTGTCAGAAAGAGACTGTCATGTACTATAACTATGTCCGATTTCAAATTTTTACATCAAACTCTAACACCTTTAACTGTAATGCATCAAACCAACAAAACCTCATAAATAAATCATTAGATGCAAGATTGTAATGTGACTTTACAAGGTGTAGACTTAGCCGACAGGGCATTTATTGGACAGCTGCACGTTTTGGAATAGGGATGGTATACCTACCCAAGAGGCAGCCTTGGGAACCCGCACCCATCAGACCTTTGTGGCATATTTGACAGACATAATTTAAATGTCTAAATTGGGGAAACCCCCTTTAAACTATGAAACCCTTGATTCAAGAGCAGAGTTCTCAGTCTGAGGCAGACATACTAATACATTTACTAGGTTCGACTTCTAAACGGTTACATCACTTCTTCAATGGAGCAGAAAGCTTGAAGACATTTAGAAAGTGGTGTGATTTCACATTTGTTAACGTAAACTTAATTCTACCTTATAAATCTCAGGAGAAGAGGGGAAAGTTCCCTTGACCGTGGTTCCACCCTGTCAGGGAAGTGCGACATTGCTTTCCACAGCAGAAACCGAAAGTTGGTATAATCAGTCCTCTCATTTACATCTGTCCTACATTTCAGCATGTCACCATAGAGAACTCCAATGTCTCCAGCATAAAAGCCAGGGGAATCCTTTGCCTGGTTGCACTGTAGCTCATCTATTTGCTCATCCTGTAGTTCTCGTTCTGCATAAAAAAGCAAAATCACTTGTGAAATGCAGAAAAAACACGTTCAAGGTAAAAATGGAAGAATATAAGTTTGTGGAACATATTTCTTTATCAATCCTTTCCATTATAAATGGAAGGCATGGTGCTAATGTGAACAGAGCCTTAGCATGGATATATAGTCATATAGGGCAAGATAATTATAATCTAAGTGTTGGGTATCACGACACATCTAAAGAATCAACAGCACATTACCGGCATAAGCAGCGGCCTTTTCCAAATGCTCATAAAACACCTTCCAGAAAGTTTTGTTTTCCATCTCATTTGCATGAGAACTGTGAACAAGAAACAAGAGAAAATGACTTTGGGACCAGAGCCATGGAATGTATCTGAAACTTTCCAGTTCAATGACTCTTGACAAATCCTTCCTGTCTTGGGTCGATCACACAGTACGCGATGTGATATTAACTGGACATTTCCCATTCACATAACTATGCGGAGCAATTCTGAGATATCGTACAATTCTAGCACAAGTTATATCTTTAACTTTACCCCAATCAGTTAAAGGGGTTGTCCTGCCGTTAATATTGATGACCTATAGTCCCCACGTATCAGCTGTTTGAAGAGGAGGCAATGCTCTATGAGAGTGCCGCTTCCTCTTCATTACTCTGCACTTCGTCTTGGAAGTGCAGTGTAATACAAGTACTCATTCCATTCAAGTGAATGGAGCAAGTACTTGTAATTACACTATACCTCCGCTCCATAGGAAACTAAACATAGTGTAATGACAAGAGAGCGGCGCTTGAATGGAGCGCCGCCTCCACGTCTCATAGCTGATCAGCGGGGGTCCCGGGGGTCGGACCCCCACTGATCAGATATTGATGACCTATACTGATGATAGGTCATCAATATCAACAGCTGGACAACCCCTTTAATGGTTTATTGGATCTACTCCACAATACACTATTTGTCTTGGTTATACTAATACAAAAAAACACTGAATAACTACAACCTCAGTTAGATCAGAACCCAAATAAGGCTAATGTATGTAGTATAACAGAAAGACTGACTCACACAATCAACTCAATCACTGGGTCCCAGAGAGGACTGAAGTTCACATAAAGCATGGCCAGCAAATATCTTAATGGTACCTGGAAATAAACATAATGACGTAGTTAGAGGGGTGAGTAAGATGGAAAAGTAAAAACCAAAAAAGAAAACAGAATAAGGGCCGAGAAAGCTAAAGCATGCGATAAAAGTAGCTAAATGAATAGCCAGAGTGCAATACTATTCATATAGTGCACCGATCATGCACTTGATAGAATGGTCATGTTACATAAAAAGCATACAGCATTGTGGCATGCTACATTAAGGCCCCGATCCACATTTTTTGTAGACCAGATGCAGACCCATTTATTTCAAAGGGGCCACAAAAGATGTGGACAGCACACCGTGTGATGTCTGCATCCATTTGTCCGTTCAGTGGACCAACAAGAAAGAACATGTGTTATTCCTAGGACAGGACATTTCAACAGGGGTAAAAAAATTAAATAAAATTGTGGTATGCAAACAGGAGAGATCCATGTTTTGCGGATTTGCGGTTTGCAGGCCGCAAAACACAAACAGGCATAATGGTGGCTACATCTGTACATAAATACAGCCAGAAAGCGGATATCCAACAAACCTCCTGAAAACCTTCCTTTGCTGCCGCTTTTACAAGGTCATGTCTAAGTTTCCGAAGTTGTAGTAATTTTTCTCGATAGTCGTGGACAGTAGCCGGGACAAGTTCAGCTTGTAGGAGTATAGAAAACACTGACAAGTTCTCCCCTTCTCTAGTTTCCTAGAAATCAGACATACAGCGGTTAGGCCTTCTCTCATTGTAACATGACAAAGCAGTGCCTCTGGCATATTCACTTACCTCTAGACTTGCAGACGGTTGATCACAAAAGTGATGTAAAATCCGTATAGTCAATAGACGCACCTAAACCAGATTGGAAACATATTTATAACTAATTTAAATAAGTGACATTTAATGCACATAGTGAGAGTTGCTGGAATTACATGGTATGTTACAACAGAACAAGGCGAGAAGAAAGGTTAACTCATTAATGGAGTCCCCCAGACAAAAAATTAAAAATTAAAAAATTAAAATACATCATTGTTAATGCTCTAGCAATCGTAAGGAAAACTTAGATAAAAGCCCGGCGCCGTTTGTAGGGTCTCCATATCAGTGCTCTAGTTTCCACCATAACATCCACAAGTACAGTAGATAAATAATGAATAACCAAATATGTGAAAGTGGTAGGGGAAATATTTCTTATAAGCCACTAGTGCAAACTTAGAACCATGCGGCAGCAACAGAGCTAGAGAGTTATATAACATCTAATCTAGTGTATGGGGTCTCCCGGCTCTTTAAAGGGGTTGTGCAGTGGTGTAATACTGATGACCTACCCTCAGGATAGGAAATCAATGTTACTCCACTGCACAATCCATTTAAGAGTCATTGGGAGTGTCAGTGATCAGCTGTTGAAGGGGTTGCAGTGCTCATGGAAGCAGTGTGTCCTTTTCAAAGTTTACCTGCATGTTGTATCTGTTGATGCAATGGTGGTGCAGTGTAGCTATAACTGCTCCATCTCATCTCCACCGCACTTTAATTACACTGCCATTCACAGAAGTCTGAAAGTGGCTTTCTCCCATTTATCCATTCAGGACACTGGATCAGCCAAGCCAAGCGGCATATTCGGCCTTCCCCTCACTGGCCCTAGACAGCTCTACAAGTGGTGGCAACCAGTACTGCTCACATTCTAGGTTGCTGGCGACAATTTTAAATCATTTACAGAGAACCTCTTTAACATAGTTTTGTTGTTACAGAACCTTGCAAATAGTATATTGGATTAATAATAGACAAAACAAATTTTTAAGCTGTCCATACACATTAGATAGCTGTCAGTCGAACATGCCCGCTTTGCTTGGCTAAACATGCAATGCCCTGAATGGAGAAAGGGGGAAGGGGGAAAAACCACTGCCAGACTACTGTGAGTGGCTTATCTCCTCAAGAACAAAAGGACCAATATCAGATCGGTGGGGGTACGACTCCCAAATAGATAAGCTTTGACAATCACCTATTGTGAATGGTGGATCCTGTCGTATCCATACACAGATGTGATATCATTACAGGCAGGATTACAATGATATATAAGCAGATAACTGCAGTAAAGCGATCCAGACAAAGAAGTGGTGCCTACAATTAGACTTAGTGGCCAGTGCGAAAACTGCAGGATTTTATGTTTTTTGTTTAATTACAGATATTGAAAAACGAGATTTTTGCATAATTTACCAGTAAAATCTCTTTCTCGCTCTTCCTAGCTCAACTCCCTAGGAGGCGTGACACTAAGTGAAAACTGTTAAGCCCCTCCTCCAGCAGCTATACCCTCAGCCTGGAGAGAGAGACTGCCAGTTGCGTGTCCAAGTAGTGAGAAAAAAAGGCAATGACCAACAAAGTGGAAACCAAACAAGTCAACTACTCGACAGGGGCAACCAAACCGTAACCTGTAGAACAAATAATGATGGGTGGATGCTGTGTCCCCCAAGGAAGAGCGAGAAAGAGATTTTACTGGTAAGGCTACTTTCACACTAGCGTTCAGAGCGGGTCCGTCTGATGTCTGCTCAGACGGATCCGCTCCTATAATGCAGACGTTTGTATCCGTTCAGAACGGATCCGTCTGCATTATAGTTTGAAAAAAATACTAAGTCAGAAAGTAGCCTGAACGGATCCGTCCAGACTTTACATTGAAAGTCAATGGGGGACGGATCCGTTTGAAGATTGAGCCATATGGCGTCATCTTCAAGCGGATCCGTCCCCATTGACTTCCATTGTAAGTCTGGACGGATCCGCTTGCCTCCGCACGGCCAGGCGGACACCCGAACGCTGCAAGCAGCGTTCAGGTGTCCGCTCGCTGAGCGGAGGCTGAACGCTGGCAGACTGATGCATTCTCAGCGGATCCACGTCCACTGAGAATGCATTAAGGCTGGACGGTTGCGTTCGGGGCCGCTTGTGAGCCCCTTCAAACGGAGCTCACGAGCGGACACCCGAACGCAGGTGTGAAAGTAGCCTTAGTTATACAAAAATCTCATTTTCTCGCCCATTTCCTTCAGGGACACAGAAGACCTTGGGATGTCAGAGAACAGCCTAAGAAGGGAGGGACCACAGCCCACAGCGAAGCCACCGTAGGCATCATGAAACCGCCGCCTGCAAGACCAGGCGGCCCAAAGCAGCATCCGCCGATGCTTAAGTGTGTACCCTGTAAAACTTGGTAAAAGTGTGCATGAAAGCCCAAGTGGCCGCCTTGCACAATTGTTCAGCCGAAGCCCGATGTCTCTGGGCCCAAGAGGCGGAATGAGCGGTGACACCGAAAGGCGGAACCCTGCCCTTGGCGCGGTAAGCCTCAGCAATAGCTAATTTGATGAAACGGGCGATAGCCACCTTGGAGGCCGCCAATCCCTTCCGCGGACCCTCCGGAACTACAAAAAGATTCTGAGCGACGAAAGGGGCCGGTGATCTCCAAGTAAATCTTCAAGGCCCTAACAACGTCCAAGCGGTGAAGTTCCCGTTCCCGGGGGTGGGAAGGGGATGGGCACAGAGAGGGGAGGACGATGTTCTCATTGAGATGAGAGACCACCTTCGGAAGGAAGAAAGGGACGGGACGGAGAACAGCCATATCTTGGTGAAAGACCAGAAAAGGCTCGGAACAAGAAAGGGCCGCCAATTAGGACACCCGTCTGAGAGACGTGATTGCCACAAGGAACACGACCTTACAAGACAAAAGTCGTAGGGAGATCTTCCGTAACGGCTCGAAGGGGGAAGCTTGTAGCGCCGAGAGCACCATATTCAGGTCCCATCCATGGCGGAATCGGGGAACGGTATGGAGGAACCGAGTGAGCCACTCCTTGGATGAAGGTCTTGAGAGGTCCGAGAGGAGCCAGGGGACGCTGGAAGAGGATGGACAGCGCCGATACCTGACCCAGCCCCAGGTCCAGGTCGAACTGGAGGAAGGACAGAACCGTGGGGAGAGAGAGAAACGGAGAGGGGGAACACCCAGATTCTCACAGAATCCCAAATAAGACCTCCAAGTCCGATAATAGATCTTGGACGAGGCAGACTTCCGGGCGCAGATCATGGTGCGAACCACATCCGCGGAAAGCTCCAATTACGTAAAAAATGCGGTCTCAACAGCCACGCCGTCAAACGTAGCGACTTGAAATGCTGGTGGAAGATCGGCCCTTGAGAGAGGAGATCTTCTCTGAGAGGTAACGGCCACGGCGCGTCTCCCAGGAGCAGCATCAGATCGGCCGGCGAGGCCAATCCGGAGCGACCAGAATCGTGGGAATGCCTTCTGCCGTGATCATCCGGAGAATCCGAGGCAGTAGGGGAATGGGTGGAAACACATACAGAAGGGAAAATTCTTGCCACAGAAGAACGAGGGCGTCGGCGTCATATGCCCTCGGGTCCCTTGCCCTGGCCAGGAAGGTGGGAAGCTTGTGGTTAAACCTGGAGGCCATGAGGTCCACATCCGGACGACCCCAACGAAGGCAAATGGACTCGAACATGTCCGGGTGTAGCGACCACTCGCCCCGGTCGATGGTGGTCCGGCTGAGGAAGTCCACCGTCCAGTTCTCCACCCCTGGAATATAAATCGCTGACAGGGCCGGAACGTGAACTTCCGCCCAGAGGAGAATGCGGGTAACCTCTCGCATTGCCGCGGCGCTGCGAGTGCCCCCCTGGTGGTTTATGTATGCCACGGCCTTGGACACGGATGGGTCAGCCTTTTAGCAGGGGAGTCCAGTGTCGGAGCGACAAGAAGATCGCCCTCAATTCCAGGACGTTGGACTCCGATGGAGACCAAGTGCCCTGGACGGACCGAGGAGGAAACACACACCCCCCCCCAACCCTGCAGACTGGCGTCGGTGGTAACCACCTGCCATGTCATTGGAAGGAAGGATTTCCCTTGGAGAGGGGTCCGCAACCACCAGCGGAGGGAGGCCCGAACTTGGGGAGTTAGAAGGAAGGGCCGGTCCAGACTCTCTGGTGACTTGTCTTAGGCAGAGAGGATCACCCTTTGAAAGGCGCGGAAATGAAACTGTGCGAAAGGAATCGCCTCGAAGCAGGCAACCATTTGTCCCAACACCCGCATGCTGGATCGGAAGGACGGACGGCGGTGGTGAAGAAGATTGTGAACCGACCGGTGGAGGGCCAGACGCTTGTCCGTTAGAAGACGGACCTCCGCCGCCTCCTTATCCAGCAGCATCCCCAGGAAGATCAACCGTCTGGAGGGAATCAGGGAAGACTTGCGAAGGTTGAGAAGCCAACCGAACTGTCCCCGGGTCTCCAGAGTGAGGTCCACGCTGGCGGACGTCTGAGGAAAGGAGGGCGCCCTGATGAGGACGTCGTCCAAGTAAGGCAGCAGAAAAACACCCCTGGAGCGGAGCAAAGCTAGGACAGTGGCCAGGACCTTGGTGAACACCCGAGGAGCCGTCGCCAGACCGAAGGGAAGGGCGACAAACTGATAGTGATCATTCCCCACTGCAAAGCGAAGGAAACGATGGTGACACCGAGCAACCGGAACGTGGAGGTAGGCTTCCTGAATGTCGATTAATGACATAAAGTCCCCCTTCTCCAGGGAGGCCACCGCAGATCGGAGGGACTCCATCCGGAATCGCCGAAGGCTGAGAAAACGGTTTAGCCGTTTTAAGTCTAGGATCGGCCGCACCGAGCCTTCTTTTTTGGGGACCACGAAGAGGTTCGAGTAGAACCCCTTGAATTGGTCCGCCGGAGGCACGGGGACGATGACTCCCTTGTCCAGTAGGGTGTGAATGGCTGCGGAGAAAGCGGCCGCACCCACGGGGTCCCGCGGAGAACGGGACAGAAAGAAACGATCCGGAGGGAGAGAAGCAAACGCGATTTTGTATCCGGAGGATTTCGAGCGCCCAGGCATCTGAGATGTGAGCCTGCCAGACATCCCTGAAAAGGAGAAGGCGGCGCACCTTCAGGTGGGGGGCTGCTTGGCCGTGGAGGGACGAGCATCCTGTGACTTGCGCCAGGTGGGCTGAGCCCGAAAAAAGGGCTTCTTGCGTCTATCCTGAGAGGGGCCAGATGAGGAACCGGCTGTGAATCTAGACCCGGAGGACCTGCGGGAGGACCGAAAACGAGACGAGCCAGAGCGACCCCGAGGGGTGCCTTTGGTTCTGGACTGGGGAAGATGGGTGCTCTTGCCACCCGTGGCTTCTGAAATAATTTCGTCCCAATGGGTCCCCAATAAACGGGAGCCCGTGAATGGTAGCCCAGTAAGGGAACGCCCAAACCTTCAGCCAAAGTTCCCTTCTGACGGAAACGGCTAAGGCAGATCAGTGTGCTATGAGGGCACCCGCATCGAGAGAAGCCTCATAGATAAATTTTCCTGCCTGAACTATCAGTTGGGGCCAAGGATTGGAGGTCCTGAATGGGGACGTCCAATCCCAAATCCTGTTCAAGCTGGTAGCCCTATTCGGAGACCGCTTTCCCCACCCAGGCGGAGGCAAGGACCGGTATGAGGGCTGAACCCGAGGAAGCAAAGATGGCCTTGGAGAGAGACTCCATACGACGGTCCTCGTGGAATGAAGTCAGGAACCGTCTGCTACAGGAATGGCCGTGCTCTTAGACAGGCAGGCCACAGGAGGGTCAACCTTAGGCGGGGACGCCCATGTGGCAACACAATCCGCTGGAAATGGATAACATATGTCCAGCTTTTTGGGGGAGGTAAAGCGGGCATCAGGGCGAGCCCAAGCTTTAGAGACAACTGAAGAGAAGTCGGCGTGGAGAGGAAAAAACTTGGACGCCTGTTTGGAGCGGAAAAAAGACACGCCGGCCTGATCAGTGCTGGGAGGGTCATCGTGTATCTTAAAGGTATCACGGATGTTAGTGATGAGGTGACCCACTGTGGAGGCTAGTTTGGATGGTAGTGCCGAGTCCATGTCCCAATCCGAATCCGCCGAATCTCTCTCAGAGGGCGTGTCCAGAGGGGAGGAGAGGCCCGACTGAGTCCGCACGCGTGGCAGGGAGAGAGAGAGACGCATCTGAGGAGGATGCGCACTCTGTCCTGGAGCGCTTCTGAGAGTGCCGGGCCCTGGAGGATTCGCTGTGTGCGAGTGAATCAGTGGGGGCGGCAGAAGCGGTAGAGCCAGAGGGTGCGACAGGAGGTGTGGCAGCCTGCGGGGTAGGCGGTTTATCTACCAGGCGGCCTACTATGTGGGTGAGACTTTCCATGGCCTGGGACAGGGATCTGGTCCAGTCAGGCGGACCAGAGGAACGGTGAGCGGCACGGCCGGTGGCGGACCCTGCATGATACCAGGGCTTAGAGGCCCCTGTGGGGTCCGACATGTTGGTGATGAGGGGTAATATAATCCAGGAAGCAAGGCCTAAACCCGACAGACACCGGCCTTCCTCCCTGGGTAAACATAGAGGCCGGGCGTCTCTGTTTTCCGTACCTAAAGGGGAAAAAAAGGAAAAATAACAAAAGAAGATGCCCTGCAAAGCAGGGAGGTCTGCCTCATACAGACACTAAGCTAAAACTGATTAGCTCAGTGTATGCCGGAGGGATATAGCTAAGAGGAGGAGCTAACACTTTTTTTTGCCTAGTGTCGCCACCTAGTGGCAGCAGCTATACCCATGGTCTCCTGTGTCCCCCAATGAACTAAGCGAGAAATGGAAAATAAAAAAAATAAAAAAATTCTTTAAAAATGTGTTAAATATAAAAATGTGATTTGGACAATAGGTCATTTTCTGCAATGCAAATGCCATATACAGTTAACATTATAAAAGTTTAGTTTGTGATGAGATACCTTTGATGAGTTGCTCGATAAATTAAATTGTAACTTGGAAAAAATCTCCATCTTCATGTCATGAGAAAGTTGCGCTTGATAGCCACAGAAAACTAGTCTAGTCCAGTACAGATCAGCCAGTAATAACGCACATGGATCAGAGGGGGCGGCACTATAGAAAAAGAACCAGTTCAAGTGAGACTAAGATCATTCATGAACAGACAGATAACAGGTAACCAAGCACAATCCAAATAAAAATGCACGCCCTTTCCATGGGTTGAAGAGGGTTCTACTCAAAATCAAGGGGATTCTTCACTTAATTAGAAAGGAAAATGTTGGCAAAGATGAAAACAGACAAAAGCTTGACTACACAAGCATATTAGCAAGGCTGGCAGTAATAAACAGTCTGTTTGTCAATCACATGTATGGTCTTGTGGAACTAGGAAATGGTCCTAGAGGTGGTACACTATAATGAAATGGTACAATAAAGGCCAGAATTCGGGCAAGGTGCATCTTTCTACTTTGAGTAGTGCCAAACGTATTGAGTCCTTCCGATCACACAAGCATCGAAACCAACATCATCAAACATAATATCAATTTAAGGCCTCACACGACCAGAAGCATTTTGTGGTCTGCAAACTAAGAATCCACAGAATATGGAAGAGGTAAGTGTGCCCTCTGCATTTTTTTCCGAACCCCTTGACTTCAATGGGTCCATTTTTGTAGACAAGTATAGGACATGTTCTATCTGTTGTGGAATAGACATTCAGATCAGGAAAGCACACAGAAGTCACCCATGTGCTGTCTGCATCCATATGTCTGTTCCGCAAAAGATAGAACATGTCCTACACTTGTCCACAAAAAAAAAATGTGGACAGCACAGGGACCGGTTTCCGCACAAAATGCTTCTGGTCGTGTGCATGGGGCCTAATGGTGCGAATCTGACTTATCTGAGACTTACAGTAACAGGTTTTTCACTCTTTCCATGGGCAGCACCTGCAGAACATCAGCCGAATCATCAAGACTTAGAAGAGTACTCACAGCTTGGCAGGCTACAAGCAGGACATCTGACAGACAGAAACATGTTAGTAGGTCAGACTACAGGCATCACACCATCACAACCATCATTGGCAGTATCATCCATTAAATCAATATGGAAGCAATATCTCTGAGGACAGCAGTGATGACCTGACCATACGATGCTGAAGCAATATTGACTGGGCAATGTGTCACTAAGCGTCCTATTAGACAGGAAGTCATTTTTTGCATTAACGAGCAGCTATCGACAATTTGGATATAGTCTTTTTCATTCAGAATCCAATTACACAAAAACAATTACAGGAAACAATAATTGCTAAATATTTTTTGCTGTTTGCTCGTTCCTGTGATCATCCCTACACTGCTAATGAATGGCAGATTTCTGATGTGGTGACAGCTAATGATAATCTTTCAAACGGGCAGATTTGTCCAATCCAAAGATGGCTCCATTTGATAGCTTCATGCTAGTACATTTGATGATAAATACTGAAATTTCAGCAGTTAGACGAGAATTCAAGCGATAATCGGTTTGTCTAATAGGCCCATAACGATTTTTGTATACAAAGGCAAACAGCATGGGAAAAGAAGACGCGTTTAATTCTTGATTGTCGGATCCGTCCTGCCGCTAGTTCAAGTGTGCCCCCGGGACTGCCGCTTTGTCCCCATTGACTATAATGGGGGCGGAGTTCCGGCAGCGCACGGTGAGAGGCAGCCAGACTTAAACTACGACATGCAGTACTTTTAGTCCGGCTGCCTCTCGCCGTGCGCTGCCGGAACTCCGCCCCCTGCCCCCATTATAGAAAGGCTGTTCACCCGCCGAACTCCTCTGCCGCTAGTGTGAAACTAGCCTTAGACAACCCCTTAATGTTAAAGATAGCAACTGAAACTAAATTCAGCAGAAAGGAAATGCTTTAGGAATCAAATAATTGTCAGTGTTACAGCGCTATACAGAACAGCCGCTTCTGCCTGGTCTTCAACCCAACCGCACTGCAGGTCTTCTGAGCAGATCACAGCTCAATGTACTAATTCACAAGAATCAGATGAAAGCTCATACCATCCTGTTCGCACAACGTGGCTTGAAAACATATGCAGATTATTTTTACTTTACCATATTGACTTGGGAACTAGACTGAATGGTGTAAACTGCAGCTTTAAAAACTAAATACAAAAAACCTGTCTGCTCTGTACATGAGATACCAGCATTTCATTCAAATTCCTGAAAGATATTCCTAGAATGGGTTATACAAATAAAAAAAAGCCCCATCTGCATTATTACCATTCAGCTTTTGGCCATGAGAAGGTGGCATAGATGTATTTGTTCATGATCACTACACTTTTCTTTTCTAGATTCTTACCTTGAGGAAACAGTGTTTGGTTCATCAAAGAAAAAACATTCTCTATGAATTGGGATAAAACTGGAAGAATTCTGTCCTTTTCTAAAGGCCTGTAGAAAGCAACACAAGTATATCAGAATTCTTGGAAATCTGTTTTTCATGTATATTTTGTTAAAAATAATAGAATTGTTCTTGACTATGAATTTTCCATATAATATTTACCTTAGATGAGGCAGAACAACCAGAGCAGACCAACAATAGGACAGTTCACGGACATTGTCATGTGAGGACAGCGTCACCAAAGACAAGACGTAGTCTAGTACAGGGGATCCCTGGATGTCACCACTTCTCAGCTTAGCACTAATAAGAAGACAACAGAAGTAAAGGGCAATTCAATCCACTTTACATTTAAAGGGGTATTCCCATCTTTCATATTCTGGGATAAACCTATAGGAAGAACAAGGGACCTGTGACCCCAACCTGATGATTTTATGCCATCAGCAGCCACTTTTACCACCAAGTCTATTAAAGGGGTTGTCTCACCTCAGACATTGCTGGCATATCGCTAGGATATGCCACCTATCTCTAGCATGGGGCCCCCAAACTGAATGAGTATGCACTGCGCGTGCACTGCATGCTCTCCATTCACTTCTATAGGAGTTCAGCTATTTTTGGAACTTGCATAGAAATGAATGGAGGGCGAAAATCGCAAGCGTGGCCATCACTCCAATCACTTCTATGGGACTGCCAGAAATCAGAATTCCCATAGAAATTGAGGGCAGATACCGAAGGTTCCAGCGGTAGGACCCGCACCTATCTGACACTGTCTGAGGTGAGACAATCTCTTTAAAGTCTATTGTAGTTTTTGTTTTTGTTTTTTAACTCTTTTCAAACTCCAACTGACTACAATGGAAAGGGCAATTCTCTGTGTCTTGACTTACGGGTTAGTCTTTTCCAGAAACACAAGGGGATATTTTTCAAATGCAAGGGAAGCAACAACAGGCGGCTCCGCCTTTTCCAAAATGAGCTTCGTCAGGATCGCCAGAGCCTCACTTCTAGCTGAGCCGTCCTCTTCAGTAAAGAGCTGCAGAATATACTGCAAGAGGCTTGGCAGGAGATGCTAAAATATAAAAATGTATTAAACTATTATAAAGATGCAGATTCGCTGGTTCAGATGGCAACTATCCTTCCTACATAAACATGCATGCTCGGCTCATTGAGAATAAAAGAATTGTGCATGCCGAGATCCAACAACCCGATCCTTCTGAAGGTGGAGCTTAAATGTGAGGAACTCACTGCACTCAGCTGCTTCACAGCCCCCCCTCCTTCTGCATCACACCTATAGTGGTCTCCGGATTGGATGCTACAGTTGGCACTCAAAACTAAGTGGAGGGACTGTGAAGCAGCTCAATTCAGAGAGCACTTCCCACTGAAGCTGCCCCCTGGGCACTTGCAGGAGCAGAATCTGGCAGAATAAAAGTTCATATTCACACTACTGCTTGAAAGGTATGTTTATACTCTTCTCCCCAGCCCCTACCTAGAGCTTTCTATAGTTTAGCATGGTCAAACTGCTGAGAGAGCACGTGATAGTTAATAACTATTAGATTGGTAGGGGTCTGACCGCTGGGAGCCCCACTGATTGTGAGAAAAGGCGCCCCATACCCTGCAGGACTCTCAAAATGAATGGAGTGGAAGGTTCAGCATGTGCACTGTCATTCCATTCATCTCTATTGAACTACTGGAAACAGAAAACTACAAGCACTGGCCGTTTTCAACAGTCCCACAGAGAGGAATGGAGCAGCAGTGTGCTCGCTCAACTGGCTACTCCATTCATTTTCAACAGTCCCTGCAGGGTACGGGGACTCTGTTCTAAAGATGGGCCGGGATCCCAGTGGGTGGACCCCTACCGATCTATCTTGCAGATAGCGGATAACTTGATGTAAGCAGAATACTTCTTTAAGGCTTTTTGCAAGATTGTATTATGTATATCTGTTACTTAAAAAAAGTATAGTAATACTTGCCTGCTCAAATTGCATCATATTGAACATTTCTTCTGAGAACTCCAAAAGTAAATCCCTTGAAACATCACTCTCAAGTACCTACAAGATAATGTAATATATGCATTTGTTATATACTTCCCTCTAATGCAGTTTATCACCTCCTGCAGTCTAATCATTAAAGTTTGTTGCATAAAACTGGGGAAAATAGTTGGAGTATTTAGAGGCAAAACTATGCAGCTTGTAGCACACATGTAAAAGGTCACAGTGGCTCAGAGGTTTACACTGCCGCCTTGAATCACGGACGGGAGGGGGGTTCAGGCTTTATATCCCAGCAGGATAACATCTGCATTACGCTTGTATGATCCCAATGTTACATGGTTTCCTCCCACCCTTCAAAAACATGCTGATAGGTTCCTGTGTAAATTGGCCCACGTGTCAGATAGGGATTCTCAAAAAGGGATATATTAAACTTGATATACACACTGAAATTATTATTTTGAAACAAGCGAAGTACCTTGGTAACAGCTCCTTCGATCTCAGAGGCTGATAAGGAGATGTTTTCACTGAGAAGTAAAGTAGCAATGATGGAAAGAAGTTTACAACAGCAAGATGACGAGATTTGTGGGACTCGCAGTATGTCTGTCAGGGTCTAACGAAATGAAACCAATAAAAAAAAAAATCATACAACTTTCAGTAAAATGGAAGGCTTAGCAAGGTGAACAGAGGAAAGATGGACTTACCGTACAGATACGTTCTGGATGAGTGACTTTTGAACCGTGGCCATGTTCTACCAAGATATCCAAGGCTTCCAGTACCCGTTCTATTTGATCTGAACATTCTGCACTCTGACCTGGACTCATTTTTCCTGCCAGTTCCATAAGTGCATTCTTGATGAAGACAAACACAAGTAAGTATGACAGTTTAATAAGCCAGTCCTTGCTTTCAGGTGACTTATTGTTAAAGCTGAAGTATTCTTCATTATCTCATTACTTCTCCTACTCATTGTATTTCTTTGAATACCTAAAGGCGCATTTACACGTGCTGCCCATCCCTTCCCGATAATTGCCTGCTTGTCAGTGGAGGTAAGAGATGCACTTCCCCTTTCGCCATCCACTGTATGGGTACAAGGGATCATTACTATTACTACCAGCCCAGAAACAACGATTTAGGTATCCACATAAACACTTGTTCATCAGGTGATCAGCAGCACCTTTACATGGCCAGATTATTGGGAACAAGCTTTTGTACTAACGTTTGTTTCCCATTTTCGTTTTGTTTCCCCATTGGACGGACGATTGTGTGGTACATTGTGTGTACACAGAGATACAAGACCAATTTCATTTAGTTTCTGCTTGCATATATTCCCACTGTAAACTTTATTGTCATAAGTGCATTTTATTGGGAATGCATACTGTACTTTTATTGAAAAACTTTCTGAATAAAAAATTATTATACTATATTACGCAAACATTGTTTAGTCCTGTATGTACCCATATCTATCGTAAGCACCCATCAGAGCAGCTTTAAAAACAACTTGTCACCATAAAATACAATACAATCTGAAAGCAGTGTGTTATAAAGCAGGAGGAGCAGAGCAGATTCAAATATAGCTTTTTGGGAAAAGATTCAGTAAACTTTTATTTTATACATTTGTATCTTTGCTTTTTTTAACCGCTCTCAGTACAGGAAGAGGTGTTACCAGTGACTGACAGCCATCTATGTAAACACACTTACACAGAGAACACTATCAATCACTGATAACACCTCCCCTGTGTACAACTATCAGTGACTGACAGCTATCTAGGTATGCACACTTAGGGCTCATTCAGACGACCAAATGAATGGGTCCGCAAAAGATGTGTGCTCTCTGCATCCGTTGTTCCGTTCGGCGGGCCAGCAAAAAAAACATAGAAAATGCCAATTCTTGTCCACAATTGCTCACGCTCTATCATAGCGCTAGCCATATGCGGTCTGCAAAATACGGAACACACACGGCCGGTATCAGTGTTTTGCGAATCCGCAATTTGCCCTTACACAGAGAATGCTATCAATCACTGATAACATCTCCCCTGTGTACAGCTATCAGTGACTGACAGCTATCTCTGTATACACACTTACACAGAGACTATCAGTGACTGACAGCTATGCATACACACTTACACAGAGAATGCTATCAATCACTGATGACACCTCACCCATGTACAATTATCAATAACTGACCGCTATCTATGCATACACCCTTATACAGAGAATGCTATCAATCACTGATAACACCTCCCCTGTGTACAAGTATCAGTGACTGACAGCCATTTCCGTATACACATTTACACAGAGAATGCTATCAATCACTGATGGCTGTACACAGGTGTGGCATTAAGTTCAGAAAGAGAAGAGATCTAAAATATGTATAAAGTTTTACTAAACCTATTCCCACAAAACTAATTATCAATCTGCTCGGCTCCTCTGCTGCCTCAAGATTACACTTAGTTTTCTGGTCCTCTTTAAAGAGGTTACGACAGGGGTACTCAACTGGTGGACCGCAAATACCAGTCGACTGGACCCCTGCATGTCCAGTTAAATATAACTGTATAGCAGGGTGATGTCAGCTCTCTGCTTCACCATTCACCTGCCATTAGTAGTTTATTGCCAGCAAGCACAATGCAGTGATGCCTGTGCTGAGCCACAGCCAACAAGTACTTATATATATATATTCAGCATATAAGGATTATGCATCACCAGCTTATACGCTGAATGCAAAGTAAAAAGATAGGTGAATTAGACTCACAGAGGTCCACTGGCCAACTATAAGCTTACATTTACATTCAAAGTAAACACACCCACAAAAAGTGACTGTCAAATGTTAAGGCTGTGGTTTATATGCTAGTTAAATTAATGGTTTCTTGCATCTTGTTTCATATGAGATAATACCTGAATATTATTAAAAAGAGGCTCAAATTCTTCTTTTTGAATATATGATGTAGCAGATTCCACAAAGTGCTTGAAAACCTCTCCCACCAAAGTCCAGGGAAGTGACTCTTCTTTCTCAGTTACTGGTCCTATCTTCTGTAGAATGAGTTGTATTGCCTACCAAACAACAAAGATGAAAGATAAAATGATACCAAAAAAGGATAGGCAAATTGGTTCTACCAATTTGTGATTCAGTCCAAATTTCTCAAAAAGTTTGGAGTCGCTTGAAACTGGATTTTTTTTGTGATTCGTTTTGAGGGAGAGAGTGCCTAGTATACAAATGTGTGTTTCTCAATAATATATCTGTTGTCTAAGGGGTACTCTTTCTCACTATGGAGAATTCCTAGTATTCCGAGTACGTGTGCGCAGTATCGTAGGCCAGGCAATGCCCCTCTATTAGCTTTTCTAAACCTATCTGATGCCAGCAGATGTATATTTGCATATGTTTTCCCTAGAAGTCAAGAGAAGCATTGTTTAGTCTATAGTAGTCATCACGTATATCATCCGGTTTCCGCAATAGAAATAGCACCCACCCTAAAGGTTCCCCCTAAGGCCTTGTAACTAGGAAATCTATTTTCATCTGCTTTCCTCTGATAAAGGTTTTTTTTCCCTGAAAGAGCTAGCAGGAGATGTGAGGCTGGCTTGGCTATTTTTCTATTTTTAATGGTATCTGTCGGTGTCCGGCATATGCCGCATCTGGTGATTCCATACTGAATTTCAAGAACTGAATGTTCGCCGCTGATGTGGAACTAGTCTAACCCATGTAATTAAAATAAAAAAACAGGACTCTTTGAAAATAGCCTTAATTATAAATCATCATGCAGTTTTGTATACACAGCTCCTATGCAGACAGAGGTTTCCATGTGTCAATAATACTCCGGTCATTGTGGAGTTCATTGCAAGCTGTTCATGGTAAACTCCCAACCCTTAGATGCTTACATAATTCTGAACACAATCAGCAAGAGTTATTAATCAAACTGTGCCAGAAATCTGGTGTAACTTGCATAAAAAAACTGATGTGCAAGCTTTGCAGCATGGTGCAGCACGGTGGTGGCTCAGTGATTAGCACTGGTGCCTTGCAGCGCTGGGGTCCTAGGTTTAAATGTAACCAAGGACAACATCTGCATGGAGTTTGTATGTCCTCCTTGTGTTTGCTTGGGCTTCCTCTGGGTACTCCGGTTCAGGGTCGGCGCCACCCATAAGCAGAGTAGGCCACCGCGTAGAGCGCCACTCTTGCTGGGGGCGCCGGCGCTCGAGTCTGGGTGCGGGCCGCACTGGGTGACACCAGTCTAATGGGGTGTCACCCGCCAGACCCAAGTTGCCAACACCACTATCACCCGCCCCCTTGTACTTGTGTCGCTGATCTGATCCTGTACTTGCCGGCTGTGCAGGCATGAGTTCAGTCACTTTGGCACGCAATCCCGAAGACACTGAACTTAACGTAACTCATGCTTGCGCAGCCGGCAAGTACAGACTGTACAGGCTCAGCGACAAGTACAGGGGAAGGGGGGCAAACTACATAATGGAGGGCAGTCTGGGGGCAAAATTAACTTGTGTGGGGGAAAATTACTTAGTAGGGGGCAAATTACATAATAGAGGGCAGTGTGGGGGGCATATTACTTAATGTGGGGCAGTGTAGGGGGCAGTATTACTAATGAGGGCATTCTAGAAGAGAATTACTATTGGTGGGACGATTACTATGGGGGCACTATTATTTCTTCAGGATAGTATTTGTGGTATTGGGGGGCACAGCGAGCAGCAGGATAACACTGTGTGGACTCCAGGTTGGGAAATGATGATAGAATAGTGAGGACACTAAGATGTGTGTCACTCTGCAGAGACGAGGCGGCTGAGATTAGTGTCCGGACCGAATGGAGAAGATGATGACAGAGAAGATCTACATTGGAGGAGACGTCACCTGGAGGCCCTGGATGTGAGAGCTACAATCTGCTGTATATGTTCAATGCTGCTATTTTATGTATTGCATATGAGAAAATGTTTGAATTAAATGTTCTATTTTACAATTTTTATTATTTGGTCGAAAGGCTTATTAAGAATATCTAAAATTAGCTGGTCAAGTAAAATGTTGCATGCAACAATCATTAAATAGGTGGCCAACAAAAAAGGGGCGGGTCAAAGGGCGTGGTCAACGGGCAGAGTCAAGGGGCGGCAAAATTTGCTTTTGCCTAGGGTGGCAAAAATCCTTGCACCAGCCCTGCTCTGGTTTCCTCCCACACTCCAAAGACATACTGATCGGGAACTTAGATTGTGAGCTCCACTGGGGAGAGCAGAAAATGATAATGTCTGTAAAGAAATGAGGAATATCTTGGCACTATACAAGTAAGTAAAATAAATTTAATAAGCGTTGCAGATATTTTTTGTGACTTATCCAACAAGGGCGTGAGGCTTCGTGGGAAAGGAGTCATGGCTTAAATCCAACAGCGTGCACCAGCATTTTTTGGAGTAAACTAATTAAATGGATGGTGTTAACTTTGACTAGAAGTTTATATATGCACCAGATTTATCATCCAGCATCAGCCACTATGATAAATCTGGTGCAGTTAAGGCCTCGTGCACACGATTGTATCCATTTTGCAGTTCGCAAACTACGGATCCGCAAAATACTGACACCACCTGTGTGCATACCGTAATTTTGTTAGAGAAATGTCCATTTGAAGAGCATTTGCGTAACGACAACATTGAAGTACATCCATGTGCTGTCTGCATTTTCCGCGAAGCATAGAAATGAATAGGTCCTCGTGTGACCTGCAAAAATGTGAATTGGACGCAGACCCACAATATAGTCGTGTGCCTGGGGCCTTGGTTTGACTAAGCTTACATGGTCTTATTTTTAGACAATATTAATAAAAAGGTCAAAAAAGGTTCACTTTAAAACAGGCAATGCCAAAGGTTATTTATATATGATGCTTATAAAATAGACTTAGTAAAATAAAAATATAAAGGCATTGGTCCTACACTAATGTTCATATTTTGCTTTTTCAAGCACTACACCAAGAAATAATTGAGAACTTTGAGCACAAGAACATTTCTTGCAGCAGTTTGTTACCTTTGTGGCACAAGAATGAAACATGTTTCTGACCCCTTTACATGTCTCAAACAGCAGCCGCCCCAAACCATCAGCCTTCTGGGGATGTTCCTTCAGATCCAAGAACATGCAGTTAAATAGTCCATTCAAATCAGACACCTAAATCCACATGGAAAAAGAGTTTACATTACTATAAAAGAATAAAGGGCAAATAAAAAGCACTGATGAGCGCAGCACAAAACAAATCTGTACAGTAAATTGACCTTTGGTGTGGATTTTAAATACACATCATTTCAATTTATGCTACAGATTTATGGATTTCACCCTTTGCAATGCATAGGGTGAAATCCATGTCAAATCCGCAGCAAAACTGGTGTCAATCTGCATGAAACACGTAGATTTGGTGGTGGACCTGGCAAAATTTTTACGGTGGCAATACTGCAATATCCACTGTAAAAATTCTTCCCTGTATGGCCGTACCATAAGACCACGGTCATAGTGAAGGAAAATCCAGCCGAATAACCGTATAAAAAAAATGACATGCGGTTTTTGCTGCAGAAAAGCCAGTGAATTTCACCCTCTCCACTGAGAAGGGTTAAATCCGCAATATGTGGATTTCAAATGTGTAATACCGTAGCTTTTCTGCTGCATTTTTTGAACGCAACATGTGGATGACAATTGCATGATTTTCCTAGTTTACGACGTAAAGTCATGATTTTATTAACGACACGGAGGCGAGTATTGCATTCTCATTCTCCACAGCAGCAAAGAAAACCCACAAAAAATAAACCTACAGACCACCCCCACAAGGGGTAACCCCTCCCACAGTCCAGTCCATAAATGGGTCCTCCCACCGGAACCCTTCCTCTTTCTTTGCTGCTGTCCATGGCAGATAAGTATAATGTTAGGGCTCATGTCTATCGTTTTTCTACCCTATTTTCTTGATTTTTTTGAAGAATGTTTTTTCTCTGGGGGGGGTTTTGCTGGAACTGTAAAACCCTTCCGCATGAAAAATTGCTACGGCGAATTCGCAGTTAATCAGTTACGTGCGACTCCGGCCTAAAGGTATGCTTACATGACTGAAATGCTGCAGATTATCTGCGGCCAAAAAGTCAGCACTATTTCTGCTGGGAATCCACATAAGAAAAAAATGCAAGAAATTGTGAATATTTCTGTTGTGGATTTCATGGCAGTTATGCTGCAGATTTGAGAAAGATTTTACTATTTGCATTGCAAGGGGTGAAATCTACAGCATAAACAGACTGAAAACCTGGTTACTGGTCATTTTTTGCACTGCAGATTTTCTTCTGCATTGTGTGGATGAGAACTGCTAAAGAATCATTTACTTTGCTGGGATTGTAAAACATTGCAGATTTTCTGCAAGCAACTCCACAACAGAAAATCTGCAGCGTGTCCTCTATTTGTGAACAAACCCTAAGGTTCACGCAGAATCTGCCTCCCATTGTATTCAATGGGAATCCGCATTTACAGCATGTCCAGCCACACCAAAAAAAAAAAAGAAAAATACATGGGGCACATTTATTAAGGGTGGCGTTTTAGATGCTGGTCTTCATAAAGCCCCATAAGTGGCGAAGGATCCGCCAGAGTTATGAAGAGGTGCAGGCCTAAGTACAAATGTAAGACCATTTTATACACCTAAAACATGCGTAGACAATGATGAATGAGACGGGGAATCTGTGAAAAATCTCCAATGGCAAAAACTGCTGTTTTAACATTCCGTAAGGCCCCTTGCAGAAGAGTGTGTCGGATTCAGTCCGGATGCGTTGCGGGCGGGTTCAGGGAAACCGGCGCGAGTTCGCATGCAATTTGTCTGCTATTATAACATGGTTATAATGGAAAATAATAGCATTCTTTAATACAGAATGCTAAGTAAAATGTCCATTGAGGGTTAAAAAAATGACTCACCTTATCCACTTGATCGCGCAGCCGTTATCGTCTTCCTTCTTCTTGCAGGACCTGCAAAAGGACCTGCGCTAACATCATCGCGCTCACCACATGGTGAGTGCGATGATGTTAGCGCAGGTCCTTTTGCAGGTCCTGCAAGAAGAAGGAAGACGATAACGGCTGCGCGATCAAGTGGATGAGGTGAGTTTTTTTATTATTTTTTTACCCTCAATGGACATTTTACTTAGCATTCTGTATTAAAGAATGCTATTATTTTCCATTATAACCATGTTACAATGGAAAAACAAGATTACTTACCAGTAAAATCTCTTTCTCGCTCTTTCCTTGGGGGACACAGAAGACCTTGGGTATAGCTCATCTCCATAGGAGGCGTGACACTAAGTGAAAGCTGTTAAGCCCCTCCTCCACAGCTATACCCTCAGCCTGGAGAGAGAGACTGCCAGTTGCGTGTCCAAGCAGTGAGAAAAGGCAAAGTCCAACAAGGAACCAACAAGCCAACTACCCAACGGGTAACACAAACTCGGAAACCGTGTAGAGAAAAACAATGAATGGGTGGGTGCTGTGTCCCCCAAGGAAAGAGCGAGAAAGAGATTTTACTGGTAAGTTATACAAAAATCTCGTTTTCTCGCCCAGTTTCCTTGGGGGACACAGAAGACCTTGGGACGTTCAAAAGCAGTCCAAAAAGGGGAGGGACCACAGCTCCAAGGCGAAGCACCCGAAGGCATCAAGGAACCGCCGCCTGCAGACCCAGGCGGACCAAGGCAGCATACGCCGAAGCCAGAGTATGCACCCTGTAGAACTCTGTAAAGCGTGCACGGAAGACCTGTGGCCGCCCTGCTCAAATGCATGGCCGAAGCCCAATGTCTCCGGCCCAGGAGGCACCGATCGCTCTGGTGAAATGAACAGTGACAGCAAAGGCAGAATCCTGCCCTCGGTGCGGTAACCTCAGCAATAGCCAATCTGATAAGGCGGAGGAAAACCACCCTGGAGTCCGTCAACTCTAAGCGCGGACCTCCAGGAAACCCAAGAGACCAAACGTCGACAAGAGTCGGAGATCTCCAAGTAAAACCGGCAAGGCCCAAACAACGTCCAAATCGGTGAAGTGTTGAAGCGAAAGGCAAACACCACCTTCAGAAGGAAGGAACGGGATGTAGAACAGCCCTGTCCTGGGAAAAGACATAAGGCTCAGAACAAAAAGGGGCCATTCAGGCACCAGTCAGAGACACGACTGATACGGAAACACAACCGTACAGGACAGACGGGGTAGAGAGAACTTCTGTAACGGCTCCAAGGACAAGATTGGAGCACCGAGAGCTCAGTATGAAGTTCCCAGGGCGATACCGAAGGACAGTACAGAGGAACCAAAGAGCCATTTCGAGTAAGAAGGTCTTGACAGGCCCAGAGGGCCGGGGAACGCTGGAAGAGGAAGAACAGCGCTGACACTTGACACCTCAAGTAAAGGAATCCCAGTCCCAGGTCCAGGCCGGACTGGAAAAAAGACAGAACCATGGGGAGAGAAAAAAGTCAGAGTGGGGAATGCACAGCTTCCCACAGAACCCCAGACAAAGATCCTGGACGAAATACAGCCAGGAGCGGACAGTAGCAAACCCGCTGGAGTCGCCTGGCAAGCGGGCGAAAAAAACCAATGTGATCAGGCGCAGACCAGTAACACGGGCAGAAGTCGACAAAACTGGTCCCGTCGGCCCCCGGGCAACGTTGTCCCGTATCCACCCTAGCGGGGGAGTAGAAGGACAGACTGAAAGGAACCAAAGGGCCCGCCCAGCATCCGCCAGATGCCAGGACAAGACAGGCTAAAGTCCATGCTGATGTAGCCATGTTCTACAGTCCCGGTGTGGGAGATCAAAGGACAATCTGGACCGAAAGGTAGTCCCCCCCAAGTTACCGAGAAGGTAAGTCTACAGCAGGACCATTGACTTAGAATGGACCACGCAATCTGCACTCAGCGGGAGGACAGAACGCGGTAGACTCGGTAAATAGGCACAGCTAATACAGCCAGTGTGGACAAGGGAGACAGTACGAGGCCAAAAGGAACACCGGAACCATCCACATGAACAACCATGCTCTCCCCAGAGGGGAGGACAGTGAAGGAACAGCCTCTGAAGTCTGGCGGGACAGAAGCCACATCGGAGTGATCTGTACCGAGCGGGAGCCAAACAGAGCCTGCGAGATAAGGTAGTCGAGACAGAGGCCGGCATAACACCCTCCAATCGAAAGGAGGAGTGGGCAACAGGGAAGCCATAGGACAGCTCAAAAGCAGAACCCTGCTACACTGTGAGATGCCCGGTTCACCGCCTCGCAGAAGGCGAATACCCTGAAGAACCCAAGGTGGAGGTCCTCCGGACCTGGGTAATCGAGCACCCAAGAGAATTTGGGTGACCTTCCCGAGAAAAGCGGCCCGCACCTGGTAGCAGATCAGACTGAAGCGTAGAGGCGCCAAGAGGAAGGACTCATACCACACTACATCCGAAGAGGAGGAAATTGCAGCAGGCAAGGGAACCGCAGTCCTGCCAGAGCCAACGAAGAATTCGAGGGGCGCTCCAGACAACAGCACTCCCGACCATGTGACCACTAACGCAGGGAAGCAATACCGCGGAAGGACGAATGGGCACGCATCTAGGAACCACGAACACTCCCTGGGATGAAGGGCCAACTAAATGAATGAGTACCACCCAGCTCCGTGCAGCAGAGAGCAAGTAGAGCCCGTCCGGGTCAGGTGGACAGAATGAACTCCTTAGAGACGAGTGCAAGGCTTGCGGCCAGCATAGTATCCCAAGAAAACAAAAGTATGCCGCAGGAAGCAGGTGAGGCATACGTACGAGCAGCCCGTAAGCAGTGAGAAGGCCAACCCACCTACAGGAGGAGAAGGCATAAACGGCCCAAACAACGCACAAGAACGTTCGCTCACTGCAAAAAGGTTAATTCAGCGAAAAAGGGGGCTCGCCACAGAGTGCCACAGCATGTACGGAATTGCAAAGTGCAACCTGAAAGGGAGTTATGCACAAGCCTAGTATAGCATGCGATGGAACGCAAGCAGTCCGCCCCGAAAGGGGGGAAATTGTATCTGGCAAACTGCAGTCTGCAAGAGTGCAAAGGCCGGTCCCAAAAGGGAGTGATGCCTAAGGCCGTACCTACTTCAGAGAAGCAGGACATACCCTATAATCCAGCAGGAACGCAGGAGGTCCACCTAGTGAAAGGGGAACATGCACAGGGTTATCCTAGCATTAAGTGAGTGTGCAATAATACACCCAACACTGACTTAGCGAGAGTGCAACTACTCTGCCAATGAAGGGGGACATGTACAAGTCCAGTACAGCCATACAAGGACAGCCGTAAATCTCATGAGCGTGCCAAACTCTGCCCATGGAACAAGGGGTGGTCACGCACAAGGCCAGCACCGTATCCAATGGGAGTGCAAGCGTTCCACCCATGTTAGAGGGCCATGCTCATGGCCAGCAAGGTATCCGGTGAGAGTGTAGCATGCCGCCCAGAAAAAAGGGGGGGTAATGCACATGGCCAGCATCTCATCCAGGGAGAGTGCGTGCACCCGCCATGTATGGGAGTCATACACATGGCCAGCAACGTACTGGTGAGAGACAAACACAGTCAGTGAGAATGTGTGTATGTCACCTGAGGAAGGAAGGCATGCCCATGGCAGGCAGCGAATCCAGCGAGAGTGCGTACACCGCCCACGGAATAGGGGTCATGCATATGGCCGACAGCGGATCCTGCGAGAGTGCAAGCCCCCCGCCATGTATGGGGTACTTACACATGGCCAGCAACGTACCTGCGAGAAAACAACCACAGACAGAGGGATGTATGTATGCTGCCTGAATCATGCCTATGGCCGGCAGCGGAACCAGTGAGAGTGCAGCATAGTAACATAGTACATAAGTTCATCATAGCACATCAGAGAGAGTGCAGCGTTCCGCCTATGGAAGGGGGTCGTGCACATAGCCAGTACCGAATCCGGTGAGAGTGCAGTATTCCGCCTAAAAAGGGGGGTCATGCACACGATCGGCAACAGATCCAGTGAGAGTGTAGCGTTCCGCCTAAGAAGGGGGTCACGCACATGGCCGACAGCGAATCCAGTGAGAGCGCTGCGTTCCGCCCATGGAAGGGGGTCACGCACATGGCCGGCAGTGAATCCAGTGAGAGTGCAGCGTTCCGCTTAGAGAAGGGGGTCACGCACATGGCCGGCAGCAAATCCATAGAGAGTGCAGCATTCCGCCTAGGAAGGGGGTCATGCACATGGCCAGCACCGTATCCGGTGAAGGTGCAGCATTCCGCCTAAAAGGCGGTCATGCACATGGCCAGCCGGCAGCCAGGGAGAGTGCAGTATCCCGCCTAGGAGGGGGGGGATGCACATGGCAGGCACCATAACTGGAGAGATGATGAATGCTGCCTACGGAAGGGCCGCATGCACTTGGCCAGCGCCGTATCCTGGAAGAGGGCAGGAAAACTGCCTAAAAGGGGAAATGCCCTAGCACCGATGCAGGTTGGGAGCGCAACACTATGCCGCCTGTGGAAAGAGGGCATGCAGACATGCAGCACTACTGATGAGGCTGCAGCGTCCTGCGCAGTCCAATAGAAATCTGTTATATATATATATTTTTTTTTTTTTTTTTTTTTTTTTTTTTTAAACACAGCCTCTCTGAGGCTAAAGGGGGCCACCATATAGGGGCACAGATAGTCAGGAAAAAGGGGGGGGCCAGCCATACAGGCCCATTGGGAGCCGGCCTGTACCCAAAAGGGTTAACATGGATCCGGCCTGGAGGGCGGCGCTGCGATCCCCTGGGGGCGGAGGAACCTCCCGGCGGGAAAAATTCGCGCCTGGAGAAGTTCCCGCCCCCTCCACCAGAGGCCGGAATTTTGCGGCCTAGCAGGCCGTGAGGCCGGGGTCTAAATTTGCGGCGCCCGGTATGTACCGCCGGAACCTGAGGCGGAGTGGCGCATCAAACCGGCCGCGGGTGCCCACCCCGCGGGCCGGTCGGAATTGCGGCCCAGCAGGCCGCGAAGCCTGGGCCACAATTTGCGGAGCCCCACCGACCGGCACCGACGGTCGGCCGGGGCCTGCTGAAGTCAAGCCCAAAGCCGGCCGCGGGAGCCCACCCCGCCGGCCGGAATGGCGGCTTGCCGGCCGCGGGAGCCCACCCCGCCGGCCGGAAGAGTCAGGGGCCCGGAATAGCGGCTTTCCGGCCGCGGGAGCCCACCCCGCCGGCCGGAAGAGTCAGGGGCCCGGAATGGCGGCTTGCCGGCCGCGGGAGCCCACCCCGCCGGCCGGAAGAGTCAGGGGCTCGGAATGGCGGCTTGCCGGCCGCGGGAGCCCACCCCGCCGGCCGGAAGAGTCAGGGACCCGGAATGGCGGCCTAGCAGGCCGCGGAGCCTGGGCTAAGATTTTTGCGGCGCCCGGTCGCACCAGAGTACCAATGTCGGCCGGAGGCGAGGCCTCACTCCAACACTCCGGTAGGAGATGGGGGGGGGACCCAGAGACCGGGTGCCTGTGGTAGAAATAAACTATGTTGCCGCTTCTGTAGCTGGCTGTGGAGACAGCCACTGGCTGCATGTCTATGGGAGCCAGGCAGGGGGGGGGGGGGTAAGGCAGAAGGAGATTGCCGCTCTGCAGGTGCCAGCATAGATCCAGCAGGGGACTAGAGGCCCAGTATGGGGGTCAGGCACGCAGGAGACCGGGGGGGACGGGGACGTAGGGCTGGAGAAGCCTCTCTCTTACCACAGCCGTCTTCACCCTCGGTCCATTCCAGCAGGGTCGCCCCTTCAGCTACTGGCACCGTAGTGGCAGGACGCTGGAAGAGGGACTTGGCGTGCGGGCGACCCTTGGGCTGGCGGGATGCAGGGGAGCTAGGCTGCCCTGGTCCACCTTGCCTTCTGTGGGGGAGGCAGCAGTGCGGGTGACCGGCACTGGCGCAGCTCAACCCCGGGAGAACAGAGAGGTCTAGTGCGACTCTGTTATCCCTGATGATCTGGAACAAAAAAGAAAAGAAAAAAGTAAAATCTAAAATTTAAACAAGTAGAATACAGCCCTGCAGAGCAGGGAGTGTCTTGCCTCCTTGGACACTAAGCAAAAAACTGGCAGTCTCTCTCTCCAGGCTGAGGGTATAGCTGTGGAGGAGGGGCTTAACAGCTTTCACTTAGTGTCACGCCTCCTATGGAGATGAGCTATACCCAAGGTCTTCTGTGTCCCCCAAGGAAACTGGGCGAGAAATAATAAAGTTAATGGACTTTAATGGGGTCACGGGGCTCATCCCTATTTATTATCATCTCCTTAGCAAACATCCGTGAAAATCGCATTGCATCCGCACTTGCTTGTGGATGCAATGCGTTTTTCACGCAGCCCCATTGACTTCTATGGGGCCTGCATTGCGTGAAAAACGCAGAATATAGAGCATGCTGCGATGTTCACACAACGCACAAGTGATGCGTGAAAAACAACCCTCATGTACACAGCCCCATTGAAATTAATGGGTCAGGATTCAGTGCGGGCGCAATGCGTTCAAGTCATGCATTGCACACACACGGAAAACTCGCCCGTGTGAAAGGGGCCTAAAGGTTATGTACAGGTCTAAGGTAGATGGAAGACTAAGTAATGTGATCACGCTTCTACAAATCATTTTGCTTAGAAAACATCATTAGATATAAATAATAGAGATCTGTACAGTAATGTAATGCTGAAGGCAGCAAGGGCAAATATCTACTTGGGATATTCCACGTCATACTAGAAAGTCAATGCTTCTTGTAACAAAAGGTCAGATCACTGACATTAATTTTTAACCTGCACAGGGGAAATAAAATCTTAAATCTGACTGGTTAGTATGTGAACAGACACGCTCTTTAATTGGTCTGGTTTCGTAAGAGGCCCAATCCTAGGTTTATAGCATAATACAATGAATGCTATTATATCCTATTTATACACAATATGCTGGAAGCTCTGCTTCTTAAAGGATGCCAAATGACATAAATCTGTCACTGCCCAGCTCCAGTGACACTACAACAGTGCTGATGGATTTCCCTTCGTTCTGGCTTTGAATTAAAGGGCTTCTCCATGGCAGCGTATGCTAGACACATGTAACACTAAGAGCAGCTGGAAGACAGTCCAGGGACAGGCAATGATATCTTCCTTCCCATCAGACGACAAATGTGCTTGCTAATGAAGCGGCATCAGAGGGGAGAAATAGTGAAGTCGAGGATTACCAAAATACTGAGGAGCATAATGGTAAATTGCATTGAAAATGCAAAGATCAACTGGTTCTTACCTTTCTCATTAAAAATGCAAAGCTCTCCGCAGCAAAGTTTCGGATGTGCTCCTTCTGATGAGCCAACAGTGTACTGTACAAGCTAAAAGAAGGACAGGTGTCAATGTTTCAATACTTTCCTCAAACCCTAGGATTCATCAGCCCATAAATATTGTAATTCTCTAATGTTCTGTTAAAATAAAAGACTAATTCCAGCCCAATCTAACACTGAACGTGAAGAGAGGCAGAGGGCAGACTGCGCGACGCAGTTGTGGAAGAAACCCGAGGTCGCCTGAAGAGTTACATGCATCCTACCATGACATGAACAACTATACTGTCCGACCTCCAGAAAAGGAAAGGGAATAGAATTATAGGGCCATACATATTAGACAGCAGTCAGCTGAATGCTTGTTCAGTCCACAGCTATCTCTCCCCTCTGCCCCATAAGCATGCAGGAAGGGGAAAAAATACTCTGTCAGATGCCTTCGATTGATCGTGGCGTATTTCCCCAAGAACAAAAGGATTGGACATTTTGAAATCTGGACTATCCTTATCTCCTCAAACATCCGCTGTCAGGAGGCCCCATAAACATTAGATGGTCGGCCAGTCCCTACAAAATCAAAGATTGTAAGCTCATACGAACAGGGCCCTCACTCCTCTTGACAGTGACACGAATTGTAAAGTGGGGCGGGATATGTTGACACTATATAAGATTATTATTATAATTAAATCAGGCAGCTTTGGAAGATTTAATATGTTTGGCCAGCTCAAGTCATTTCTCTAATAAAACGAACAACTCTAAAGGGTATATTAGACAGGTAGATTTTCTGCCACATAATCGCTAACAAGCATTCCTATGAACGCTCATTAGCAATCATCTGTCAGTGTAATACTGCCTCCGTGTGCTCATTCATTGGGCAATTCTGATCTTTCTGCATACTGAAAGATCTGGATTTGCCATCACCAGATAGTGCTGTGTAATCATAATCTGCCACTGGCACACCGCTGTCCTGCATGGGAACAAGTGATGGCATAGAGATCGCTGCTCCCCATGCTGCGGAGGACATTGCTGCATGTAATAGCAGCGTTCTCCTCTGCTAGCTATCTGGCGACTGCCAGGAGGGAACGATTCCTTCCTGACAACGGCTTGCAGCATCAGGGTATCTAATACACCCTTAACAAGTTGACTCCAGATATCATAGTTTCCCATCAGTGTATTATCTCAGGTTTACTGAAATTTGAACCCTAATTGGCTACCTACGATCTACTCAGAAACTGATTAGACTAAGCATGGAATAAATACACCAGCAGAAAATGGAAAGACACCATCTGGGATTGAGACGAGATTGATAAAGTATAAACTACTAGTGGTGCTTGATCAATGATCACACAACCAAGGTGGTGCACCTTTATTTTAGGTTCTGCACGGTTCAGCTTTGACCCATAGTTCAGCCAAAGATGGTCACTGGCTGCTGTGCATGGGAGATCTTTCACCCCATCCAGTCCAAGATATTCTTGATGGGCGAGATATCTGGTAACCAAGCTGGCCAGGGGCATGCTGTGTAGCACTGGCAGTGTGTGCAGCCGGACTGGTTCCACAATGTCCTGGACATACCAAATACTAGTCAATGTCCCCCCCTACACCATGACACCAAGTGTTTGTACTGTGTGTCTCCACACCATGTATAGTGGCAGCAGGCATTCTCCATACCTCCTGCAAACTCTAATGCAGCCATCATTAGTACCAAGGCAGAAGCTGCTTTCATCACTGAACACTGTTTGCCATTGATGAATGCATCATAGTTTGCAGGAAGGCTGGAGCATGCCTAAAGCTATCATGTATAATACAGAGACACACAGAACCAACACCAGATGTCATGATGTAGGGCGACATTAGCTACCAAAGCTGTTTCTGTCTGGTATTCGTGGAGGGAACATTGACCAGCCTTTGGTATGTTCAGGACATTGTGGAAACCATGCTACTTTTTTTTTACTAAGGTAGAAGATGTAGTGTTGCAACAAGATAAAGACGTCCACAAACCGCTCGCTCTACACACCACGCTCTTCAGGGTACCCAGCAGCATCCCAACTCGATTACCAGATCTGTCCCCAATCGAGAATGTCTGGGACAGGATGGGGTGACAGATCTCCCATGCACAGCAGAAAACATCTACTTTGGCTGAACTATTAGTCCAAACTGAAAGAGCTCGGAATGACATACCACAGGGGAATACACAGCATCTCTATGACCTTTACCATGCCAAACTAGCAGCCTGTATCTCACCAAAGGGTAATGCCACCCAGTATAACTGTGATCCTGCCTCAACATAAACCCAAAATAAAGGATGCACCATCTTGGTTGTGCGATGGCTGATCAAGCACCATTAGCATTATTATACTTGGTCAATCTCAGTTCAATCACATTACGTTTTCCAGGTGTCCTTTTTTCATTTTCCGGTAGTGTACAAACTCATACTTTCTAAGTTTGGGGAAAAAAAGGGCGGATGGGTTAAAAGGAAGGGCTATATACAACTCAAAATGGCATTTGTATCAACACAGACAATTCTGCAACTTTCTAATGCCTATTGTCAGGTTATTGATTATTGATCGACCTATTGGGGTCCTTCACCAAGGTAGATGGAGTTGCCATATGTCTTGTACACAGGGAATCAATGAGACATGTGCATGCTCGGTATGTCATTATTCTGAGTGAAGCCATTCATACAACCTGTATTTAAACTGATGAACAAACATAATACATAAATATGGCAGACAACTGAAATAACCAAATTACGAAATTTTCCATGCAATTTAAGAACATGTTGCAAACACAACTATAAATCATGACTATAAAGGTTATATGATTATTTCTGGGCACGATCAAGGTCATAATTCTCCTGTTGACCCTACCCTTGGCTCTATGCCTTGAGTCAAATGCAAGCTCCTTACACTCCCTTACTAAACTTGACAAATGTATTGCTCGATTATCAGCGCATTTTTAGAAAAGTACATTTGGAAAATAACAAGATGTAATGTGTTATGCATTACTTCCACATTATCACACAGTATTGTGTGCAGTGACCTCAGTTCCCTTACTTCCCACTATGCTTGATTCGCTCCCAAAGCTGATAAGGAGAGATCAGACTTACAGGAGCTTCTCTGCTCTTCAGAAGCAGTGTAGAAGCAGTTCTATTAGGTCAGGGGCTCAGCTAGCTCTGGCATGCCGCGACGCCCCGTTACCTGTGAGCTGTCTTCTATGTCTCTGTTACTAGAGATGGATCTAGCCTCACAACAGGCAGTGGACAACAAGTTAGGCGGAAGTGAAAGCCCTAGTGGCCATGACTTTACAGCTTTTTTTCAGACGGATGCAGGCAGATTTTTTAAATGACATGGTTTAGAAATTTGTGAATTACACCATTCTCTAAAATTAAATTGTGTCAAAGTACAGTGACTCTTTAAGGAAAATCTGCAATGAACGCCTACACTGGAAACTATAGACATACCAAATTCCAGTCCAGAAGGGGTTGCTTTGGGTTTCTGTGAAGGGTTAACTACTACTGTGTCTGTTACCCTACTTACAAGATCACAATGCTAAGAGTAGTGCTGTGACAAATACCTGTATATTGCTGGCATGTCCTTCACCATAATTTTCCACAGGTATTTGTACAGGTAGGATAAGGACGTGAAGGCCCATTCTATTCGTTCAGTGTCCTTTGTGTCAAGCAAGGAGGAAATGGCTTTGAAGAAATCTTGAAAATGAGGGTAGAAATCAGCCTGAAGATCTCGAGCCAGCTGGACCACCAGACTAAATGGAAGCAGAAAAGGTTTCACAATAATGCGCGCCGCCAAGTTTCATACCATGGGCATATGTATACAGCATGCATGGGGGAGAGAATGGGGAAGCAGCGCAATCTCAGTTTTACATAAAGTGAAAGGCTGGATGCCACGGGTATACTGTATAATCTCTTGTACATACTCAAGTAGAGGCTGGTAGGCAAGGCTATTCTTCACTTGTAGGTGCGTCTTCAAACTTTGCACTATGGCAGTCTGGTGGTAAACAAGCATGTGGAATGACTGGCATTTGCTGGACACTTCCCTGTAGAACGTAACTGAAGAATAGACAATAAGTCGTATATTAATAAGGAGACAGGTTGACTGGAGCCTTTCCATATAATGCAGGTCAGTGGATAAGAGTCTTGAAAATCAAACTAAGTCAATAAAAGCCAGGGACGCAATGGATGGCAATTACAACGTACCTATTCACATGTATTACATTATATATCACTTGAAAAGTTGCCAGAGATTTTATATATATATATATACACACACACACACACATATACAAAGATCCATCACACAATGGACACCACTAGTTCTCAACAGACCCCTATGACTTACTGTAGATAAATTACTCTCTCTAGAACAGAGCTCCGAAAGTGAAGGAGAGCTCACTGCGCATGCGGAGCTTCCTTTTGTTCATTTCTATCGGAGTGCTGGAATTAGCTGGCTCGGCTATTTTCGGCACTCCAATAGAAGTGAATAGAACGGTGGCTGTGCTTGCGCGGTGCACTCTCCATTCATTTCTATGGGACTTCCAATGATAGGTGAGCGCTATTCTTGGCACTCCCATAGAAAATGAATGGAGGGTGGCCGCGCATGCGCTCCTTCTAAAGATAGGTGTGGGTACCATCGGTGGCATATCCTAACAACATGCTAGCAATGTCTCAGGTGAGACAACTGGAAATGAATATGTTCATAAGACAATTCCTCTAAATACTGGCACAGTAAAGTACCATAAGTGTAAATAAGTACATACCAAAATTTTGTGTGAGGTTGAGATCTCTCCATTTCTGTAAACCTTCATAGAAATAAGTCTCAACATCCTAGATTTACGAGAGAAAAAATCCAAATGTATATTACTTTAAGTAGAATAATGATAGAATACTATTATAGTGTACCTTCAGTTTGGGGACAAAACTGATCAGTATGCATCAGTTCCGTTTTATTGCATTTTAAAATGTGGAGTGCCTTTCCCCTATCTGTGGCTGGATGCATCAACCTCCTTGAAATGATACTTCTTCCCAAGCTTTTATACACTCTTGATGCTATAATGCCGCAACGGTTTTTCACTGAACTCCCTCCTATCTCCTTTCAAATGGGAACGGGGCGGGGAGAGAGAGAACTAAACTCCATAAGGCTGCGTTCACACGGGCGAGATTTCCGCGTGGGTGCAATGCGGTAGGTGAACGCATTGCACCCGCACTGAATCTGGAGCCATTCATTTCAATGGGGCTGTTCAGATGAGCGATGATTTTCACGCATCACTTATGCGTTGCGTGAAAATCGCAGCATGCTCTATATTCTGCATTTTTCACGCAATGCAGGCCCTATAGAAGTGAATGGGGTTGCGTGAAAATCGCAAGCATCCGCAAGCAAGTGCGGATGCGGTGCGATTTTCACGCATGGTTGCTAGGTGACAGTCTATAAACTGCATTATTTCCCCTTATAACATGGTTATAAGGGAAAATAATAGCATTCTGAATACAGAATGCTTAGTAGGTGATCAATTGAGGGTTAAAAAAAAATAAAAAAATTAACTCACCTTCTCCTCTTGTTCGCGTAGTTCTCCCGGTCTTTAGTTCTTTAAAAGATGAACTATGGGCTAAAGGACCTTTGGTGACGTCAGATCACATGCTCCAATCACATGGTACATCACATGAACTCGCCATGCCCTTCACAAAATACCTTGGGGTGTCTTCTTTCCAAAATGGGGTCACTTGTGGGGTATTTATACTGCCCTAGCATTTTAGGGGACCTAAAGCGTGAGAAGTAGTTTGGAATCCAAATGCGTAAAAATGCCCTGTGAAATCCTAAAGGTACTCATTGGAATTTGGGCCCCTTTGCGCACCTAGGCTGCAAAAAAGTGTCACACATGTGGTATCGCCATACTCAGGAGAAGTAGGGCAAAGTGTTTTGGGGTGTATTTTTACATATACCCATACTGTGTGTGAGAAATATCTCTGTAAATGACAACTTTTTAAAAAAAATTATACAAAATTTACAGAGATATTTCTCTCACCCAGCATGGGTATATGTAAAAATACACCCCAAAACACATTGCCCTACTTCTCCTTTGGCACAAGTTAGCGGAAAATTATTATAATTTTTTTTTTTTTTCTCTTACAAAGTCTCATATTCCACTAACTTGTGATAATTTATTTTTTTTTTTTTACATGAACTCGCCATGCCCCTCATGAAATACCTTGGGGTGTCTTCTTTCCAAAATGGGGTCACATGTGGGGTATTTATACTGCTCTGGCATTTTAGGGGCCCTAAAGTGTGAGAAGAAGTCTGGAATATAAATGTCTAATAAATTTTACGCATTTGGATTCCGTGAGGGGTATGGTGAGTTCATGTGAGATTTTATTTTTTGTCACAATTTAGTGGAATATGAGACTTTGTAAGAAAAAACTAAAAAACAAAAAAAATAATCAATTTCCGCTAACTTGTGCCAAAAAAAAAAAATCTTCTATGAACTCGCCATGCCCCTCAAAAGTGATCTTTATAGCGCCGCAGTGATTTTACGGTGTTTTTGCAGTGATCAGAAAAAAAAAATTCTGTCACTGCGGTGGGGCGGACTGAACGCAAGTGTGCGCACAAGATCAGGCCTAATCGGGCAAACACTGCATTTTTTGTAGAGCCTATAGAACATGTTCTATTCTTGTCCGCAATTGCGGACAAGAAAAGGCATTTTCTATATAGTTCTGGCAATGTGTGGATCCGCAAAATGCGGAAAGCACATTGCCGGTGTCCATGTTTTGCGGATCCGTGGTGTCCGTGTTTTGCGGATCCGTGGATCCGCAAAACACATACGGACGTCTGAATGAAGCCTTACAGGGGGGTGATCAGGGGTTAATAAGTGACGGGGGGGGGAAGGGGGGAGTGTAGTGTGGTGATTGGTGCTACTTTACAGAGCTGCCCGTGTCCTCTGGTGGTCGATCCAAGCAAAAAGGACCACCAGAGGACCAGGTATATCAGACGCTGTTAACAAAACAGCGTCTGATATACCTTTCAGGGGTTAAAAAAAATCGCATCTACAGCCTGCCAGCGAATGATCGGCGTTGGCAGGCTGTAGATCAGCTCGTTTACCTTCCGATCCTGTGAACGCGCGCTCCTGTGTGCGCGCGTTCACAGGAAATGTCGCATCTCGCGAGATGACGCGCCGATGCGTCCAAGAGGAACAAACCGACCGCCCGCAGGACGCATCCCTGCGTTAGGTAGTCAGGGGGAGGTTAAACAGCATGAGGAGTCTTATTGGCCAGGCAACGCTTCCCTGGAAGCTCTGCCTCTAATGCTACCAGATGTAAGGTAGCTTTCCTATAAGTTAATATTCGACCTTTTAAAAGGCCTAGGTCGAACATTGACTTATAGGATAGCTACCTTACATCTGGTAGCATTAGAGGCAGAGCTTGCTAACAGCTCATTTGCATACCATGTTCCCAGAATTCCAGTGTTGCCTGGCTTATAACACTTTATAGAATTCAGAAAACTGGGCTGTAAAAATAAAAAATACATTTTTTTTTTACAGGAAAATGGTGCTTTAAGCCCTAACTTTCTTTATCACAAGGGATAACAGGAGATCACCCCACAATTCGCTAACCATTTTCTCCTAAGTACAGTAACACCATATACTGCCGTTTAGGAATATGCCAGGGCCCAGAAGGGAAAGAGCGGCATCTGGATTTTCTAACATGGAATTTGCTGAAATCGTTTTTAAGAGCCATAACTTTTTTTTATTCTTTTGTTGACTGAGCTGCGTGAAAATTCATTTTTTGTTGGACAAGCTGTGGTTTTTATTGGCACCATTTTGGGATACATTTGGCTCTCTAATCGCTATTTATCTCATTTTTTGGGAAGTGGGCATTCTGTCTGTTTTTTTTATTTTTTTATGGGGTTCACCATGTGGTATATATGATAATGACTTTTTTTTGCAGGTTGATACGATTATGGTAATAAATTTATATTGGGTTTTTTTTTTCATGTTTTACTACTGTTGCATAATAAAAACACTTTTTGTTGAAAACCTGTTATATTGTGCATCGCCATATACTAACATCCATAACGTTTTTATTTTTCTGCCAATGTAGATGTCTGAGGACTTGCCTTTTGCAGAACAGACTGTACTGTTTATCGGTACCATTTTGGGGTACATATGCCTTTTTGATTGCATGGTAATATGTTTTTTGGGAGATGAATTTTAATTTTTTTTACAGCGTTCACCTGATGGGGTAGATAATGTGTTATTTTTATAAAGCCAATCATTACAGATGTGGTGATACCAAATAAGGAGACTTTTGTATTACTTACCAGTAAAGTCTCTTTCTCGCTCTTCCTTGGGGGACACAGGAAACCATGGGTATAGCTCTGCTCCCTAGGAGGCGTGACACTAAGTGAAAGCTGTAAGCCCCTCCTCCATCAGCTATACCCTTCAGCCTGGAGAAGAGACTGCCAGTTGCGTGTCCAAGTAGTGAAAGATAACCACCAACCGGAAAAAAGAACTGTCGAGCCCCAACGGGGGCAACCAAGCCGGAACCACAACTGTAACCCAAATGAAGGGCGGGTGCTGTGTCCCCCAAGGAAGAGCGAGAAAGAGACTTTACTGGTAAGTAATACAAAAGTCTCCTTTTCTCGCCCATATTCCTTGGGGGACACAGGAAACCATGGGACGTTCCAGAGCAGTCCCAGAAGGGAGGGACCAGAACAAACTAGACCAACACCAGAGGCATCAATCAACTGCCGCCTGCAACACCAGACGGCCTAAAGCAGCGTCAGCCGACGCATGAGTATGCACCCTGTAGAACTTGGTGAAGGTGTGCAAGGAGGACCAAGTGGCCGCCTTGCAAATCTGCTCCGTAGAAGCCCGATTCCTCTGAGCCCAGGAAGCCCCGACCGCTCTAGTGGAGTGAGCGGTAACACCGAGGGGCGGAACCTTGCCCTTGGCGAGATAAGCCTCAGTAACAGCCATCTTGACAAAACGGGCGATAGCAACTTTGGATGCCGCCATCCCTCTGCGCGACCCCTCCGGAACCACAAAGAGCGAGTCAGTACGCCTGAAAGAGCTGGTTACCTCCAGGTAAACCTTGAGCGCCCTGACAACGTCCAGGCGATGAAGCTTCCTCTCCCGCGGGTGGGAAGGGGAAGGACACAAAGAGGGGAGAACGATGTCCTCGTTCAGATGAAAGGCGGAGACCACCTTAGGAAGGAAGGAAGGGACCGGACGAAGAACTACCTTGTCCTGGTGGAACACTAGGAAAGGTTCCAGATAGGAGAGTGCAGCCAATTCGGACACCCTCCGAAGAGAGGTGACGGCTACAAGGAAAATAACCTTGCAGGACAGAAGTCGCAAGGAAACCGTCCGCAGAGGCTCGAAAGGAGAAGCCTGGAGCGCTAAGAGAACCAGGTTCAGGTCCCAGGGCGGTACCGGAGGGCGAAACGGGGGAACCGCGTGAGCCACGCCCTGAAGGAAGGTCTTGACAGGACCAAGGGGGGCCAGTGGGCGCTGAAACAAAATGGACAGCGCAGACACCTGACCCTTCAAAGAACTAAGGCCCAGACCTTGGGCAAGTCCGCTCTGCAGGAAGGACAAAACGGTGGGAAGAGAAAAGCGGAGCGGAGGAATCCCCAGATCGGCACAGAACCCCAAATAGGTCCTCCAGGTCCTATAATAGATCCTAGAAGAGGACGGCTTACGGGCGCGGATCATGGTGCGGACGACGTCCGCAGAAAAACCCCTACGTGTCAGGACGGTGGTCTCAACAACCACGCCGTCAAACGTAGGGACCTTAAACGCGGGTGGAAGATTGGTCCCTGAGAGAGAAGATCTTCCCTGGCGGGCAGCGGCCACGGCGCGTCTGCCAGGAGCAGCATGAGGTCGGCATACCAAGACCGGCGGGGCCAGTCCGGAGCGACCAGAATCACCGAGACGCCTTCCGCCGCGATCTTCCGAAGGACCTTGGGCAGGAGTGGGATGGGAGGAAATATGTATGGACGCGCGAAGCCTCGCCAAGGAAGAACGAGGGCGTCGGCTCCGCAGGCTCCCGGATCCCTGGCCCTGGACAGATAGGCGGGGACCTTGTGATTGAATTTGGAGGCCATGAGGATCACGTCCGGTATGCCCCAACGAAGGCAAATGGCCTCGAACACCTCCGGGTGAAGAGACCACTCGCCGGGGTCGACGGTGGTGCGACTGAGGAAGTCCGCCGCCCAATTGTCCACCCCTGGAATAAAAATTGCAGATAGGGCCGGGACGTGGGCTTCCGCCCAACGGAGAATGCTGGTGACCTCCCGCATTGCTGCAACGCTGCGAGTGCCCCCCTGGTGGTTTATGTACGCCACGGCCGTGGCGTTGTCCGATTGCACACGAACTGGATGACCCTTCAGCAGATGAGTCCAGTGTCGCAGAGACAGAAGGGCCGCTCTCAGCTCCAGGACATTGATCGAGAGTTTGGACTCCGATGGAGACCAAATGCCCTGGACGGATCGGGGAGGAAACACGCCTCCCCAGCCCAAGAGACTGGCATCGGTTGTAACCACCAACCAGTTGAGCGGCAGAAAGGACCTGCCCAGAAGAGGGGACTGCAACCACCAGCGGAGAGATGACCGCACCGGAGGCGATAGATGGAAGGGATGATCCAGAGACTCCGGCGATTTGTCCCAGGAGGAGAGGATCGCCCGTTGGAGAGGGCGGGAGTGAAACTGCGCAAATGGGATCGCCTCGAAGCAGGCAACCATCTGCCCCAAGACCCGCATGCAGAAGCGGAAGGACGGTCGACGGTGGAGAAGGAGACCCCGAATCGCCCGACGGAGGGTCAGTCGTTTTTCCGAGGGAAGACGTACCTCCGCCGCTTCCGTGTCTAAAAGCATTCCCAGGAAGACCAGTTGTCTGGCGGGAGGAAGGGAGGACTTGGGGAAGTTAATGACCCAACCGAATCTCGCCAGAGTCTCTAGAGTGAGATCCACGCTGGCAACCGCTTGGGAAAGGGACGGAGCCTTGATGAGGATATCGTCCAAGTACGGTAGCAGAAAAACACCCCTGGAACGGAGTAAGGCCAAAACCGGGGCCAGGACCTTGGTGAACACCCGGGGGGCTGTTGCCAGCCCAAAGGGAAGGGCGACAAACTGGAAGTGGAGGTCCCCCACGGCAAATCGGAGGAAGCGATGGTGACACCGGGCTACCGGAACATGGAGGTAGGCATCCTGTATATCGATGGAAGACATGAAATCTCCCTGCTCCAGGGAAGCCACCGCGGAACGGAGGGACTCCATCCGAAACCGTCGAAGGAGGAGAAAACGGTTGAGCTTTTTGAGGTCCAAAATGGCCCGCACCGAACCTCCCTTCTTGGGAACTACAAAGAGGTTCGAATAGAACCCTTGGAACCTTTCCTCTAGAGGAACGGGGGTAATCACCCCCCTGTCCAGTAAGGCTTGAACAGCCGCGGAGAACGCAGCCGCGCTTTTCGGGTCCCGCGGGGGGCGGGAGCGAAAGAACCGATCTGGAGGGAAGGACGCAAATTCGATTTTGTATCCTGAGAACACAATTTCGAGAGCCCAGGCGTCGGAGACGTGAGCCATCCAGATGTCCCTGAAAAGGAGGAGCCGGCCCCCCCACCCGGGTGGGTGGGGGCGCGCCTTCAGGCAGAGGACTGCTTTGCTGCGGGTGTGCGGGCAGCCTGCGGCCTGCGCCAGGAGGGCTGCGCCCGAAAAAACGGCTTCCTACGCTTATCCTGGGGAGGGGCCGAAGCGGCAGCTGCGGGGGGAGCCCCAGAGGTCCTGCGGGAGGACCGAAAACGAGACGCACCGGGGCGTCCGCGGGGGGCGCCCCTGGCTTGGGGTTGAGGAAGATGGGTGCTTTTACCACCCGTGGCCTCCGAAATAAGCTCGTCTAGGCGGACCCCGAAAAGGCGGGAACCCGCAAACGGTAGCCCCGCCAAGGAACGTTTGGAGGCAGCGTCCGCTTTCCAAACCTTCAGCCAGAGCTCCCTCCTGACGGAAACCGCCAGGGCGGAGGAGCGTGCAATAAGGGCTCCCGCATCAAGGGAGGCCTCACAAACAAAATTCCCGGCCCGAATAATAAGCTGGGCCAAGGAACGTAGGTCCTGGATGGGGACGTCCGAGTCCAACTCCTGTTCCAGCTGCGCACCCCAAGCAGAGATTGCTTTACCTGCCCAAGCAGAGGCAAAAACCGGTCTGAGAGCAGAACCGGAGGCAGCAAAAATGCCCTTGGAAAGGGTCTCCATGCGACGGTCCTCCGCTGACTGAAGAGAGGACCCGTCGGGAACAGGGATGGCCGTGTTCTTTGACAGACGGGCCACAGGGGGGTCCACCTTGGGTGGGGACGACCAGGTGGCCACGACATCGGCTGGAAAAGGATAGCAAATGTCCAGCTTCTTGGGATTGACAAAACGGGCGTCCGGGCGAGCCCAAGCCTTAGACACCACGGAGGAGAAATCAGAGTGGATTGGAAAGACTTTTGAGGCCTGCCTGGGTCTGATAAAGGAGACGCTAGCTGCGTCAGAGCTAGGGGGGTCATCTTGCACCTTAAAGGTGTCACGAATATCCGAGATGAGTTGACCCATCGCTGAGGCTAGCTTGGACGGCAGGGCCGAGTCCATTTCCAAATCTGAAACCGCCAATTCACCTTCAGAGAGCGAATCCTTTGGAGAGGAGAGGCTCGTCTGAGTGCGCACGCGTGGCGGGGAGAGGGAGGCATCCGAGGAGGAGGCTCGCTCTACTCTAAGACGCTTCTGAGAGTGCCTAGCTCGGGAGGGGTCACTAAGAAGGGGTGAACCCGCTGCAGCGGCAGAAGCGGTGGACCCGGAGGGCGCGACAGTAAGAGTGGCGTCCTGCGGGGTAGGCGGCCTGTCTATTAGGCGGCCCACGACATGAGTGAGGCTTTCCACGGCCTGGGACAGGGATCTAGCCCAGTCAGGCGGGTCAGAGGAAGCAGGGAGCGACACAGCGGGCGACTGAGGCTGCGGTGGAACTCGGCATGCAGGACAGTGCGGATCAGACTGCCCCCGGGGAAAAGGTTCCCTACAAGCAGTACAGGCATGGTACCAAGGCTTGGCGGCTGCAGAAGGGTCTGACATGGTGGAAAAAAATGTTGCCTTAAAGTGGGAGACCCCAGGGCAAAAGGAACGGGGATTACACCCAACAACAGTACTGGTGGCACGGAGGGGGTTAACAGTCCTACCAGACCCGGATGATGCAAGCGGCAGCAGCAAGGGGAGCAGACTGAAGGAGGCTGTGGAGGAGAGGCAGCAGGCACGGGGATGAATAGCTTCAGGATCGGACGCAGAGAGGATTCCACGCAGCACTATGCGATGTGGAGCTCGACGAAACCGGAAGTAGCGGAGCGCTGTGAAGCTCCGCCCACCCCTTGCCGCGCTGTAAGAGACGCAGAGCCGCGCGCGCGCGGCAAAATGATTTTAACCCCCGAGGTGGATGAGTGCCGGCCAGATGAAATGGCGCCGCCAAGAAAACGGCCCCCGCCGCGCCTGATATGGCAGACGGCCTCCTGCCTACAGCCGTCCCCTGAAGGCAAAGTCCGTGCCCTGCCGCTAAATAAAGGATTTTGCCCAGATAAAGTCCCCCCCCCCAAATGATACCCGGTAAGGTTGCCGGTACGAAATGCCCATGGGGGGGGATGTAGCAGCGGTGGGAGGAAGGAAGGGGAGGCTGGAGCAGCCACTCTCACCATACGCTGTCTTCGCCCTCAATCCATCCAGCAGGGTCGCCCCTTCAGCTACTGGCACCGCAGTGGCAGGAAGCCGGGGGAGGGACTTGGCGTGCGGGCGACCCTTGAGCTGGCGGGACGCAGGGGAGCGAGGCTGCCCTGGTCCACCTTGTCTTCTGTGGGGGAGGCGGCAGTGCGGAATTACCGGCACTGGCGCAACTCAACCCCGGGAGAAACAGAGGGGTCTAATGCGCCTCTGTTGTCCCTGTAAGTAGAAAAAAATCGAATTAAAACAACAAAAAACGCAAAAATAAAAATTATAGGAAAACAACCCTGCATAAGCAGGGGGTGTCTTGCCTCCTTGGACACTAAGCAAAAACTGGCAGTCTCTTCTCCAGGCTGAAGGGTATAGCTGATGGAGGAGGGGCTTACAGCTTTCACTTAGTGTCACGCCTCCTAGGGAGCAGAGCTATACCCATGGTTTCCTGTGTCCCCCAAGGAATATGGGCGAGAAATGTTTTTTCTATTTTTTACAAATTTTAAATGACTAGGGGAATTAGGGGAAAGGAAAGTTGTTGTTTTTTTCACAACTGAAACTTTTATTTTTTTATACCATACTTTTTTTATATATATATATATATATATATATATATATATATATATATATATATATATATATATTTGTATTTTACACTTTGTGCCCCCATAAGTTCATACAACACATTTGGGGACATTTAACATTCTTTTTTTACTGCCGATTTCTCCTGTAAGGCCAAGTTCACGCTTCAGTTATATGGTCAGTTTTATCCATCAGTTAGGGTTGTTTCACATTTGCATTATGCAGATCTGACAGACAGTTGCGGCTGGGAACAGCCTGCCGGATCCGTGAATACCGTGCGCTGCCTATATACCGTCCGGCCCCATTCACTAAAATAGAGACCGGCTGAGCAGCCTGGCAAATATGCTGAGGAGTGGCCAGACAAATACCGCTGTGTGCAGCAGTTTTCCGTCCGGCTGGTTCTCGGCATACTTGCCGGGTAGCAGATGAATCTCCGCCAGTCCCCATTACAGTGAATGGGGCCGGCCGGTATCTAGGCAGTGCACGGTAGCACCCGGTATTCATGGATCCTGTAGGCTGTTTCTGGCCAAAGCAGGATGTTCATAGTCTAGTCAGGAACCAGTTAATTCATCAGAATAGCACTCTCGCAACTTTTGAGTAACTCCAGACCTTATATAATATCCCTAAATCGTGTTTCTATGGATTCCTCAAAGTACATCATACCTTAAAGGGGTTGTGCAAGAATTTGGTAGCCATTCAGGTCCCATTCTGTGGAACCAGAAATGGAAAGATAACTCATCTGCTTCCCGTTCCTTCTTCTACTGGCCTGCAATGCTCATCTGGGCTCCAGCAATTTCAACATCCAGTTTGACATCACCGCAGCCAATCACAGGCCGTGGTGGTGTCAGGTTCCGCTTTTGTCATGACAAATGGTCACATGGTTGCAAGAGGAACCTGACACTGCTGCGACCTGTGATTGGTGGTGGTGATGTCAAACTGGATGCTGACATCACTGGAGCCCAGGAGAGCACTGCAGGCCAGGAGAACAGGGAGCGGAGAGCCAGCACTGGGAAACAAGTAAGTCATCTTTCCTTTGCAGGTCCTGCAGAATTGGGGGAGGGGGGTTGCCAAAAAAAAAAAAACATTCTTTCACACACCCTTTAAATATGAAGTTTCCAACACCACTAGAAGTGGTGGATAGATGCAGACTAACCCCAGATCCCAGTCTGACATGTGATAGGTGACTTATAATACTGAATATACAAGAAATGTGCAGCTTCCAGAACAAACAATTAGGGATGAGCGAATCGACTTCGGATGAAACATTGTATTTTATCTGCTTATCTTAGATACAGTGAATGAAGAAGGGCGCAGCACAGCTTACCTCTGAAAAGGCTTCTGTTCTGTCAATGCGATGTATGATGTCAATGTTGACATTTGCTAATCTTTCCGAAAATGTCAAAAACTAAAGAAAAATGGAAAAAGAAACAAATATATTAAATAATTCTAAAACTGAGCAACATAGTATCCATCATATATCAAACACAGTAATTTAGAGTTATAAGAAGTTATGATTAAATAATAAAATGTAATTAATTTTCAATTTAAAGGGGAAGAGGTGGTCAGCAGTACTTGCCTTTCATCGCACCGCCAATACCACGCTCTTGCCGTGATCAAGTGACTGCAGCTCTTCCAAGTCCTATTTCCTCCTGTTCAGTTGCATAATGTATATGCAGCTGAGCAGGAAGACACAGGAGCACATCCGGTCAGGACCTCAGCTGAAGAGTCTGCAGCCTGGTCACGTGATCATGGAATAAGTGGCGTGACGGAAGGGTACCTTGCAGCACTGGGGTCCTAGGTTCAAATCTAACCAAGGACAACATCAGCATGGAGTTTGTATGTTCTCCCGCTACTTGCGTGGGTTTCCTCCGATACTCCACATACTGATAGGGAACTTACATTGTGAGCTTTAATGGGGACAGCAAGTGATGACAATGTCTGTAATGCGCTGCAGAATATGTCAGCGATAGATCAGGGAGTAAAAAATAAATAAACTGTCGTGTCCATTGTCAGATATCCTATTGGAATTAGAGGAGGGTCCTTCATTCAGGATCCCCAGAACAACCCTCTCTCTAAAGGACCTTCGGTTGATGTGAATGAGCACTGTGCAATGCCTCCCCTGTGGTGGCACTGACTGGTTTCCACAGAGATTACAGTTCATTTCTGGGGGTCCCAGCAGGACAACTCTTCAGTGTATTGTCAAGGGGCCCTTATTAATCACTAGAACAGATGATCCCTGCATGTACATGGCTGCTTAAAAGGGTTAACATATCCTCAAGGTAGGTCATCATGATCACATTGGTAGGGGTCAGAGTCCTGGCACCCCCGCCGATCAGCTGCCGCTCTCATGAGCACTGCGGACTCCCAGCAGCTTACCAGTTACAGCGCCATACGTAGTATACTGGCTGTGCTTGGTATTGCAGCTCAGCCCCATTACCCTCCATGTGAACGATGTACGGTGATGTCACATGGCCTAGGAAGAGGCTGCGGCACTCACGGTGCACCGGCCTCTTCTAACAGCTGATCAGCAGGGTTCCCGGGAGTTGGACCCAGAATAACTCCTTTAAAAGGGGTTGTCCGAGTTTAGAGCTGAACCCGGACATAGCCCTATTTTCACCCCTCCTGCCCCCCCCCCCCTGAATCGCGTAGGGAAAGGGCTTTTTGTTTATATTATTACACTGCTAGGCAGAGGTTTCCATCTAGCAGTGTTCCTGGTGACATCACCGCCTCTAATGGGCGGGCTTTAGAGTCGTTTTACAGGCTAGGGCAGCGTTAAAGCCCACCCATTAGTGCCTGTGACGTCACCAGGCTCACTACTAGGCGGAAGCCTCCACCTAGCTTACCCATGGAGAGCCCAGGACGTCACTGGATCTCATAAAAAAGCCCTTGCTCTGCACGATTCAGGAGAGTATCGGAGCATGAAATGTTCTGATACTTATATCAGGGGGGCCCAGAGGGGTGAAGATGGAGATATGTCTGGGTTTAGCTCTGAACCCAGACAACCCCTTTAAGGGTACTTACACACTAGCATTGTTAGAATCCGGCAGGCAGTTCTGGGAAACCGTATACAAACGGATAGCTTTTTTCCTGGATGCGTTAGAAGTTCCAGGGATGCTCAACCTGCGGCCGTCCAGCTGTTGCAAAACTACAACTCCCAGCATGCCTGGACAGTCTACAACTATCATCCTACAGCAGGGCATGGTGGGAGTTGTAGTTTTACAACAGCTGGAGGGCCGCAGGTTGAGCATCCCTGCTAGACAGATCCGGTGATATACGGGATCCGTCTCATCCGGAATAATGGATCCGTATTTAAATTTTTTCAAAGATCAAACGCGAAAGTGGCTCCTCCTATATCCCGGCGCATGAACAGACTGGAAAAACGGATCCTGCGATGCGGCAATTTCCGGATGTGGCAAGTGCGGTATTATTCCGGGATTTTGCCCAGAAAAAATACCACAGCAAGCTGCGGTATCTTGTCCAGTCAAGTACCGTACAAGGGGCGGAACGGAAGACATCCTGATGCATACTGAACGGATTTCTTTCCATTCAGAATGCATTAGGACAAAACTGATGCGTTTTTTTCCGGTATTGAGACCCTTTACCGGATTTCAATACCGGAAAAGAATAACCCTAGTGTGAAAGTACTCTAATTCATACACTATGTAAGTTTCTATTTCTTCCACTGAGTTTGAAGTGATTAGCGGGGGCCCATAGGTAAGTGAAGGTTATGGTTTTAATATCATTTTCGTCACTATAATAACACAGACTGGGGTCATTTCTCAAAACTTGTGCAAAGTAGAACTGGCTTAGTTGTCCATAGTAGCCAATCAGATTCCTCCTTTCATTGTCCTAAGGAGCCCTGAAAGATGAAATCTGGTTGGTTGCTATGGGCAACAAAGCCATTTTTCCTTTACACCAGTTTTGATAAATCTCCCTCTTTATCTCCAGAAGATGAAATACTGACTGAAGTGTTCAGTGCTGCATCCATATGACTGTATAGCATAGCCAATCCCTGGCCTCATTGGTATATAGCAAAAGCCCACTGAGGCCAGCGACTGGCTACAGCTGCCATATGTGGTATGTGACAACCATGAAAACAAAGCCCAGAGAGGAGGAGCTGGGCGGTGGCACTGCAATGGAGGGGCTTCGGACTAGTGTGTCTAGCTTTTTTCCCCCCATGCCTTAAATTATTTATATTTTTTTTTAAGTCAGACAACCCTTTAAGGGATTATTCATAGCGTTGAGCGAACACGTGTTTTAAGTTTTAAGTTTGGCGTACAAGGTTAAGGTTATCTAATAATTCCATTATGGATTCCGGACCATAACTTATGGTCTGTGGTAGTGGAATCCATAACGGAATTCTTAGATAACCCAAACTTAAAACCACACGTTCGCTCATCCCTTATTAACCTCCAAGAGCAGAACTGACTGCGTACTGACAACCAATATATGGAAGAATGTATCCACAGAGCCCCACACTGGTCATGCGGCACTGTCCCTTTAACAGGCAAAAGCAATCAATCAATTAACTTTATTTATAAGGCTCAGAACACCACTCAATGTATATACCCCCACTAGGTACGTCCATGTGTTCAGTACATGCTGGGACTTGTAGTCCTACAGAACCAAATCTTCCATGTTGTGACCGTACAGTGACTGCTACACTGTATGCAGGAGACATTACCTTGAACGTGTTTTCGGCCTTGTGGTGAGAGGATTTTGTCTTCATGGCTGCCGAGAGGTAGGATCTGTACTACGGCGACAATGAAGCAGAGAATGCGCGTTATCGTATTACTGTATTACACTTTTTCATCCACAGCAACAAAAAGACACGTTGTTAGATACTGGGAGCTGCCATGTTGCCTCGGAGAATCAGGCAGGATTTCCGGCTTCCACTTACCAACCACAATATGAAAACGTACTTGCTCACGCGACAGTCGCCATTTTGTGATTGGCAGCGGCAAGGCTCTGCGCATGCGCTTCTGCTGCCCAGTGGCTCAGGCAGGTTATAGGCAGTACTGTGAGGCTATCCGGAGTCCGGACGCCTGGCTGCGTTTATTACTGCTAGTAGCCGAATAGAAAACTTAAAAACCATAACATCAGGGCCAAAAAAAGCACAAGCATTGAAAAACGCCACTAAAAACGTGTGAATCCACTATAAAGACCCCAACACACACCTTTTTTGGCATTCTTCCATCGCTAGAAAAAATGCCATGGAAACCACTTGTGTTTTTTTCCATATTAAATGAGTTTTTTGTGTCTTTTTTTAAGTAGTGTTTTATGCTAAAACTTGGAATGTTTTTTTTTTTTTCTGCCATTCTTTACCTATAGAGAAAGAGTTATAAAACACCAGAAAAAAAACAGCTTCACACAGAGCTTTTTGGCATAGATTTTGATGGATCAGAAGTGATGTGAACCTAGCCAACATTTCTTTACAATTCTTTGTGAGATTTAAAAAAGAAAAAAAAACATGATTTTGTAGAACGCTGATTTTCTTTTGTGTTATTGATTCATTGTGGAAATTTTAGAGGTGGGACGAATCCAATTTTTTTCAAATCCGTATCCGAAAAGGTTCTCGAATCTTTCGAATCTCGAATCCTACGAATCCTACCTTGGCATTAGGCATGTATAAAGTTATTGGTTTGGAGGGGTTAATGGAAACACCTTGGCATTAGGCATGTATAAAGTTATTGGTTTGGAGGGGTTAATGGAAACACCTTGGCATTAGGCATGTATAAAGTTATTGGTTTGAAGGGGTTAATAACTTTATACATGCCTAATGCCAAGGTGTTTCTATTAACCCCTCCAAACCAATAACTTTATACATGCCTAATGCCAAGGTGCTTCCATTAACCCCTCCAAACCAATAACTTTATACATGCCTAATGCCAAGGTTCTTCCATTAACCCCTCTCCAAACCAATAACTTTATACATGCCAGCCTAATGCCAAGGTGCTTCCATTAACCCCTTCAAACCAATAACTTTATACATGCCAGCCTAATGCCAAGGTGCTTCCAATAACCCCTCCAAACCAATAACTTTATACATGCCTAATGCCAAGGTGCTTCCATTAACCCCTCCAAACCAATAACTTTATACATGCCCATTGCTAAGGTTCTTCCATTAACCCCTCTCCAAACCAATAACTTTATACATGCCAGCCTAATGCCAAGGTGCTTCCATTAACCCCTCCAAACCAATAACTTTATACATGCCTAATGCCAAGGTGCTTCCATTAACCCCTCCAAACCAATAACTTTATACATGCCCATTGCCAAGGTTCTTCCATTAACCCCTCTCCAAACCAATAACTTTATACATGCCAGCCTAATGCCAAGGTGCTTCCATTAACCCCTCCAAACCAATAACTTTATACATGCCCATTGGGTTTGGAGGGCTTAATGGAAGCACCTTGGCATTAGGCATGTATAAAGTTATTGGTTTGTAGGGGTTAATGAAAGCTCCTTGGAGGTGCGTTCATTAACCCCTCTCTAAATCAATAACTTTATACATGCCAAGGTGGTGCCTGCAGCCTCCATTAACCACTCTCCATCTGCCTTTCATTTCAATATCAATTTACAGTGACTCAGTGCCCCCGATTCCCCCCTGGCGTGCCTCAAGTGCTGTTAACTTAAATTACCTAATGTCACTGGCACTAGTGAGGAGGGCGCAGCCGCAGACACATGGGGTCCGAGACCGTCTTCATCCCAGCATGCACTGGGACCTTGCGTGACGTCAGACACACATCGTTAGCCGGCGTGATGACGATGTATGAGCGCAACTGCGCATTACGCAAAGTCCTGTCTCTCTGGCCTCCGGAGGACACGGAAGCGGTGAGTGAGACGCTTAATTTCACTCCCGCTCCGTGATCATGTGATGTAACGATTACTCGATGCAGGGAAACTGCATCGATTCATTTTTTGACTCGATTTAATCGAGTTATTCGAATAATCGTTTCAGCCCTACTCGGCAGGATTCGTCGGATTCGAATTACGGAAATGACGTCGGGATTCGAGTCCACGAATCCAGCAAGATTCGATGGATTAGTGGATTCGACGAATCCCCTGTCCCATCTCTAGCTTTAATTAATTCTCTGGTATCCTCAGAGGAAAAAAGATAGTTTTTAAATTCTGAATCAGATCCAGAAGAGTCTCTGGAAGATAATTCTCCTGATTCCGAATCTTCATCTAAATCCGAATCAGAGGTTTTTGTCGCCTGTTTGGAGCAGGAAGGAAATACCGAGGGATCTGACATGGCAGAGCTGATTTCTTCCCTGATCGTACACTGTTCAAAAAAATAAAGGGAACACAAAAATAACACATCCTAGATCTGAATTAATTAAATATTCTTCTGAAATACTTTGTTCTTTACATAGTTGAATGTGCTGACAACAAAATCACACCAAAAAAAAAATGGAAATCAAATTTTTTAACCCATGGAGGTCTGGATTTGAAGTCACCCTCAAAATTAAAGTGGAAAAACACACTACAGGCTGATCCAACTTTGATGTAATGTCCTTAAAACAAGTCAAAATGAGGCTCAGTAGTGTGTGTGGCCTCCACGTGCCTGTATGACCTCCCTACAACGCCTGTGGATGCTCCTGATGAGGTGGCGGACGGTCTCCTGAGGGATCTCCTCCCAGACCTGGACTAAAGCATCTGCCAACTCCTGGACAGTCTGTGGTGCAACGTGACGTTGGTGGATAGAGCGAGACGTGATGTCCCAGATGTGCTCAATTGGATTCAGGTCTGGGGAACGGGCGGGCCAGTCCATAGCATCAATGCCTTCGTCTTGCAGGAACTGCTGACACACTCCAGCCACATGAGGTCTAGCATTGTCTTGCATTAGGAGGAACCCAGGGCCAACCGCACCAGCATATGGTCTCACAAGGGGTCTGAGGATCTCATCTCGGTACCTAATGGCAGTCAGGCAACCTCTGGCGAGCACATGGAGGGCTGTGCGGCCCTCCAAAGAAATTCCACCCCACACCATTACTGACCCAATGCCAAACCGGTCATGCAGGAGGATGTTGCAGGCAGCAGAACATTCTCCACGGCGTCTCCAGACTCTGTCACGTCTGTCACATGTGCTCAGTGTGAACCTGCTTTCATCTGTGAAGAGCACAGGGCGCCAGTGGTGAATTTGCCAACCTTGGTGTTTTCTGGCAAATGCCAAACGTCCTGCACGGTGTTGGGCTGTAAGCACAACCCCCACCTGTGGACGTCGGGCCCTCATATCACCCTTATGGAGTCTGTTTCTGACCGTTTGAGCAGACACATGCACATTTGTAGCCTGCTGGAGGTCATTTTGCAGGGCTCTGGCAGTGCTCCTCCTGTTCCTCCTTGCACAAAGGCGGAGGTAGCGGTCCTGCTGCTGGGTTGTTGCCCTCCTACGGCCTCCTCCACGTCTCCTGATGTACTGGCCTGTCTCCTGGTAGCGCCTCCATGCTCTGGACACTACGCTGACAGACACAGCAAACCTTCTTGCCACAGCTCGCATTGATGTGCCATCCTGGATAAGCTGCACTACCTGAGCCACTTGTGTGGGTTGTAGACTCCGTCTCATGCTACCACTAGAGTGAAAGCACCGCCAGCATTCAAAAGTGACCAAAACATCAGCCAGGAGGCATAGGAACTGTCACGACTGTGACTGATCCAGACAGGTCTGGGAGGAGAAGGTCGCAGCGACTTGCTACTCGTGATAGCTTGTGAGTTTGCTCCGTGGTTCAGGGTATGTCATCTGGGTTTTGCCTTGTGAACCTTTTTGTCCTGACTGGGAGTTTGTAGGCATCCTTCTCAGGTGAGCCCTGTCTGCCACTCCCAGCTACTATATTAGTTTCACTTTCACTTGCAGTCATTGCCAGATATAGTCCTTACTTCCAGTTCTATTCTGACCTTTGAAGGAGATCGTTTGATGGTGTTGCTGTGGAGCTCTTGTCCGGCGTGGACTGTCGTGATTGGGATCGCCTTCTCTGCTCGTGACTGGATAAGTCTATCTCTGCTATAAGTTTGTTTGTTGCTGTCTTCCCCTGAAGTTCTCCTAGACATGAGTGATGGTGACTAGTGCTCCCATCGGCCTTTCCCCACTCTAGGCTTTAGGGTGACTGAGGGTTTAGGCATCCTGCTCGCCGCACGGGTTCACACCCCGTCTAGGGTATCAGGGCAGACAGGTGCCAGCTTAGGGTTAGTCAGGGGTGGCCATACTATTCCCATCCGTAGATAAGGGTCCCCCTACCCCTCCGTCTGGTGCGACACGACTGCTGCTGGGGTAGCGGTCGTGACAGTATATCTGGCCTTTTAAAAAAAAAAAAAAGTGACATTTCTTTTTTTCTTTTTTTTTTGCTTGCTGTTTTGCTTTGTATTTTTCTGTTCCACTATGGATCCGGTTACGGTTTTGGCGAAACAATTACAGGGATTATCCCTTGAAGTGGCAGGATTAAAAACAACAGTGCGGCAGCAGCAGCAGCCATCCTTGGGTTCCACCGTTGCTACGGGAAACCAAGGTACTCCTGAGCCAAAAGTGGCTTTACCTGATAGGTTCTCAGGAGGGAGAGATCAATTTGTAACCTTCAGAGAAGCTTGCAAATTGTTCTTCAGGTTACGCCCTAGATCCTCCGGCGGTGAGGAACAACGGGTGGGTATTGTAATTTCTCTCCTGCAAGGAGATCCGCAGGCTTGGGCTTTCTCCCTACCATCAGACTCTCTGGCCTTACGATCAGTAGAGGAGTTTTTTGAAGCCCTGGGTCTCGTATATGATGACCCGGACAGGGTCTCACTGGCTGAGTCTAAGCTACGTAGACTTCGGCAAGAGAACCGGTCTGCTGAACTATATTGTTCCGAATTCCGTAGGTGGGCTACTGATACGTTATGGAACGACTCGGCCCTTAGGAGTCAGTTCTGCCAGGGGTTGTCTGAAAAATTAAAAGACGCGCTGGCGGTATACGAGGTCCCTGGGTCTCTGGAGGCTGCTATGTCTCTGTCCATAAGAATCGACAGACGACTCAGGGAGAGACTATTACATTTTACGGAGGCCTCTATAGGGCAGGGATCGGTTTGTTATGATCCAATCGAACCAATGCAAATAGGGGGCGCCACTAGACGGGTGAATCCTCCTAAGTTCCGCTGTAGGTCAGAGGTTTGTTTTCGTTGTGGGGGGAGGGGTCATTTTGTAAAGGTTTGTCCCTCAGAACCCAAGAGACCACAAACAAAGGAGCCGCCGGGAAAACTAGAGTCCCCAGATTGTGCGGAGGATAACAGTCTGGGCGTATTAGTTTCCTCCATACGCATGTCTCAGTTTTTGTTGTCCGCTACCGTTGAGGCGGGCAATAAGACTGAGATCTGTTCCGTCTTTTTGGACAGTGGGGCGGGGGTCAACTTGGTGGATTCACGGTTTGCTCAGGCTCTGGGTTTTACTCCAGAACCGATACGCAGAACTATTCCTGTTTTTGCCATCGACTCCTCCCCTCTTACTCAGAAAGAGTTAACTCAGATCATTCATAATATCCATCTGCAGGTAGGGGACCTCCATAAAGAGCATATCTCGTGTTATGTCCTGGACGGTCTTCCGGCTCCTATGGTATTGGGGCTTCCCTGGCTGGTGACTCACAATCCAGTGGTGGATTGGCAGGCCGGGGAGATTGTGGAGTGGAGTGAACATTGTAAGGACAACTGCTTGAGTAGTAGGTGCTCTACACTCTCTGTAACATCTTTACCTGCTTTTCTGTCAGATTTTATGGATGTGTTCTCTGAGAAGGGTTGTCAGGGGTTACCACCTCATCGTCCATATGATTGCCCGATTAATCTACTACCTGGGGCTAAACTACCTAAAACCCGGTTATACAATCTTTCCGGCCCGGAGAGGAAGGCTATGAAAGATTATATTTCGGAGAGTTGGCTAAGGGACACATCAGACCCTCTTCTTCACCTGTGGCTGCAGGGTTCTTTTTCGTTAAAAAGAAAGATGGGGGCCTACGTCCTTGCCTGGATTTCCGGGAATTAAACCGGATAACTATCCGAGATCCCTATCCTCTTCCTCTCATTCCCGACCTCTTTAATCAGCTTGCTGGTGCTAAATGGTTCTCCAAAATGGATCTCAGAGGAGCCTATAACCTGGTTCGTATCAAAGAGGGGGATGAGTGGAAGACGGCTTTTAATACTCCGGAAGGGCATTATGAAAATCTGGTCATGCCATTTGGTCTTACTAATGCGCCTGCGGTATTCCAACATTTTGTCAACGATATTTTTAGTCACCTTATCGGGAGATTTGTTGTGATATATCTTGATGACATCCTGGTCTATTCCCCGGATCTGGATACACATAAGATCCATGTGAGACAAGTGCTGCAGATATTAAGGGCCAACAAATTGTTTGCTAAGTTAGAAAAATGTGTGTTCGCCGTAAAAGAACTGCCATTTCTGGGGTATGTGTTGTCAGATTCAGGTTTCCGCATGGATCCAGAGAAAGTCCGGGCGATTATAGACTGGGATCTGCCTGAGAACCTGAAAGCATTGCAACGCTTCCTGGGGTTTGCCAATTTTTATAGAAAGTTTATAAAAAACTATTCCTTGGTGGTCAAACCACTGACGGACATGACCCGAAAGGGATCCGATTTTTCCAAATGGTCACATGCAGCCAAAACTGCCTTTGCATCTCTGAAGGAGAGATTCACCTCGGCCCCTATTCTCGTACAGCCAGATGTCTCGCTTCCTTTTATTGTAGAGGTTGACGCATCAGAGGTGGGGGTGGGAGCGGTACTATCTCAGGGCCCGTCCCCTGGTGAATGGCGTCCGTGTGCTTTCTTTTCGAAGAAATTGTCTACTGCAGAAAGGAACTATGATATTGGCAACAGGGAACTTTTGGCTATTAAGTTGGCTTTTGAGGAGTGGCGTCATTTTTTGGAGGGGGCGGTTCATCCCGTCACGGTGATTACTGATCACAAAAACTTATTATATCTGGAGTCTGCTAAACGTCTCACCCCTAGACAGGCTCGGTGGTCGTTATTTTTTACTAGGTTTAATTTTGTAATAACCTATCGCCCGGGGGCAAAAAATACTAAGGCGGATGCATTGTCTCGAAGTTTTCCTGGAGGGGGTGATGTTAAGGTACCAGAGCCCATTTTGCAAAAGGGGGTGGTGGTCTCTGCATTACACTCAGGTTTGGAGGGGAGGGTGTTGGAAGCTCAGGGGGACGCCCCGGCCTCCTGCCCCTCGGGTAAACTGTTTGTGCCAGAAAATTTACGACTGGAGATACTAAAAGAACACCATAACTCCACACTGGCAGGACACCCAGGTAGTAGGGCAACCTCTGAGTTAGTGTCTCGTCGGTTCTGGTGGCCTAAATGGCGACAGGAGGTGTTGAATTTTGTGTCTGCATGTGCTACCTGTGCTCGTTCTAAGGTAGATCATACTCGTCCGGCAGGGCGTCTTTTACCTCTGGCCATCCCCAACAGGCCTTGGACGCACCTGTCAATGGATTTCATTACGGATCTACCAGTATCAGCGGGGAAGACTGTTATTCTTGTAGTTGTTGACAGATTCAGTAAAATGGTGCACTTTATTGCTCTTGCCGCATTGCCTAATGCTAACACACTGGCTCAGGTTTTTATTGACCACATCGTGAAGCTTCACGGGGTCCCTTTCCGATATTGTTTCGGATCGTGGTACCCAATTCGTTTCTAAATTTTGGAAAGCTTTTTGTTCTCGTTTAGGGGTTCATCTGTCGTTTTCTTCATCTTTCCATCCACAGTCCAACGGTCAGACTGAACGTACCAATCAAAACCTAGAGACATATTTGAGATGCTTTGTTTCCGAAAATCAGGAGGAATGGTCATCTTATTTACCGTTAGCCGAGTTTGCCATTAATAATCGTCGTCAAGAATCCACCGATAAGTCACCATTTTTTGGTGCGTATAGGTTTCCATCCTCAGTTTTGTACGTTTAGTGAGGGGGGGCCGTCTGGGATTCCCGAGGAGGAACGATTTGCGTCTTCACTTTCTTCAGTGTGGCAGAGTGTGCAAGAAAGTTTGAAGAGAATTGGTGGTAGATACAAACGTGCGGCTGATAGGAAGCGCTCTGAAGGTCCGGACCTTGGGGTGAATGACTTGGTGTGGTTGTCTACCAGAAATATCAAGTTGAAGGTTCCCTCGTGGAAATTAGGTCCGAGATTTATTGGTCCTTATAGGGTAATTAAGATCATTAACCCGGTGGCTTTTCGTCTGGAGCTACCTCAGACTCTAAGGATCCATAATGTCTTCCACAGATCTCTGCTTAAGAGATATGTAGAACCTCCTGAACCATTGCCACTACCGCCTCCACCGGTGGTTGTTGATGGCAGTCTTGAGTTTCAGGTAGAAAAGATTGTTGATTCACGATATGTTCGCCGCTCTCTTCAGTACCTGGTGCACTGGAAAGGTTATGGTTCCGAAGAGAGAATGTGGGTTCCAGCATCAGAGATAAAAGCGGACAGACTCATTCGGGCATTTCATAGCTCCCATCCGGAGAGGCCTGGTCTTGAGGGTCCAGGGGCCCCTCGTAGAAAGGGGGGTACTGTCACGACTGTGACTGATCCAGACAGGTCTGGGAGGAGAAGGTCGCAGCGACTTGCTACTCGCGATAGCTTGTGAGTTTGCTCCGTGGTTCAGGGTATGTCATCTGGGTTTTGCCTTGTGAACCTTTTTGTCCTGACTGGGAGTTTGTAGGCATCCTTCTCAGGTGAGCCCTGTCTGCCACTCCCAGCTACTATATTAGTTTCACTTTCACTTGCAGTCATTGCCAGATATAGTCCTTACTTCCAGTTCTATTCTGACCTTTGAAGGAGATCGTTTGATGGTGTTGCTGTGGAACTCTTGTCCGGCGTGGACTGTCGTGATTGGGATCGCCTTCTCTGCTCGTGACTGGATAAGTCTATCTCTGATATAAGTTTGTTTGTTGCTGTCTTCCCCTGCTGTTCTCCTAGACATGAGTGATGGTGACTAGTGCTCCCATCGGCCTTTCCCCACTCTAGGCTTTAAGGTGACTGAGGGTTTAGGCATCCTGCTCGCCGCACGGGTTCACACCCCGTCTAGGGTATCAGGGCAGACAGGTGCCAGCTTAGGGTTAGTCAGGGGTGGCCATACTATTCCCATCCGTAGATAAGGGTCCCACTACCCCTCCGTCTGGTGCGACACGACTGCTGCTGGGGTAGCGGTCGTGACAGGAACTGAGAAGTGGTCTGTGTTCACCACCTGCAGAACCACTTCTTTATTGGGGGTGTCTTGCTAATTGCCTATAATTTCCACCTGTTGTCTATCCCATTTGCACAACAGCATGTGAAATTGATTGTCACTCAGTGTTGCTTCCTAAGTGGACAGTTTGATTTCACAGAAGTGTGATTGACTTGGCGTTACATTGTGTTGTTTAAGTGTTCCCTTTATTTTTTTGAGCAGTGTATTTTTAAGTTCTTCTTTTAACCACTTAAGGACCACAGGTTTATACCCCCCTAGTGACCAGGCCCTTTTTTACAAATCGGCACTCCACAACTTTAGCGGTTTATTGCTCGGTCATGCAACTTACCACCCAAATGAATTTTACCTTCTTTTCTTCTCACTAATAGAGCTTTCATTTGGTGGTATTTCATTGCTGCTGACATTTTTACTTTTTTTGTTATTAATCGAAATTTAACGATTTTTTTTTGCAAAAAAAATGACATTTTTCACTTTCAGTTGTAAAATTTTGCAAAAAAAACGACATCCATATATAACTTTTGCTCTAAATTTATTGTTCTACATGTCTTTGATAAAAAAAAAATGTTTGGGTAAAAAAAAAATTGTTTGGGTAAAAGTTATAGCGTTTACAAACTATGGTACAAAAATGTGAATTTCCGCTTTTTGAAGCAGCTCTGACTTTCTGAGCACCTGTCATGTTTCCTGAGGTTCTACAATGCCCAGACAGTACAAACACCCCACAAATGACCCCATTTAGGAAAGTACACACCCTAAGGTATTCGCTGATGGGCATAGTGAGTTCATAGAACTTTTTATTTTTTGTCACAAGTTAGCGGAAAATGATGATTTATTTTTTTTTTCCTTACAAAGTCTCATATTCCACTAACTTGTGACAAAAAATAAAAACTTCCATGAACTCACTATGCCCATCAGCGAATACCTTGGGGTGTCTTCTTTCCAAAATGGGGTCACTTGTGGGGTAGTTATACTGCCCTGGCATTCTAGGGGCCCAAATGTGTGGTAAGGAGTTTGAAATCAAATTCTGTAAAAAATGACCAGTGAAATCCGAAAGGTGCTCTTTGGAATATGGGCCCCTTTGCCCACCTAGGCTGCAAAAAAGTGTCACACATCTGGTATCTCCGTACTCAGGAGAAGTTGGGGAATGTGTTTTGGGGTGTCATTTTACATATACCCATGCTGGGTGAGAGAAATATCTTGGCAAAAGACAACTTTTCCCATTTTTTTTATACAAAGTTGGCATTTGACCAAGATATTTATCTCACCCAGCATGGGTATATGTAAAATGACACCCCAAAACACATTCCCCAACTTCTCCTGAATACGGAGATACCACATGTGTGACACTTTTTTGCAGCCTAGGTGGGCAAAGGGGCCCATATTCCAAAGAGCACCTTTCGGATTTCACTGGTCATTTTTTACAGAATTTGATTTCAAACTCCTTACCACACATTTGGGCCCCTAGAATGCCAGGGCAGTATAACTACCCCACAAGTGACCCCATTTTGGAAAGAAGACACCCCAAGGTATTCCATGAGGGGCATGGCGAGTTCCTAGAATTTTTTATTTTTTGTCACAAGTTAGTGGAAAATGATGATTTTTTTTTTTTTTTTTTTCTTACAAAGTCTCATATTCCACTAACTTGTGACAAAAAATAAAAACTTCCATGAACTCACTATGCCCATCAGTGAATACCTTGGGGTGTCTTCTTTCCAAAATGGGGTCACTTGTGGGGTAGTTATACTGCCCTGGCATTCTAGGGGCCCAAATGTGTGGTAAGGAGTTTGAAATCAAATTCTGTAAAAAATGACCTGTGAAATCCGAAAGGTGCTCTTTGGAATGTGGGCCCCTTTGCCCACCTAGGCTGCAAAAAAGTGTCACACATGTGGTATCTCCGTTCTCAGGAGAAGTTGGGGAATGTGTTTTGGGGGGTCATTTTACATATACCCATGCTGGGTGAGAGAAATATCTTGGCAAAAGACAACTTTTCCCATTTTTTTATACAAAGTTGTCTTTTGCCAAGATATTTCTCTCACCCAGCATGCGTATATGTAAAATGACACCCCAAAACACATTCCCCAACTTCTCCTGAGAACGGAGATACCACATGTGTGACACTTTTTTGCAGCCTAGATGCGCAAAGGGGCCCACATTCCTTTTAGGAGGGCATTTTTAGACATTTGGATCCCAGACTTCTTCTCACGCTTTACGGCCCCTAAAATGCCAGGGCAGTATAAATACCCCACATGTGACCCCATTTTGGAAAGAAGACACCCCAAGGTATTCAATGAGGGGCATGGCGAGTTCAAAGAATTTTTTTTTTTTTTTTGGCACAAGTTAGCGGAAATTGATTTTTTTCGTTTTTTCTCACAAAGTCTCCCTTTCCGCTAACTTGGGACAAAAATTTCAATCTTTCCTGGACTCAATATGCCCCTCAGCGAATACCTTGGGATGTCTTCTTTCCAAAATGGGGTCATTTGTGGGGTGTTTGTACTGCCCTGGCTTTTGAGGGTCTCCGCAATCATTACATGTATGGCCAGCATTAGGAGTTTCTGCTATTCTCCTTATATTGAGCATACGGGTAATGAGATTTTTTTTTTTTCGTTCAGCCTCTGGGCTGAAAGAAAAAATGAACGGCACAGATTTCTTCATTCGCATCGATCAATGTGGATGAAAAAATCTCTGCCAAAAAAAGAAAAAAGAGGGGAAAGGCGTCTGCCAGGACATAGGAGCTCCGCCCAACATCCATACCCACTTAGCTCGTATGCCCTGGCAAACCAGATTTATCCATTCACATCAATCGATGTGGATAAATAAATCATTGCCGGGATTTTTTAATTTTTTTTATATATACAAAGTGTTTGCCAAAGTATATGAACACCGCCGCCTCCTCAGCTCATATGCCTCGGCAAACGTATCTTTTACTGCAGAGGAGAAATCTCGTCTTGCAGCGCCGCATACACCGACTTGTGTGTAATCTGACAGCAGCGCAATGCTTCTGTCAGAATGCACATCAGTGCTGCAGCTAGTCGATCGCTTGGTCCACCTAGAAGGTCAAAAAAAAAAAAAAACAGGCCGCAACGCAATAAATTTATTAACATTAACTTTAGAGAACATTAACTTTTATAAACTTTTGAAACAGAACAATAACTTTTTTGCTTACCGGTGATTTTTTTTTTTTTTTACCTTTATAGGACAAACCTCTCCTTCCCCATGGGACAATGTGCAAAGCGCAAATCGCCCAGAGATGTGGCAAAGTACATTATGCACTTTGTCCCAGGTGAAAGGAGAGGTTTGTGGCAGCTCTGTGTGAAAGGGCCCTAATAGCCCTGTGTGCCTGTCCTGTGTTACGCGATCCCTACACTAATAGTGTACCTGAGTGTGGAACTTGCGGAAACACTCCCCTATGCATAGGGCAGGCTGGTCAGGACAGTCAGGACAAAAAACGGTGGTGTCACGCCTTATTGCAGCCCTGCTGCAGACACGACATCTTTTTCTTGGGGAACGTTGAGTTGGGGTACCAGGATAGACAGACGGGAAGTGTCTGCCATGTAGCCGGCTCACTACATCAGGGCCTTGGGGCACGGACCCTCCTGGATACAGGAGTTCCGAAATGATCTCTTCCTGGAATTTTAGGAAGGATCCTGTTCTCCCAGCCTTACTGTAGAGAACAAAACTATTATACATCGCCAATTGAATTAAATATACAGACACCTTTTTATACCAGCGTCTGGTGCGTCGGGAAACTAAATAGGGAGCCAACATCTGGTCATTGAAGTCCACCCCTCCCATGTGAAGGTTATAGTCATGGACAGAGAGGGGTTTCACAATGACTCCAGTTGCCCGTTCAATTTGGACAGTCGTGTCTGCGTGAATGGTGGACAGAAGGTAAACGTCCCTCTTGTCCCTCTACTTCACCGCGAGCAGTTCTTGGTCACACAAGGCAGCCCTCTCCCCCCGTGCAAGTCGGGTACTAACGAGCCGTTGGGGGAAGCCCCCGGCGACTAGGTCGCGTGGTGCCACAGCATTGAATTCCGACTAGATGTAAGTGCCGAAAGAGGGCCACGCTTGAGTAAAAATTGTCCACGTATAAGTGGTACCCCTTGTGGAGTAAGGGTGACACCAAGTCCCAAACAATCTTGCCACTGCTCCCCAGGTAGTCAGGACATCCGACCGGCTCCAGTTTTGAGTCTTTTCCCTCATAGACCCTAAAACGATATGTATAGCCTGTGGCCCTTTCACAGAGCTTATACAGTTTGACCCCATAACGGGCGCGCTTGCTGGGGATGTACTGTTTTATGCCAAGGCGCCCGGTAAAATGTATTAGGGACTCGTCTATGCAGATGTTTTGATTAGGGGTATACGCATCTGCAAATCAGGATGACAAATGGTCTATGAGGGGCCGAATTTTGTGGAGCCGGTCATAAGCAGGGTGGCCTCTTGGATGACAGGTGCTATTGTCCGTAAAATGCATAAAGCACATGATGACCTCAAAACGTGCCCTGGACATTGCAGCAGAGAACATGGGCATGTAATGTATTGGGTCTTTAGACCAATATGACCGCAATACATTTTTTTTAGTTAGACCCATGCTGAGGATAAGGCCCAAAAAAAATTTAAACTCTGAAACTGTGACTGGTTTCCACCGGTAAGGCTGGGCATAGAAGCTTTCCGGATTGGCGGTTATATACTGTGTGGCGTAGCTGTTGGTTTCTGCCACAACTAGGTCATAGAGATCCGCGGTGAAGAACAGCTCAAAAAACTGAAGGGCCGATCCTAAATGAGCCGTCTCCACGCGAACTCCAGACTGGGCTGTGAAAGGGGGCAATACGGGTGCGGCGGAAGCAGGGGAGTGCCAATTGGGATTTGCCAGCACCTCTGGGAGACTAGGGGTTCTACGGGCCTGTGAACGCGGTGGCTGCGACAGGGGAGTTACTGCACGTGCCACCGTACCAGCTGGAACTGCCCTTCTGGTGCTCGCCACTTCACCAGGGAATACGGCAGTGCTGGTAGAAGGTCCAGGGTGTGCTGCGCTGCTGGTGTATGCCGCACCATAAACAAGATTAGCGCTAGCACCACTCTGCTGCAAATGAGGGTCATCATGCAGGGTAGGCAGAACCCTGACATGGGATCGGGTACGTCTGGCCGTAGCAGGGACCTCTACCTCGTCATCCTCACTAGCGGTTAGAGTGCCACTGCTGTCTACAGGTTCATATTCTGAACCACTGGATTCATCGGGTGAGTCGTCCCCATCGCTTTTATCCATCAGGGCCAGAATCCTGTAGTCCTCTTCAGCGGAATACCCCTTGTTTGACATTTTGGGTTCACTAAATTTAGGGGGTATTCCTCTGAGACTACCCAGGAAAAAGAGCAAACCTACCTAGCAAAAAGGAGTGCAAAGTAAAGCTGCGACCGCTAATAAAGATCCAAAAAGCTCAAAAGTGATCTTTATAGCGGCGCAGCGATTTTACCGTGTTTTTGCAGTGATCAGAAAAAAAAAATTCTGTCACTGCGGTGGAGTGGACTGAACGCAAGTGTGCGCAAAAGATCAGGCCTGATCGGGCGAACACTGCGTTTTGTAGAGCCTAAGGTGACCCTAATGTACTTATATAGATCTGATTGCGATCAGTATTGATCACTTACAGATACTATATAGTACTAGTGCTGATTAGCGACAGCGATGACGCTAATCAGCGACTAATCAGTGACTGCGGTGCGGTGGGCTGGGCGCTAAACTACCTAGCAAGTAGCTAACTAACTGGCGGTGATAAGGGACCCTTACAGGGGGGGTGATCAGTGACAGGGGGTGGACAAGGGGGTGATCAGGGTGATCAGGGAGTCTAATATGGGCGATCAGGTGCTAAATAAGGGGTTAATAAATGACAGGGTAATGTGTAAATGTGTAGTGTGGTGTTTGGTGCTACTTACTGAGCTGCCTGTGTCCTCTGGTGGTCGATCCAAGCGAAAGGGACCACCAGAGGACCAGGCAGCAGTTATGTCAGACGCTATTTTCAAAATAGCGTCTGACATAACCTTTTCATTCGGCGATTCAAAAATCTACAGCCTGCCAGCCAATGATCGCGGCCGGCAGGCTGTAGAAGAACTTGTGCACTATGCGTTCCTGTGAACGCGCGCGCCTGTGTGCGCGCGTTCACAGGAAATCTCGGCTCACGCGAGATGACGCCAATCGGCGTTAGTGTGACCTGGGAGTGCCGCAGAGATGACGCCTTTCGGCGTTAGTGTGACGGTAAGTGGTTAAAGACGGAACCAAATCTTTTGTAATATTGTCAGTACATTTTACACAAACTTTCCTAGTATAGGTATCTGAAAGTTTTACAGCAACCTCTTTCTCACTCTGCAAACATACAGAAAGAAAGAGAAACACATATGGGTTAATTACAGCCTATACTGTTTAACCCTTGTCCCGGTAACGTTACTCACAAGAGTAGATCCCTGAGTGGTCTCCATAACTCCACTTGGATCCAACATATTTAGGGTAGACAGCCACGCTTTTCCCCCTTTTTAAATAGCTTTACCTTAAGACCTCAGATCAGAGGACGACCTTCGTCATAATCATGCGCGATTTTCAAATCTTCCGCCATCCCCGGCATGCGATCCACCGCCGGAAGTGCCCTCAGGCCCCGGACCGGAAGTAAGCCGTGGAACGCATCGTGGAACGCATGGAGCGCGTCCACTTCCGGTGACGACACTGTGAGCGCCAGCCATGCCGGATCGCAGTGTGGAGCTTGATGACTGACCAGAGAGACTCCATGAGTGTCCGGCCCCACGTGGACCTGTCTGCCCGTGCCTAGCAGCAGGTAAGAGACACATTCTCAGCGCCCGTTACCCAACTAGGGCTCGGACTCTGCTGCCTCCTCACATGGTGATTTCTTCTTTCATTCTTCGTGGTCCGCGACCATAAGCGAAAAACCTATCTCCTACCTGGAGGGACAGGAAGACACTGAGGAGGAGCCAGAGGAGAGTCAAATTTATACTTCCTGTCCCTACCTGGTTGGAGGCGGGTCATCTCTCATGGTATGCCGTCATGGAGGATGAAAGGGAAAACATATGCTTATATGTCACTCTGGGCGAATCTACAGTTCTCCCATTAATATGCGGTTCTACACTTAGTGTTTTATGACACTTTTTCCTTGTTAGTCGGGTATATGTGAGGGTGGGGGTTCACGGTCCCGCTACAAGGGGCGTCCCATCCCCTTTTACCTTGTGCCTTCGTGTTATTCTATATTTATTATTTTTTGTCTTAATAAACTACATATATTTTATATGAGTGTTCTCTCATTTTTCAATGGGGTTATTGGTTTTTCTTCTTTGGTTGGTACTACTATGGTTACTACTACTCAGGCTACTATGCATGTCCAACATTATCTTGGCTAGACATTACATTTGTTTCTACTATGATATGGTTACACTCATATGAATTTAAATCAGGTCAATTACGAATATACTTTGCTCTACTAAAATTATATTTACCTCTTGAGTTTTAGATTTCCTTTCCTCAGGATAGGTCATCAATATATGGTCTTGGGGGTCTGACACCCCGACAGTTAGCCATTTGAACAGGTCGCAACTGTCAGGAACTTACCTAGCCCTGATCCGATGCACAGCTATTTTAGGAGGGTTGCTTTGTTGACCGTTTTTTTGGCAGTGATTTTGTCTTGGCTCTTGGATGTTCAGTGTGCCCAGAAAAGTGCTGCAACATATCTGTTGGACCTTCCTGTGTATTGACGTTGGCTAGATTCTGTATTAACTGATTGGGCTTTAACTGTTTCTCCTGGCTTCCAGTCCTCAACTTGTTCCTGGTTTAACCCATTGTCTCATTTTGACTTTCCTGCCTTAGATTCTGGCTTGTTTCACTCTCCTGCTACTCCTTGGCATCTGCTAGGTCTGCTATCTGTTACCTTGCACCTGTTTTCTGCCGCCTTAGTCCACAGATGTAACCTGAATGGGACGGAGCTTCCCTGTACCGCGTAAACGCTGAAGAAAATGCAGCACTTGCGCAAACACTGTGAACCCTTCAAACAGGTCGATCGCCAGACCCCTGCTAATCTGACATTGTCAATCTATCCTTAAGATAGGTCATCAATATCAGAAACCTGGACAACCCCTTTAAGGAAGCAATCTGAATGTCTGCAATCTGCAAAAGCTCCACTTTTACTTTGCATGTTTTGTCGAACGGTCTATCCTATTTATCTGAATGCCTGCAGAATCCACGCATATACTGCAGAATCTAAAAAAGAAAAGCATGCAACAAATCTGCCACTTGTGAATATACTCAAATGCTCATTCAACAAACAGCTATACCTCCCAGCTCCCCCACATACACAGGCATGCTTGGCTTCTTTGAAAATTCATGTGTTCTGAATGTGTAGAAGGGAAAATGACACTGCCATACAATTTATGGCCGCTGGCTTGTCTCTCTGGTGAGCACATTACTCAGGCATGTTGAAATCAAACAGTACGATCTTTCATCTTCTGTTGGTTGAAAGTTGGGACATCCCTTCCATGCCCATTAGATGGTTAACTGATGCTGTCAAAATCAGTGGGTTTGGCTGATATTGTTGTTTGTGACCACTGACCAGTCTATGACGAAAGGGTCAGTAATGTGCTACCTGTAAAAGAACTAGATCAGCTCAAAAATGTTTACTTAAGTTTAATTGAATTACGTCTACTTCTCCTTTCCACATCCAGTAACAGCTTTGCAAAGGGGATATGTTCTTAGGGACTTTAAATCGCATTGTGAGTAGCTTAGGTAGTTGTTATTGAGATTATGCAATTTATTTCCTGCATCCAGCACAAATAAAAGAAGACAATTGCATAGTCCTGTTCTGTACTACCCATTCTTCCATTCAATGTGATGTATGACATGGTAGGTGACAAATCCCTACCTAATTGAATGGCAGTAGAGCCAAGTAATTAAAACCTGTTAAGGTTTCCCTTAATATATGAATTATCTTGAATACCTTAAAGTGTTATCAGATCAAGACACCAGCCAGGTTTCTGCTCTGATAGCAGTAAGAATGATCTGAGTATGATTAGACTCTTTGTCTAATTACAACTAAGTGGTTCCCATGTCCCTTGATCAGAATCTTCCATAGGAGACAAGCTATCAGTTCAGTCTCTGTTTTCCAGTATCTAATCTTGGTGCTCAAGTCAATTCCAACTATGCATACATGGTTATCTCTAGAAAGCTTATGAACCTAGGGTCACACAGTTCAGTCTTGGAGCAGCAGTGCACCAGCCTCAGTAATTGCACCAGAGCTGCCATGTCTGAAGCCTGGGTACATGAAACCTGTGCAGTGGCAGAGCCTTGATGCCCATGCTATTGATCAAAGCCACTGTGTGAGACACTGTATGGTGCGGGGGCACCTTATACTACCCATGTAGCAGTTCTTTTATAGGACAATACTCCCATCCTATCCCCTTTCCTCAGTGGTGCAATAAAGCCCATAGATTTCTAAGGGTGCTGTATTTGGCATCTGTGTGACATACAGTTGCAAGAAAAAGTATGTGAACCCTTTGGAATGATATGGATTTCTGCACAAATTGGTCATAAAACGTGGTCTGATCTTCATGTAAGTCACAACAATAGACAATCACAGTCTGCTTAAACTAATAACACACAAAGAATTCAATGTTACCATGTTTTTATTGAACACACCATGTAAACATTCACAGTGCAGGTGGAAAAAGTATGTGAACCCTTAGATTTAATAACTGGTTGAACCTCCTTTGGCAGCAATAACTTCAACCAAACGTTTACTGTAGTTGCAGATCAGACATGCACAATGTTCAGGAGTAATTCTTGACCATTCTCTCTGTACAGAACTGTTTCAGTTCAGCAATATTCTTGGGATGTCTGGTGTAAATCGCTTTCTTGAGGCCATGCCACAGCATCTCAATCGGGTTGAGGTCAGAACTCCGACTGGGCCACTCTAGAAGGCGTATTTTCTTCTGTTTAAGCCATTCTGTTGTTGATTTACTTCTATGCTTTGGGTCGTTGTCCTGTTGCAACACCCATCTTCTGTTGAGCTTCAGCTGATGGACAGATGGCCTTAAGTTCTCCTGCAAAATGTCTTGATAAACTTGGGAATTCATTTTTCCTTTGATGATAGCAATCCGTCCAGGCCCTGACGCAGCAAGCAGCCCCAAACCATGATGCCCCCACCACCATACTTCACAGGTTGGGATGAGGTTTTGATGTTGGTGTGTTGTGCCTCTTTTTCTCCACACATATAGTGTTGTGTGTTTCTTCCAAACAACTCAACTTTGGTTTCATCTGTCCACAGAATATTTTGCCAGTACTGCTGTGGAACATCCAGGTGCTCTTGTGCAAAACTGTAAACGTGCAGCAATGTTTTTTTTGGACAGCAGTGGCTTCCTCTGTGGTATGCTCCCATGAAATCCATTCTTGCTTAGTGTTTTACGTATAGTAGATTCGCTAACAGGGATGTTAGCATATGCCAGAGACTTTTGTAAGTCTTTAGCTGACACTCTAGGATTCTTCTTCACCTCATTGAGCAGTCTGCGCTGTGCTCTTGCAGTCATCTTTATAGGATGGCCACTCCTAGGGAGAATAGCAGCAGTGCTAAACTTTCTCCATTTATAGACAATTTGTCTTACCGTGGACTGATGAACAGCAAGGCTTTTGGAGATACTTTTATAACCCTTTCCAGCTTTATGCAAGTCAACAATTCTTAATCGTAGGTCTTCTGAGAGCTCTTTTGTGCGAGGCATCATTCACATAAGGCAATGCTTCTTGTGAAAAGCAAACCCAGAACTGGTGTGTGTTTTTTATAGGGCAGGGCAGCTGTAACCAACACCTCCAATCTCATCTCATTGATTGGACTCCAGTTGGCTGACATCTCACTTCAATTAGCTCTTGGAGATGTCATTAGTCTAGGGGTTCACATACTTTTTCCACCTGCACTGTGAATGTTTGCATGGTGTGTTCAATAAAAACATGGTAACATTTAATTCTTTGTGTGTTATTAGTTTAAGCAGATTGTGATTGTCTATTGTTGTGACTTAAATGAATTTTAGATCACATTTTATAACCAATTTTGTGCAGAAATCCATATCATTCCAAAGGGTTCACATACTTTTTCTTGCAACTGTATATCTGTTATTTTTTCCCATCATTTGAAAGATTTTTTTAAGTATTGTGTTTATTAATGACTTTGTAGATTTGTAGAAAATTTTCAATATTTGCAGTTAGTAAGATTTGTAAAGTTATCTATCCAGAAGAAAATAATAAAAATAATGTTATAGAGGGATTTCTGGAAGCCAGAAGCTTGCACGGAAATTGACTTGAGTATAAAACATGGCTGTCTTCCTGAAGCATCCATTGGCTGTGTCTAGTATTGCTGCTTACCCTATTCACTTAAATAGCTCTGAGTTGCAATACCAGTCACAGCCCATGGACAGTAGTGTTTTTTTTTAGGAAAGCACCTACCGTAGTTCATACTGACTTCTCTATCATAATGAGTCCACAGATATAAATTACAAAACTATTTTATTAAAAAGTGTTATAATGTGGGTAAACCTACATATTAATATTTATGGTTCGCACATTTTTGCTCTCAACGCTCTGATCTTCAAGTGCATGTATTCATGAGCAACAGCCATCCACACCTACCTAGACTGACCAACATACTGCTCCTTGTTACTGTGACTAAGGTCACCTTGGCATGGTCAGCATTTGATCATTATTCTGTGGAACCTACTTCCAAAAATTATAATGGAAAGATTTGTACCACTACTGGTTTTGACTTGGGACACTTCGTTACACATATCGTCAGGTTTGTCTGATGGTCATCTAAAGTGTGCGACCACCTTAACACTTGGACCTTGAGCTGTTCCAGTGTACCAAAATTATACTATGCTAAGGTTATATGGCAATCTAAGTTTAATTCAGTAAAACCACAGGTTTTCCAGGTCTTGCTGTTATTATTCCAGAGAAAAATGTTATGGCCTATTAGGGCATATAGAAGGGTCTTAAATTCCCTTTACATGGGCAGACACAACATTTATACAAATTCTAGTTTCCAACAATTGCCCTTTGTAATGGTGCCGACAATCACCCGATGAAAGGGTGTTTTCCCCGTTCATCAGGTGAAGGCACTATTGATGCGGACACCTAAATCATCGTTTTTTGGATGGCATGAGCGATCCATGTATAGGAATGAGTGATCACAGTTGCAATTATTCACCCCCTTAAGCTTCATTCACACGTCAGTGTTTTGGTCAGGATTGGAGCTTCCACAGACACAGTGGCGTTGCGTGGGGTGGCCGGGGGGGGGCGTTGCCCCGGGTGCCAAATTGCAGCGGGCGCCAGGCAGCAGGCCTTTCAAGGAGGGCCACGGGCTCCTATGGCTCCCGTCCCCTCCGTTCTTCCTCATAGGCTTTAGGCCAGACCTGAAGCCTATGAGGCAGTAGAACGGCGCAGGAGATCACGATTACCTCACCGTGGGGTCTCGCGAGATGACGTGATGACGCAGAGCAGGAGGGCACAGTGATGTGTTCCTGACCGCCTGCTTTGCGACGCCACAAGTGGGTGATGGTGTGAAGAAGAGAGGGGAGTATTATTATTTTTTTGTTGTTGTGTAACTACCCTAAGGCAGGCCATACTGGGGGCACTATGGAGGTTGAGGGCATTATCAGTTAAATAAAAGAAAAAACAAAGGAGGCAATTATAATTATATATTATACAGAGGGGCCACATTATATATATATATATATATATATATATATATATACAAAATTGCCCCATTATATATTATACAGAGGTGCCATATTATACAGAGGGGGGCCAGTATATATATTAATTTTACAGAAGGGCCATTATATATAATATTTTTACAGAGGGGCCATTAATAATATTAATGTGTTATATGTAATAATATTAATGTGTAATATTAGGATATATAATGGCCGCCTCTGTATTATTAGTATATATCATGGCCCCTCTGTATTATTAGTATAAAAAATGGACCCTCTGTATTATAATATATAATGGCCCCTTTGTATTATTATAATATATAATGGCCCCTCTGTATTATTATAATATATAATGGTCCCTCTGTATTATTAGTATATATAATGCCCCCTCTGTATTATTAGTATATATAATGGCCCCCTCTGTATTATTATTATATATAATGGCTCCTCTGTATTATAATATATAATGGCCCCCTCTGTATTATAATATATAATGGCTCCTCTGTATTATTATAATATATAATGGCCCCCCTCTATTAGTATAATGGCCCCCTTATTATTATTATATATAATGGCCCCTCTCTATTAGGCCTCTTTAAAACGGCCATAGTGCTCCCGTGGCCGTATTGCGGGCCGCATACAGTGGTCTTCAAAACACGGGGTACCGGGCCTGTGCAATGGGTCCAAAAATCCAGAGATGCGGTGCAGAAAAGAACAGAAACACGGAACGGAACCCCATGGAAGCACTACGGAGTGCTTCCATGGTGTTCCGTTCCGTGCTTCCGTTCTGCAAAAAAATAGAACTTGTTCTATCTTTTTGCGGAATGGACAGATCGCGGACCCCATTCAAGTGAATGGGTCCGCGATCCGCATGCGGCTGCCCCACTGTCGGTGCCCGTGCATTGTGGACCACAATTTGCGGTCTGCAGCTCGGGCCCGGCCAGCACACAGTCATGTGAAAGAGGCCAAATTAGTATATTTAATGGCCCCCCCTGTGTATTTTTAGTATATATAATAGCCCCCTCTGTATTATTATTATAATATATAAGGACCCTCTGTATTATTAGTATATATATACAGTATATATATATATATATATATATATATATAAAGGGCCCCCTGTATATTATTAGTATATAATGGTCCCATCTGTATTATTAAAATATATAATGGCTCTATGTATTTATTATAATATATAATGGCCCCCTGTGTATAATGATAGTAGAGGATAGTAGAGGATGATAGTAAAGTGAAGAATCTAAAAATGTTTTCTGTGAAACTCTGTAGAGATGAGACGAGGCTGAAAGAAGGTGTCATGGCGGTCTTATCTCCGAATGACGACGTTGAAGAAAGTCTACATCGCAGTAGATGTCACTGGATGGATAAGGTATGTGGTGCTGTATTCTACTGTATATAATAATGTCCATCCACATTTGTTTGACGGTAGGGTTGGGGGGTGGATTGAGAATATGGCTCACCCTGCCGCATCCTGGCCCCAGACTTCAGGTCACACTCTGCGTGTTCTGGATTCTGGGGTTTCACGCCCATCTAATACATGATCTGTATTCTGTTATCCCTGTGTTATCTGTAGTGTTACATAGGACTGCAGGTGACATTGTAACATCCTGAAGTATGTCACTAAACTTTTTCCACCCTGCTTCATACTGTTTGGTGTGAATGTATTGTCATCTAGTGTAACATAACTGTGCATTGCCATGATATGTATTTCTATGCCTGTTTTATATATATATATATATATATATATATATACAGTACAGACCAAAAGTTTGGACACACCTTCTCATTCAAAGAGTTTTCTTTATTTTCATGACTATGAAAATTGTAGATTCACACTGAAGGCATCAAAACTATGAATTAACACATGTGGAATTATATTCATAACAAACAAGTGTGAAACAACTGAAAATATTTCATATTCTAGGTTCTTCAAAGTAGCCACCTTTTGCTTTGATTACTGCTTTGCACACTCTTGGCATTCTCTTGATGAGCTTCAAGAGGTAGTCCCCCTGAAATGGTTTTCACTTCACAGGTGTGCCCTGTCAGGTTTAATAAGTGAGATTTCTTGCCTTATAAATGGGGTTGGGACCATCAGTTGCGTTGAGGAGAAGTCAGGTGGATACACAGCTGATAGTCCTACTGAATAGACTGTTAGAATTTGTATTATGGCAAGAAAAAAGCAGCTAAGTAAAGAAAAAACGAGTGGCCATCATTACTTTAAGAAATTAAGGTCATTCAGTCAGCCGAAAAATTGGGAAAACTTTGAAAGTAAGGGCTATTTGACCATGAAGAAGAGTGATGGGGTGCTGCGCCAGATGACCTGGCCTCCACAGTCACCGGACCTGAACCCAATCGAGATGGTTTTGGGGTGAGCTGGACCGCAGAGTGAAGGCAAAAGGGCCAACAAGTGCTAAGCATCTCTGGGAACTCCTTCAAGACTGTTGGAAGACCATTTCAGGGGACTACCTCTTGAAGCTCATCAAGAGAATGCCAAGAGTGTGCAAAGCAGTAATCAAAGCAAAAGGTGGCTACTTTGAAGAACCTAGAATATGACATATTTTCAGTTGTTTCACACTTGTTTGTTATGTATATAATTCCACATGTGTTAATTCATAGTTTTGATACCTTCATAGTCATGAAAATAAAGAAAACTCTTTGAATGAGAAGGTGTGTCCAAACTTTTGGTCTGTACTGTATATGCTGTAGTTCTCAATGTACACCAGCAGGTGGCAGCAGTTTGCAGCAGGTCATAGTTAGTATCTAGACTGGAATAGTTCATTCCAGGCTAGCTCCCCCCCTTTCTGAGGAGGAGTGGAATTTTCCCACATCCTACTTCAGGGGGAGGAAGGAAAGTTCTAGTAAATGTGAACCAGCCCCCCTGCTGGGGAAGGCTGTGTTAGTAGGAGCTCCCAGAAACAGGGATCCCAACTTAGGATCCAAGCCTCGGCTGAGGCCCAAGATCAACCTTCCCAGCCTGAGTCCTCTCCTTCAGCTGTGGACAAAGAAATGCAGCCATATACAGCACTATAGATCTCCAGGAAGACAACATCATACCCTGCGAGCAGTCCTGTAAGTACAGATCCAAAGACAAAGAGAAGCCAAATACCTCCTTCAGCTAGTCAGGCCCAAACCAAGCAGACCAAAGACAGAGCAGAAGATAGATACCTGCCAGATTCTACTAGGCGTATGTATAAGAAGCAGAATATATATAGATTCCTGCCACATATTGCCACTACCTGCTAGGATCCTAGACTATTGCTGTACCTGTATGGATCAAAGCTGCAAACCACTAAGTAAACACAAGTTGGACCCTATTATCTGTGTGGATTTCAATTATTCCTCAATTACTCCTGCTAACCACACTCAATTTATTGCATGTGAGCCAGAATACAGGAGTCCAGCCGTACCTAGGTAGGAGACACAGTTGACATACACAGAGACACTATCCCCCCTCTGGCATTCCTCACCTGGTACTTGAGCTATAACATCTTAAAGGGCCCTGCTACAGTACCTGCGCAAGCTGCAATTGACGTCACGAACTCAAAACAATTAATATTGCGCCAGTGTGCATCTGTCCCAATCCGGCTTACTGCAACATCTACTACATTATCGGTAAAAAGGGGTGTGTCCACAGGTTGGGGGGGCACAATACATGGCTTGCCCTGGGTGCTGGCAACCCACACTACGCCACTGCAAAGAGATAAGGTATAGGGGAAAGATTTGCACCTGTTCTGTGTTTTTAGAGCCACACTTGGTTTTGGCTCACAATCCCTGATGGAAATCACTGGCCAAAGCACTGACGTGTGAATGAGGCATTAGAGAGGAAATCATCCCCCATGTAAATGCAGCCCTTATCTCTAATGGTTCTTTCTTATAATCGCTTGCTCGGTTGTCATGTGTAAATGTGCAAATAGTGTGACTTTTTTAAAATAGATACTTTTCAATATCAAAAGCCTCTTTTATACCTCTTTTATGCAAAAGTATATTTGTATTTTAGGTTTTTGTTTCGCCTTTTTCCCATTTACTGGCAGAGCTGTGCTAAAGCAGCACAGGAAGCATGGCATTTATTGCATTAATTTATGTACAGTTCATTTAAAAACAAGGTCCAAATTGCGAAATATGTACCACATTCAGTGGAGACAATAAAGTTCCCAACATATAACTGATGTTAATAAGGTTATGCAACCATTATAAACCAAGCCCTGCCCTAAACCAACATGCAATTGAAGTAAGAGCTTGCAAGATGCCGGTAAGAATTAAGGAATAACAATATGTATGCAAAATGACTCTTGGATTTGTCCACAGCCATGTGCCAAGTAGATTATAGTTTCTCAATACACAGCTTGCAACATCGCAGCCTAGTTTAACTAAGGTGCTATAGTTGGATATTAAATCTGATATTACAGTGTGTCAGAGTATAGTATTGCATGGCATATACTCATTCAAACGTGTGTGATTTCCTTTATTAAAGATAATCAATTTCGTTAAACTGAGGTATGTTCTTTATGACATTCGACATTTTCGGAGCGCATATGCAAACAAAACTTAAATCAAGTAAGGCTATATGCACACGACCGTGCTATATGCACACGACCAATTTGCGTTGCGGAACGGAACAGGCAGCCCATTGTAGACATGCCTATTCTTGTCCGCAAAACGGACAAGAATAGGACATGCCATATTTTTTTGGCGTGTGTTGGTCCGGGCCCAGCGGGTACATCAGTGGGGGGTTAAGCCGGCTGAGCCAGCGAGACCCCAGGATTATGACTTACTCCACATTTTGCAAAAGTGGCTACAGCCTGATGTGCTGAGTCCCACGGCTATGCTGGATAGACTATTGGCTGACATATTCTGGAGGGCGCTGCCACCCCTCTTCAGCTCTGGATCAGCCAGGTGTCTCTTGGAAATGCCCTGGAAATCGTGGACCTGGTGGAACTCTATGAGGCCACTAAGAATCTTAAGGGGTGTTCTTTCGGGAGGGGGCAGGTAAACCCCAGAACTCCCCGCCCCATGCCCAACGGTTTTAGCTGGTGAAACCCACCTGGGAGGTTCCCACTATGGGCGGGACCCAGGTAATCTGCTGGCGGTGTCAGGAACCTGGCCATATAAGGGCTGAGTGTCCCCATCGGGTTGAGACCATGGACACTAATTGTGGTTTATATCAGTCACTGTATGCTATGAAACTGTGTGCCACAGGTACCCCAGAGGCTCTAGACCACTTGTGCCAAGTGGAAGTGGGAGACACTCAAGCTGAGGCGCTGCTGGACTCAGGGAGCTTGGTGACCCTAGTGAGGGCTACCCTAGTGCAGTTCGCTGAGTATACTGGCCGAAAAGTTGGGGTACTGTGCATTCACGGAGACTTAAAAGACTACCCCTCAGTGCTGGTGACTCTAACCACGGTGGCCGGCAGGTGGACCCACAAAGTGGCAGTCGCCGCGAACTTGCACTATGAACTCATAATAGGGAGAGACTTTCCAGGTTTCCCGGCCCTATGGCCGGTTGTGAGAGTGACTGTACACTGAGTCAGGGGTGAGGCCCAGGAGATTGGGCCTTGTGTCAGGGGAGGTAATGGTGGGAGACGTAGGGGAATTGCAACCGGGACCTGAGTTGACAGACCTAAACGTCTATGAGGAGAATTTCGGTACAGCCCAAAGCCAAGACCCAACCCTATCCCGGGCTTGGGAGAATGTGGTAATAGTTGATGGGGTACCCCATCAAGATGGTGGGTTAGCCCACCAACATGTTCTCGGGGGTCATCTTACACTGCGCAAGACAAAGGCCTGGATACTACAATGGTTTTACTGGCCCAGTGTGTTTAGAGAAATGGATGACTTTTGTAAGTCTTGCCCGACCTGCTAAACAGCTAGCCCCCAGCACCTGTTCCGCAGTCCCTTAGTGCCTCTCCCGATTATCGAGACTCCATTTGAAAGAATCGCTATGGATCTCGTAGGCCCAGTACTGAAGTCTGCTAGAGGGCACCAACATATCCTGGTAGTCCTAGACTACGCCACTCGGTACCCGGAGGCAGTGCCACTGCGACATACATCGGCCAAACTCATAGCAAAGAAGTTAATGGAGATGTTCTCCAGAGTGGGGCTACCTAAAGAGGTTCTGACTGGCCAGTGGACCCCTTTTATGTCCAAGGTCATGCGGGAACTCTGTAAGTTGCGGACCATCAAGCAGATACAGACGTCCGTCTATCACCCGCAAATTGATGGCCTAGTAGAAAGGTTTAATAAAACATAAATAACCATGTTAAAGTATTGTCTAAGGATGGGAAGGACTGGGACCTCCTTCTGCCCTATCTTATGTATGCAGTGCGATAAGTGGACCAGGTCTCTACTCGGTTCTCGCCCTTCGAACACTATGGCAGACATCCACGTTGTCTGTTTGGATATAGCCAAAGAGGTGTGGGAACAACAACAACCCACACCATATAAAAGCGTTATTGAATATGTTAACAAGATGCAGGAACATATGGAAACCGTGTTGCTGCTGGTAAAGGAACGTATGGAGGCAGCTCAGCGAGCTCAAAGTCGGGTGTATAATCGGCAGGCTCGGGTCCGGATCTTTAATTTGGGAGATTGGGTTTTGGTTCTGGTACCGACAGTGGACAGTAGGTTACTGGCTAGGTGGCAAGGACCCTACGAGGTACTCGAAAAGGTTGGATAAGTAAACTACAAGGTACACCAGCCAGGGCGGCGGAAGCCGGAGCAGGTGTACCATGTGAATTTGCTCAAAACTTGGAAAGATAGGCAGACCAGTACTGACGAGAGCCCGCGGCCGAGTCTTCTAGGAGGAGAGGTTCTGGCCCCTAAGTCTGATGTAAGGGAAGCGGTTGCCACAGTGAAAATTGCTGACAGCCTCTCCTCTAAACAGACTCAGGAGGCCAGGGAGTTCGTCAGCAGGAACACAGACCTCCCTGGACACACTTCCATAATCCAGCATGACATTGTCACTGAGCCTCAGGCCAAAATCTGGTTGAAACCATACCGGTTTAGTCTTAATACCAAAGTCGAACGGGTCGTTATGATTCTGTAACGATTTCCGGAAACTGAATGAAATCTCCAAGTTTGATGCGTATCACCTGCCGAAAGACTCCCTTCGGAAAGCTGGACTAACCGCTAACCCCAAAAATGGCGCGATAGGGTTAGAGGAGACAAAATACCTGGGGTGGATGCCATTGGCGCGGAGCGATCAAACCCAAGTAAATGAAATAGAGGCGATAAGAAATTTTCCCTGACCTGTCACCACTAAACATGTAAAGTCATTCCTAGGAATGATAGGCTATTACATGAGATTATTAGCCACTTTGCTACTGTAGCCGTGTCCATTGACAGGGTTATTGAAGGGACGCAAGTCAGTGATGTTCACTGGAATGAGCCGGGCGGAAAAGGCTTTCTCCGCTTTGAAGTCGGCCCTGTGTGGGTCCCCGGTTGTTGGTGACGCCCGACTTCAGCAGAATTCATAGTACAGACAGATGGCCTCCGAAGTAGGCCTCTGTGCTGTACTGTCTCAGGAAGTCAACATGAGGAGCATCTCGTTGTCTTCCTAAGCCGCAAGCTCACCCCAGGCCGAGACCAGGTACAGTATATTGGAGAGAGAGTGCCTGGCTATCAAGTGGGCACTTGAGTCTCTCCGCTATTATTTGTTGGGGAGAACTTGATGCCTGGTGACTGACCACTCCCCTCTCAAGTGGATGAGCCAGACCAAAGAGAGAAATGCCTGTGTCACCAGGTGGTTCCTGCCCTTACAAAGCTTTAAGTTCTCCGTAGAACATAGGGCAGGCCGTTGCATGGAAACGCGCATGCCCTGTCCCGAGTATACTGTATGGCATGTGTTCACACCCTTAGGGTTGAACAAAGGGGGGGGGGTATGTAAGAAGGTACAAGGAATCATCGTGGGATGATAGGTACGTGTCACCGAGGTTCCTGGCCTTGGTCGAGTAAGAGACGGTTTATTATGTGTCGAGCAACAGTTGCACTTTGACACCTAGATACTTAGTATGGCTGTAATAGCTGATCTGGGACAGCTCGTTACTGGGAGTAGTCAAAGTGCTGGGTGGGTGACTACTCCCCATGTTCCAGGCCGGGTTTTGCCAGGCATAAAAACCAGCCAGCACTGCTAGGTGGGAAGGATTACCTCCATCTGACAGTGGAGCTCAGGAGTAGTGATGGGCGAACATCTGCCGGGACGGTTTCGTGAACGCGATCAAATGTTTCGCGAACCGCAAGTTCGCGGTGGGTTCCATTTATTTTAATGGCAGGCGAACCTGAAAAACCTTCAGCTCATATTTGCAGCCAAGAAATAATTACTAGAAGTGCACACATAGTCCCACAACATGGACAGTGACATACCAGATGTATTATTCGAATTTTGCAATCTCCATTCATAATTTTTTTTCAATGCAAAATATCGGCAATATAATTTTCCCGCGTACGCGCATGCCGAAAATAGGTGCAACCTACTACAGCAACTGTTTCCACCAGACCAAAGTTGGATGCGATTAGGAAAAGATGATTGCCAACAACAAAAGTATATTATAGTATATTATTGGTATATAACACACCGCTCTATCAGTTTTTTGGGGGGCATCTGGTATATCACACCAGTTAAGATATTTTTTCCAATACCGTTTGTCACTGTGTGTAGCAGAAAGGAACGCAGCAAAAATCGCAAACAAATGCTGCTGTACCCAAATGCACTATATAGAAAGTATGTTATTGGTATATAACACCCCGCTTCTATCAGTTTTTTTGGGGGGCGACTGGTTTATCACACCAGTTATAATTATTTTTTCTAATTGCGTTTGTCTCTCTGTGTAGCTGCAATATCGCTGCAGAACCGCTCACCAGTCACTATGCTGCACAATACAAATCCACTATAATATGCTTTCTATGTTAGAAAGTATATTATAAGTGTATTACACCCCTCTGTACTGCACACCTATCAATAGTACACCTACAGTATACCAGTCCTTAAAAGGACTTTTGTGGACTTATTTGATAGCATTATTTGTCCCTAACAGTCTGTCCCTGCTCCACACAGCAAACTCTCCCTACACTGGCAAAAGAATGAATGTAAAATGGCGGCCAGATCAGGTCTATTTATAATGTAGGGGCTATGTCCATGTGCTGAAAAGTCTCAATTGGCTGTCCTGTACCACCTGATGGATGTGTCATGGGTCAAAGTTCTTCACAATGTAAAAGAATACGGCGGACGCGAATATCTCCATATGTTCGCATGTTCGGCGAATCCTGAACGGGCAAAGTTCGCCGCAAACCGACCACAAGGCCATCTCTACTCAGGAGGTCTGTGTGCAGTGATCTGAGGGCTGTGTTGGGATCCGCGGCTTGAGCCGGGCTGGAGGGCTCAGACTCCTGTGAGGGTGAACAATGCCGCCTAACGCCTGCCTTGTACTTGACAAAGCAGAACTTCCAACAGGGTGTGAAGTAACACCCAGGAGAAAAGGTGACTGTTTTGTATATGAACTTTTCACGTGTGTGAACGATCACCAAGCAACTTGCGTTTTATGTTTTGCTTTCACGTGTGAATAAACACTGATGTTTTGAACTAAGAACTTGTACTTTGCCTCTGTGCTGCACCCGCTAATCCAAACTACCAGAGCGAATCCACTGAATAAATTGACCTGACACTACATCGGAGTTTCAGCACAAAATTCCTAAAAGTAATAAAGATAACCAAACAAATGACTCAAAAATATAAACTTGGTCATTTATTTATTGAGGAAAATTATCTAATGCCACATGTTGTGAGTGGGAAAGGTATTGCTTTCATTATCTTTTGTGACTCCCTGTGTCAGCAGTATCTGCAACTAAACATTTCGTAATTTTTTTATTCGTACTGCACATCTGCTTGTAGGAATTTTAGCCCATTCCTCTGTACAAAACAGCTTCAATTCTGTTATGTTGGTGAGTTCCTCCCATGAATTGCAGGGATTTTAGGTCCTTCCACAACATTTCTATTGGATTAAGGTCAGGACCATTGCAAACTTTAACCCCAAATTAAGCCCTTAGATGCCACATTCCACATTCAATGTTGACAGTCGCATCTAAGAGGTTTACAAAGAAAGCTCCCTTTCTTACCCCATTGGCTCCCTGCAATGCGATCATGGGGTACCAATATCAAGCCCTTTTGATCTGGCAGCTACAGAGGCCTATGAGGCCCATCACCCAGACTGGGTCTCATTGACAACTGTCAATGTAGTACTGACAGTTCCAATGCATTACAATGCAGTATATATTGTTATGCATTGTAGAAGGTATTAGACCCTCAAAAGTGGTGGGACGAAAATAAAAGGTAAAAAAAAGTTTAAAAAAAGTTTTATCAAATAAAAAATTGAAGTTTTAAGTAAAAAAAAAGAAAGGATCCTTTAAACTCATCAAGCCATTTAAAAAAAAATATATAAATACATAATTACATATTAGGTATCACCGCATCCATAATGACCACCTCTGTAAAAATGTTATATGGTCTACAACCTTCAGGAGAACACCGTAAAAAATGTGCTAGAACAGCCATTTTTAGTCACCTCGCCTCACAAAAAGCATAATATTGAGTGATCAAAAAGTACCAAAATGGAACCAATAGAAATGTTACCTCTTGCCGCCCCGTCATTGAACCCCTCAGATGCCACATTCATCGATGATGTCACCGCGCCCGGCCAGCACGCTGATGTGGTGACATCCTATCACATGTCACCGTGCACAAGATTTTGTGCCGTTTCTTAAATCAAGATGGCCACAACAGCCTCTCTGCGAGCAAATGGATGAGGTGAGTATGTATTTTTTTTTTTTTTTACCTCAATTTCAGGAAAACTAGATTTGCTAATACAAAGAGCGAGGAAATTCTGCTTCCTGGTGAATCATTTTTTTTCCTGATTTCGGATCTAATCAGTTAATTTGACTTCAATTTGTTCAACCCAAGTGACTTTATAAATGAATTGGTCCTTAAAAAAGTTGGGTTTGGACATGTTTTTGAAATTTGAAAAAATTTCACATCAGTATGCACGTTATCTAGCTTGAGCAATGATAGTCATCTGGAAGTGTGCACATTACTGAGAAAGAGAAGCTGACAAAGGGGGGGGGACCTAGAGAAAAATTTGAACAAAAGTGTTGTTATGAGGAAAACCACAGCATAAGGCCTATTGCACACGACCGTATGGCCTTTTCAGTGTTTTGCGATCCGTTTTTTCACGGGATCCGTTGTTCCGTTTTTTGTTTCCGTTGTGTTTCCGTTCTGTTCCGTTTTTTTTCCGTTCCGTTTTTTCTTCCGTATGGCATATACAGTATACAGTAATTACATAGATAAAATTGGGGCTGGGCATAACATTTCAATAGATGGTTCAGCAAAAAAACGGAATGGAAACGGAAGACATACGGAGGCATTTCCGTATGTGTTTCCGTTTTTTTGCGGACCCATTGACTTGAATGAGGCCACGGACTGTGATTTGCGGGCAATAATAGGACATGTTCTATGTTAAAACGGAACGGAAAAACGGAAATACGGAAACGGTATGCATACGGAGTACATTCCGTTTTTTTTGCGGAACATTGAAATGAATGGTTCCGTATACGACCATATACGGAACGCAAAAAACGGCCAGGTAAACGGGGAAAAAAAAACGCCGTGTGCAAGAGGCTAACTGGCTCAGCTTTCTGGGCCTACAGTGTCAACCACTGATAATTCAGCATAGAATATATAAAAATATCTGTGACTGATGAGGGGGACATCCTCTGTGTCTAGAGAAACAAAGGTTTGTACACAAACATAGAAGAAGATTCTTTACGGTAGAAGCAGTGAGACTATGGAACTCTCTGTCTGAGGAGGTGGGATGGTGAGTTCACTAAAAGATTTCAAGAGGGCCTGGATGTATTTCTGGAGTGTAATTGTAATGGTGCAGAACACCCAAACAACCAGACAGAGTTTAAACAATGGTGGATTTATTAATGACGGCAGTACAGTCCAGACCAGAAATTATATGCAGGTAATCAATCCAAATAATAACTTGTGCAGGAAAACTCACAAGGGACAGCCAGACCAGCCAAAGTTCATATGCACAGAAATAGTCAGTGTAACGTAGTACCTAGGGACGAGACATTTCCAGGGTCCAATCCGAGGTCCAACACGAGACAAACTATTCCGCATAGAAGTTTTCCACAGGCAGCCTCTAGAGATGGATTGAGGAAGTCAGAGGTCATGCACAGGTAGTCTGGAAGAATGTGAACAGCAACATACACCCGGGTTGTCAAAACAACAGTGGGCACTGACCAGCCAGGGAGAACCTCTTTAAACACCTGCCTAGCCAATCACAGAGTGCCATGTGTCCTATTCCTCATAGGCCATATTATTATCCTAATCCTTGACACTTGTGCGGGCCTTGGCTGGTCAATTGATCACGTTGCCTGCCCTCTAATCTATAGAGTTTATGTACAGGTATATTCCACGCCAGCAGCCGGCGTAGCAAATAGAGTGCGTATGTTCGGCCGTGTAACCTTTGCGAACCTCTTCTCGAGCGTGCCACGCGGACCTCAAGCGGCCCAGCATGGATACACAATCGCATCGGCACGGACGCCGGTCCGCCCGCAAAGGAGTCGGAACCGAAGATCCGCAGGCACATGCGTGACCTTTCCCGCTACTCTAATGGGGTCCCCCGCAGGCCGAGGCCCCACGAGTATTCCTGGGGGCCCCAGTGGGACCGTGAAACAGGAGAGTGTCTTACAGTAATAATATTACACATTATAGTTATTCAATTTCTTGAGAGGTCATGGAGCCAGGGAATTATTCTGATTGCCTGATTGAATTTGGGAAGGAATTTTTTTCCCCTTAAAATGAGGACAATTGGCTTTCTACCTCATGTTTTTTTAGTTTATTTCTCTGGATCAACTTGTAGGATAACAGGAGGAACTGTATGGATGTATGTCTGTTTCAGCCTGTTAAGCCATGTTACTGTGTGTTACAACTGTATGTTACTAATTACATTGATAATCTATCCTTATGGGTCCCGCACATAAGCTCAGTGAAGGGACCACAGTTTCTTTATTGTTTAAAATAGCTATATAGCGTAGTGGTTAAGGTTCTTGGCTTTAATGTAGAAAGTTGTGAGTTCATTAGATTAAGTGGGAAGGGAGTATCTATGAGAGCTAAATTATTTGTGTGCATTGCTTTTGCTGCCAGGTTTATTGCAAAGTAGCTGAGAGTATACTGTGATTACATTTTTTTTTCTCTTCCTTCTCCAGGGTCTTGCAAAGGTGAGTAATTAGGGTGTGGCTGTCTAATTAAGATAAGTTAAATAGCCCAACCTTGAGGGCAGCTCAGTCCTTTGAATCCAGAGGAAAAAAAAGCTGTCTGGTTTGAGAGCTGCACTTATACAAGCAGCCAAACAATTCGAGTTTTGTAAGCGTTCACATGTTTGAAGTTCCAGTGTGTGTTTGTATTAAGGCCTAATGCACACGACAGTGAATGATGGCCGTGTGACGGCCGTCTAAGTAACGGCCGTCACACAGCCATTTTTAGCACCAATAAAAGTCTATGGGGCTATTCACATGGCCGTTCTTTTAATGGCCAGTGAATAGCGTCCATCCAAAAATAGGACATGTCTATTTTTTGCCATTTCCCCGGGCCAGATGGACCCCATTGAAATCAATGGGACAGTTTTAAACGGCTGATTGACAGGAGTGCACCCGTCTAACGGCCTTTAACCGTTTAAGCACTTGAGACGTACCGGTACGGCATGGTTCCCGAGTTCTTAAGGACCTATGACGTACCGGTACGTCATGTGTTGTTCCGATCACCGCCGCCAGGCGGGGCGGTGATCGGAACCCGGTGCCTGCTCAAATCATTGAGCAGGCACCTTGGCTAAATGCGCCGGGGGGGTCCCGTGACCCCCCCGTGTCAGAGATCGCCGCAAACCGCAGGTCAATTCAGCCCCCCTTGGATCTCACAGGCCGGAAGCTGTATGAGTAATACACACAGTATTACTCATACAGCAATGCATTCCAGATACAGAAGTATTGGAATGCATTGTAAAGGATTAGACATCCAAAAGTTTAAGTCCAAAATGGGAAAAAAAAAGTTTAAAAAATAAAGATTTCCCCCCCAAAAATTTAAAGTTTCAAGTAAAAATAAACAAAAACGTAATTTACCCCAAATAAAGTTAAAAAAAATTGGTAAAAAAATAGGGAGAAAGAAAAAAGTATACATATTAGGTATCGCCGCGTCCGTATCGACCAACTCTATAAACATATCACATGACCTAACCCCTCAGATGAACACCGTAATTTTTTTTTTATAAAAACTGTGCTAAATAAACCATTTTTTGTCACCTTACATCACAAAAAGTGTAATAGCAAGCGATCAAAAAGTCACACGCACCCCAAAATAGAGCCAATAAACAGTCATCTCATCCCGCAAAAATCATACCCTACCCAAGGGAATTGCCCAAAAACTGAAACACATTATGGCTTTCAGACTATGGAAACACTGTGACAACCTGGTCTATAAAAATATCACATGATCTAACTTGTCAGATGAATGTTGTAAATAACAAATGCTTCACAAAAAGTGTAATATAGAGCAACCAAAAATCATATGTACCCTAAACTAGTACCAACAATACTGCCACCCTATCCCGTAGTTTCTAAAATAGGGCCACTTTTTTGGAGTTTCTACTCTAGGAGTGCATCAGGGGGGCTTCAAATGGGACATGGTGTCAAAAAAACCAGTCCAGCAAAATCTGCCTTCCAAAAACCGTATGGCATTCCTTTCCTTTTGCGCCCTGCCGTGTGCCCGTACAGCGGTTTACGACCACATATGGGGTGTTTCTGTAAACTACAGAATCTGGGCCATAAATATTGAGTTTGGTTTGGCTGTTAACCCTTGCTTTGTAACTGGAAAAAAATTATAAAAATGGAAAATCTGCCAAAAAAGTGAAATTTTTAAATTGTATCTCTATTTTCCATTAATTCTTGTGGAACACCTAAAGGGTTAACGACGTTTGTAAAATGAGTTTGTAATACCTTGAGGGGTGTAGTTTCTTAGATGGGGTCACTTTTATGGAGTTTCTACTCTGGGAGTGCATCAGGGGGGCTTCAAATGGGACATGGTGTCAAAAAAACCAGTCCAGCAAAACGTGCCTTCCAAAAACTGTATGGCATTCCTTTCCTTCTGCGCTCTGCCGTGTGCCCGTACAGCGGTTTACGACCACATATGGGGTGTTTCTGTAAACTACAGAATCTGGTCCATAAAGATTGAGTTTGGTTTGGCTGTTAACCCTTGATTTGTAACTGGAAAAAAATTATTAAAATGGAAAATCTGCCAAAAAAGTGAAATTTTTAAAATGTATCTCTATTTTCCATTAATTCTTGTGGAACACCTAAAGTGTTAACAAAGTTTGTAAAAACAGTTTTGAATACCTTGAGGGGTGTAGTTTATAGAATGTGGTCATTTTTGGGTGGTTTCTATTATGTAAGCCTCGCAAAGTGACTTCAGACCTGAACTGGTCCCTAAAAATAGTTTTTTTTGAAAATTTCTGAAAAATTTCAAGATTTGCTTCTAAACTTCTAAGCCTTGTAAGATCCCTAAAAAATAAAATATAATTCCCAAAATGATCCAAACATGAAGTAGACATATGGGGAATGTAAAATAATAACTATTTTTGGAGGTATTACTATGTATTATAGAAGTAGTGAAATTGAAACTTGGAAATTTGCAATTTGTTAAAAATTTTTGGTAAATTTGTTATTTTTTTATAAATAATTATTATTATTTTTTTACTTCATTTTACCAGTGTCATGAAGTACAATATGTGACAAAAAAACTATCTCAGAATGGCCTGGATAAGTCAAAGCGTTTTAAAGTTATCACCACTTAAAGTGACACTGGTCAGATTTGCAAAAAATTTCCTTAAGGGGTTAAAAACGGGTACACTCTATCTATATGGCCATTTGCGCTGCGGCAGTCTCTTCTCTCTTCAATTAGCAGGACCTGCCGAAGGACCTGCGATTTGCGTGGTGACGCAACCACGTCGGAGCGCTCAGTGACGTCATCGCGCACATCGCAGGTCTTTTGGCAGGTCCTGCTAAGTGAACAGAGAAGAGACTGCTGCAGAGCGAGAAAGGATAAGGTGAGGGTTTATTTTTTATTTTTGAAAAATCAACAAAAAAAAAAAACAGCTGTGGGCCATTATGGGGGAATTATTTAAACCATGGGGGAAATTATTTAAGATGGGGCCCTACATTGGGGGCATTATTAAAGCTGGGGACTTTAAAAAAATAATTTCTATACTATGGGGGACATATTTTAAGATGGGGTCTTACATTGGGGTCATTATTAAAGCTGGGGAGGTAAAAAGAAAATATCATACGCTATGGGGGACATTATTTTACCAGGGGGCCTACATGGTGGCATTATTAAAGCTGGGGGCAGCAAAAAAATAAATAAATTCCTACACTATGGGGGACATTATTTGACCAGGGGGCCTACATGGGGACATTATTAAAGCTGGGGATAGTAAAAAAAATTCCTACACTATGGGGAACATTATTTTAGCTGGGGGCCTACATGGGGCATTATTAAAGCTGGGGGCACTATAAAACAATTATTTACACCGTGGGAGACATGATTTTAACTGGGGCCAAAATAGTGGGCATTATTAAAGCTGGGGGCAGCAAAAAATTCCTACACTATGGGGGACATTATTTTAGCTTGGGGCCTACTATCCTGTGGGTGTTCTCAGAAGGGTGGGTCTAGAAATAACTGCCAATCAAATTCATCCATTTTTCATGTCCGTTTTTAACGGACATGAAAAACTGATGCAAAACGGACATTAAAAACTGACACACGGACAGAAAATGGATGCACACACTGATGCAACATGGCCATGAAAAACTGACAGTGGGTCAGTTTTTAAAGGACGTTTTTTTCACAGCATTTTCGTGTGCATGTAGCCTAAGTGTGTGACTTTCGATTAAGTGACTTGAGATTCAGGGGCTTTAGGAGGGGACTGCAGTAAATCAGTTTCTTATCACTGCACTATATTGTATTTTTCTCTTTTCTTGCGTAATCCCCACTTAGTATGTGTTCCATTATTGACAGCGCAGTCCAGTGCACATCTTGTCTAATGTCTGCAGTTCTGGAACATCTGTTTGAGGGTGCATATCTTTGTTCAAAATGTGAGCAAATTGCCCGTTTGGAATCGCACATCGAGTATCTAAACGGGCGAGTTTCAACACTCAGAGGCATTGACAATTTGGAAAAGAGTTTGCTGCTCACTGAGCAAGCACTCTTTGGGGTAGATGTGGGGGACGGTGGTAGCGAGGAGGCTGAGGAAAGTGAGGTAGCTAGCTGGATAACAGTTAGAAAGAAGGGTAGAGGAAAGAGTGCCAGGGAGGCTAGCCCTGATCTGACACACCCCAACAAGTTTGCAAGGTTGGCAGATGAGGTGGATGTCAGTTCAGAGAGAGCACTGCTGCAGCCAGACACTTCCTCTGTCAGTAAGCTGGGGACCAGGAGAGCAGGGCAGGTCAGACAGGTGCTGGTAGTGGGAGACTCAATTATTAGGGGTACAGATAGGGCGATCTGTCACAAAGACCGGGATCGTCGAATGGTGTGTTGTCTGGCACTCGAGTTCGACACATCGCAGATCGGGTTGACAGATTACTGGGAGGGGCTGGGCTGGAGAAGATCCAGCGGTTATGGTCCATATTGGAACCAATGACAAAGTTAGAGGTAGGTGTAGCGTCCTTAAAAATGATTTTAGGGATTTAGGTCAAAATCTTAGGGAAAGGACCTCAAAGGTAGTATCTTCCAAAATACTGCCTGTACCACGAGCCACACAAGAAAGGCAGCGGGAGATTAGGGAGGTTAACAAGTGGCTCAAGAACTGGTGTAGGAAGGAGGGGTTTGGGTTCCTGGAGAACTGGGCCGACCTCTCTCGGCTACAGGGATGGTGTCACCACCAGTTCTGTGAGAAGGTCTGTTAGACGTTCTTCTCTACCTCTTGCATGAGGTTCTTTGTTTTGGTTTCACTTTGTCATCTCCTTTCCTTCTCCCAGCTGTCACCTATTTACACTAATTGTCTCCCTTTATATTCCCTCCCATACTGCCTCACTTTGCGGTTTATACTTCTTCCTGGATAAGTTGTTCACTGCTGGAGGCTGCTACTGCTTATTCCTCAGATAAGTCCTTTTCCTTTATTTGTGTTTCCTTGCTGGTTTGATTCTAGGTGACCCTGACTCCGTCCGTATTAAGTGCAGGGAGCCGGTGGTCGTGTCCTCTCACTATTATAGGGTTTTCAGGTGTCACACAGTATAAGGTATGTAGGCATGCAATCGTCTTCCATAAAGACCTTTGCATGGGCATAGCAGTCAGGGAGAGCTCTAGGGGTTTTATAGGGCTCACCCATATGCTCCTTAGTTTGTGATCAAGCCAGTCGGATGTTTATTTATAAGTTCCAGCTTTCTGCAACACTATCCGTGACAGATGGGCTGCACCTCAAGGGTAAGGGGCAGCTGTGTTGGGGAGAAGATGGCTAGAAGGTTGGAGGAGTGTTTAAGCTAGGGACTGGGGGGAGGGTAATTACGTTATAGGAGGGGAAGATAGTGCAGATAGAGACCTGGGGCAAGGTAATGGAACTGGGGGAGGAATGGAAGGAGGGACTAGAACAGTTCAGAAAAAAAGGTGTAGGGTAAAAAATATACATAAACCTCTTAAATGTATGTATACTAATGTGAGAAGCCTGACTAATAAAACTGGTGAACTGGAATTAGTGATGTGTGAGGAGGACTATGATATAGTGGTAATAACTGAGACATGGCTGGATGATAGTTATGACTGGGCAGTTACAGTCTGTTTAGAAAGGATCGCCAAAACTGGAGAGGGGGAGGGGTCTGCCTTTATGTAAAGTCCTGTCTAAAGCCCACAGTCCGAGAAGATATAAGTGAGGGACATAAACATGTGGAGTCAATGTGGTAGAAATACATGGAGGCAAAAACTAAAATAAAATACTTAAAAGGAGTTTATTATAAACCACCTAATATACCAGAGTCCACAGAAAATCTACTACTAAACGAAATAGATGAGGCGGCAAATCATAATGAGGTCGTTATTATGGGGGACTTCAACTACCCAGATATAGACTGGGAAAATTAAACCTGTACATCTCATAAAGGAAACAGGTTCTTGGCAATAACCAAAGACCATTACCATTACCATTACGGAAGCACTGAAAAACTATAAGGAAAAAAATAGAACATGTAAAAAACAAATAAAAGCGGCCAAACTAGAGACCGAGAGATTAATTGCCAAAGAGAGTAAAACTAACCCTAAAATGTTCTTCAATTATATAAATGTTAAAAAGTATAAATCTGAAGGTGTCGGCCCTTTAAAGAGTAATGAGGGGGGAGTCGCAGAGAGCGACGAGGAGAAAGCAAAGCTGTTAAATATTTTTTTCTCCAATGTATTCACTGAGGAAAATAAATTGTCAGATGACATGCAGAATGCAAAAATAAATTCCCCATTAAAAGTGTCCTGTCTGACCCAGGAAGAAGTACATCAGCGACTTAAAAAGATTAAAATAGACAAATCGCCAGGACCGGATGACATACACCCCCGTATCCTAAAGGAATTAAGTAATGTCATAGCCAGACCCTTATTTCTGATATTTGCAGACTCTATACTGACAGGGAATGTCCCACAGGATTGGCGCATGGCATATGTGGTGCCAATATTCAAAAAGGGGCCAAAAACAGAGCCTGGAAACTATAGGCCGGTAAGTTTAACATCTGTTGTGGGTAAACTGTTTGAAGGTTTTCTGAGAGATGCTATGTTAGAGCATCTCAACGGAAATAAGCAAATAACGCCATATCAGCATGGCTTCGTGAGGGATCGGTCATGTCAGACAAATTTAATCAGTTTCTATGAGGAGGTAAGTTCTAGACTTTACAGCGGCGAATCAATGGATGTCGTATATCTGGACTTCTCCAAAGCATTTGACACTGTACCACATAAAAGGTTAGTATATAAAATGAGAATGCTCGGACTGGGAGAAAACATCTGTATGTGGGTAAGTAACTGGCTCAATGATAGAAAACAGAGGGTGGTTATTAACGGTACATACTCAGATTGGGTCACTGTCACTAGTGGAGTACCTCAGGGGTCAGTATTGGGCCCTATTCTCTTCAATATATTTATTAATGATCTTGTAGAAGGCTTGCATAGTAAAGTATCAATTTTCGCAGATGACACTAAACTGTGTAAAGTAATTTACACTGATGAGGACAGTATACTACTACAGAGGGATCTGGATAGATTGGAGGCTTGGGCAGATAAGTGGCAGATGAGGTTTAACACTGATAAATGTAAAGTTATGCACATGGGAAGGAAAAATGCAAGTCACCCGTACATACTAAATGGTAAAACACTCGGTAACACTGACATGGAAAAGGATCTAGGAATTTTAATAAACAGCAAACTAAGCAGCAAAAACCAGTGTCAGGCAGCTGCTGCCAAGGCCAGCAAGATAATGGGTTGCATCAGAAGGGGCATAGATTCCCGTGATAAGAACATAGTCCTACCACTTTACAAATCGCTAGTCAGACCACACATGGAGTACTGTGTACAGTTCTGGGCTCCTGTAAACAAGGCAGACATAGCAGAGCTGGAGAGGGTTCAGAGGAGGGCAACTAAAGTAATAACTGGAATGGGGCAACTACAGTACCCTGAAAGATTATCAAAATTAGGGTTATTCACGTTAGAAAAAAGACGACTGAGGGGAGATCTAATTACTATGTATAAATATATCAGGGGTCAGTACAGAGATCTATCCCATCATCTATTTATCCCCAGGACTGTGACTGTGACGAGGGGACATCCTCTGCGTTTGGAGGAAAGAAGGTTTGTACACAAACATAGAAAAGGATTCTTTACGGTAAGAGCAGTGAGACTATGGAACTCTCTGTCTGAGGAGGCGGTGATGGTGAGTACAATAAAGGAATTCAAGAGGGGCCTGGATGTGTTTCTGGAGCGTAATAATATTACAGGCTATAGCTACTAAAGAGGTGTCGTTGATCCAGGGAGTTATTCTGATTGCCTGATTGGAGTCGGGAAGGAATTTTTTATTCCCCTAAAGTGAGGAAAATTGGCTTCTACCTCACAGGATTTTTTTTGCCTTCCTCTGGATCAACTTGCAGGATAACAGGCCGAACTGGATGGACAAATGTCTTTTTTCGGCCTTATGTACTATGTTACTATGTTATTATGTTAGATGAAATGCAGAATGTAAAACTGAATTCCCCATTAAAAGTGCCCTGTCTGACCCAGGAAGAAGTACAGCGGCGTCTTAAAAATATTAAAGTAGACAAATCGCCAGGACGAGATGGCATACACCCCCGTATCCTAAGAGAATTAAGTAATGTCATAGCCAGACCCTTATTTCAGATTTTTAAGAACTCTATACTGACAAGGGAGTGTTCCACAGGATTAGCGCATAGCAAATGTGGTGCCAATATTTAAAAAGGGTCCAAAAACAGAGCTCGGAAACTATAGGCCAGTAAGTTTAACATCCGCCATGGGTAAACTGTTTGAAGGTTTTCTAAGAGAGGCTATCTTGGAGCACTTCAATGAAAATAAGCAAATAATGCCATATCAGCATGGCTTCATGAGGGATCGGTCATGTCAAACTAATTTAATCTGTTTCTATGAGGAGGTAAGTTCTAGACTTGACAGCGGCGAATCAATGGATGTCGTATATCTGGACTTCTCCAAAGCATTTGACACTGTACCGCATAAAAGGTTTGTATATAAAATGAGAATGCTCGGACTGGGAGAAAACGTCTGTATGTGGGTAAGTAACTGGCTCAGTAATAGAAAACAGAGGGTGGTTATTAACGGTACACACTCAGATTGGGTCACTGTCACTAGTGGAGTACCTCAGGGGTCAGATCTTGTAGAAGGCTTGCACAGTAAAATATAAATTTTTGCAGATGACATTGAACTGTGTAAAGTAATTGACACGGAAGAGGACAGTATACTTGAGGCTTGGGCAGAGAAGTGGCAGATTAGGATTAACACTGACAAATGTAAGGTTATGCGCATGGGTAGGAATAATGCAAGTCACCCGTACATACTAAATGGTAAAACACTCGGTAACACTGATATGGAAAAGGACCTAGGAATTTTAGTGAACAGCAAACTAAGCTGTAAAAAACAGTGTCAGGCACCTGCTGCCAAGGCCAATAAGATAATGGGTTGCATCAAAAGGGGCATAGATGCCCGTGATGAGAACATAGTCCTACCACTTTACAAATCACTGGTCAGATCACACATAGAGTACTGTGTACAGTTCTAGTCTCCTGTGAACAAGGCAGACATAGTAGAGCTGGAGAGGGTTCAGAGGAGGGCAACTAAAGTAATAACTGGAATGAGGGAACTACAGTACCCTGAAAGATTATCAAAATTAGGGTTATTAAGTTTAGAAAAAAGACGACTGAGGTGAGATTTAATAACCATGTATAAATATACCAGGGGTCAGTACAGAGATCTATCCCATCATCTATTTATCCCCAGGACTGTGACTGTGACGAGGGGACATCCTCTGCGTTTGGAGGAAAGAAGGTTTGTACACAAACATAGAAAAGGATTCTTTATGGTAAGAACAGTGAGACTATGGAACTCTCTGACGGAAGAGGTGGTGATGGTGAGTACAATAAAAGAATTCAAGAGGGGCCTGGATGTATTTCTGGAGTGCAATAATATTACAGGCAATAGCTACTAGAGAGGGGTCGTTGATCCAGGAAGCTATTCTGATTGCCTGATTCGGGTCGGGAAGGAATTTATTTCCCCTTAAGTGGGGAAAATTGGCTTCTACCTCACAGTGTTTTTTTTGCCTTCCTCTGGATCAACTTGCAGGATAACAGGCCGAACTGGTTGGACAAATGTCTTTTTTTGGCCTTATATACTATGTTACTATGTTACAGCGTCTATGCCTGGTACTGCAACTGATCTCATCCTGTCCTATTCAAATCAATGGGATGGGCTACAGTATCAAGTTCAGCTGTCTGTATGGATGAACCAATATGCGTATGTAAATCAAGAAGGGGCATGGCACTCCTCTTGGCGCCTCCTCAATTGTGTGATGGACTATCAAATTACCTGAGAAGCCAGTGGGGAAGCAGCTGCTTCGGGGCCCGGGCTGCCAAGGGGGCCCGGCGTCCCGGCAGCGTGTGTGACAGTTTATTTTCAAGTTAGTTAAATATCGATGTCTTAATGTTCAGGGCCCCTTCACAGCAGCAGCAGCTGACCAGGCCCCCTCGCTAATGTGATCTAATCCTACTGTCTCCTAAAGTCTTCTGATGTGTCTGGGATTTGAACTTACAACCTCCAGTGTATCAGAGGCAAAGCATTTACCCTCACAACCATAAAGGCTGCAATACAACTGATTGAAAAAATATGAGACTTCTACTGTTATAGCTGGCTAAGTGTACATCTATTCACATGACAGCTGCCCCAACACACCCAGCACTGCTATATCTCTATATGACAGCTGTCCCAGCACACTCAGCTCTGCTATATCTCTATATATGATCAGCTGTCATGTGTATAGATGTACACTTAGCCAGCTATAACAGTAGAAGTCTCATATTTTTTCAGTCAGCAGCAAGGCAGCTGTTATGGTCTTGTGGTTAAATGCTTTGCCTCTGATACAGAAGGTCGTGGGTTCGAATCCCAGCGGACTGTTACTGCCATGGGGGGAGTGGGGGGCACTTGATACTGGCACATGGGGGGAGGGGGTTGGCACCTGATACTGGCACATGGGGGGAGGCACTGATACTGGCACATTATAAGGAGAATTATTACTACTGGGGGGGGCATTATGGTGGGCTTTATTACTCCCCCATGGTATGACCCCCTAGTAGCAGCACCAGCCTCTCCCTGCTCTGCTATCCCTCTGCCCCTTCTCCAAATCCTTATTATGAAATCTTTCTCATTAGGATAAAGCACAACATCAGCTCCGCCAAGCCCCCGGTCAAAGTGTTGAAGTGGTGTCCGAGATCCCCAAGGGCCAAGTAACTAAGTTTTCATGTGAAATATGTTTATGTTATACACATATTGCATCCACTGTGCCACACAATATACAGTATACCGCTACACTGTGCCCCACAATATACAGTATACCGCTACACTGTGCCAAAGGAGTGGGGTTTACACCTTAGGTGCGAAGCGCGCTGGGGGGGCCCTTACAAATATTTGCTGTGGGGCCCAGTCACTTCTAGTTACGCCCCTGTGAGAAGCCGTTTAACCACCTCCGGACCGCCTAACGCAGGATTGCGTTCCGGAGGTGGCAGCGCTGCGCAGAGTCACGCATATACGCGTCATCTCGCGAGACGCGAGATTTCGCTCAAAGCCGGCCCGCGATGCGCATGCGCGGGCCGGCAAAATAAAAGAAGTATTTCGTCACCAGCCTGCCAGCCAATGATCGTTGCTGGCAGGCTGGTGATTTTCAAAAAATCCAATCCAAAAGTCATATAACAGATCATATTAGTAAATATGATCTGTTATATGGCTTGTCTGCTCCTGTGCTGGTCCTTTTCGTCGGTTGGATCAAGCACAGGAGCAGACTGAACAGTGAGTACACCAACACTACACCTTAGCCCAGATCACCCTCCTGCACCCCAATAACCATTTGATCACCCCTTTGATCGCCCCTGTCAATCACTAGTGAAAGGAAAAAAAGTGATCAGTGTAAACTGTCACTTTTTTTTTTTCACTGGTATTGGCTGTTAGGTTTTAGGGATAGTTTAGGCCCCCTTGGTTAGGTAGTTAGCGTCAGTTAGCGCCCACCCCACCGCACCGCAGTCACTTTTATTCGCTGTTTAGCGTATCGCTAATCAGCATTTGTACTTTTATAGTATCTGTAAGTGATCAAAACTGATCACGGATCAGATCTATAATAGTATTAGTGTCACCTTAGCTCGCACCTCCACCCCAAAACGCAGTGTTTGCCCGATCAGGCCTGATCGGTCGCCCACACGTGCGTTCACCCACCGCCCGCCCCACCGCAGTGACAAAAAATATATATTTTTGATCACTGCAAATTCATTTTACACGCACTGCGGCGATAAAAAAATCAGTTTTGATATTTTTTATCAACCGCAGCAGCCTCCGGTACTTCGCTAGCCTCCCCTTTGTAAGACAGGTTTGCTTTTTTTCTTGGGTAGTCTCAGGGAATACCCTAAATTTAGTAGTCCAAAATGTCAAACAGGGGGTATTCTTCTGAAGAGGCCTACAGGATTCTGACCCAGTCGGATGAGGAGTGGGAACCCTCATCTGACGAATCTAGCGGGTCAGAATATGAACCTGTGGAAAGCAGATGCTCTCTGACCAAAGTTCGGACGAGGAGGTGGAGGTCCCTGGCAGCACCAGGCGTACCCGGCCCCATGTCGCTAGACCAAAGGTTACGCAGGATCCGCTTCAAGAGCAGCAGAGTGGGGCTGTCGCTGCCGGATCACGTGGTGAGGCATACACCAGCAGCGCAGCCTTCCTGGACCTAGTACCAGCACTGCCGTACAAACATGGTGAAGTAGCGTGCACCAGAAGGGCCGTTGAAGCTGGTACGGTGGCACGGGCACTAGTTACCCCGTCGCAGCCACCGCAAAGACGGGCCGTAGAGCCCCTAGAGTCCCTGAGGTGCTGGCAAATCCTGATTGGCAGTCACCAACTTCAGCCGCACTCAGTAGTTCCCCCTTTCACCGCCCAGTCTGGAGTTCGGGTTGAGAGGCTCAAATCGGTTCGGCCCTGGATTTTTTGAGCTGTCTTGACTGAGGAGCTCTTTGTACTTAGTCGTGCAGAGACCACCAGTATGCACACAATTATAACGCTAACCCGTGGGAGCTATTTATGCCAGCCTTTCCGGTGGAAACCGTCCAAGTTTCCGAACTTAAAATTTTTTTTGGGCCTTCTCCTCAACATGGGCCTGACAAAAAAGCATGAATTGCGGTCATATTGGTCAACGCACCCAATTCATCACATGCCCATGTTCTCTGCTGCTATGTCCAGGACACGATTTGAGACCATCCTACGTTTTCTGCATTTTAGCGACAATACCACCTCCCGTCCCAGAGGCCACCCTGCTTTTGACCGCCCTCCACAAAATTCGGCCCCCTCATAGACCATTTCAACTGAAATTTGCAGATTTGTATACCCCTGAGCAAAACATCTGCGTAGACGAGTCCCTAATACATTTTACCGGGCGCCTTGGCTTCAAACAATACATCCCAAGCAAGCGTGCCCGTATGGGTCAAATTGTATAAGCTCTGTGAAGGGCCACAGGGCTATACCCACAAATTTCGGATCTATGAGGGAAAAGATCAGACCCTGGAGCGGTCGGTTGCCCTGACTACCTGGGGAGCAGTGGGAAGACAGTCTGGACTTGGTGTCACCCTTATTCGGCAAGGGGTACCATCTTTATGTGGACAATTTCTACACAAGTGTGGCCCTCTTTAGGCATTTGTTTCTAGAACGGAATTTGCGCCTGTGGCACCGCGCGAACTGAGTCGCGTGGGCTTCCCCCAACGGCTTGTAACCACCCGTCTTGCAAGGGGGCAGAGGGCTGCCTTGTGAACGAAGAACTGCTCGCGGTGAAATGGAGAGACAAGCGTGACGTTTACATGCTCTCCTCCATTCACGCAGACACGACAATCCAAATTGAGCGAGCAACCCGTGTCATTGAAAAGCCCCTCTGTGTCCACGACTATAATGCGCTCATGGGAGGGGTGGACTTCAATGACCAGATGTTGTCTCCGTATTTAGTTTCCCGCAGAACCAGACGCTGGTATAAGAAGGTGTCTGCTATATTTAATTCAATTGGCGCTCTACAATAGTTTTGTTCTCTACAGTAAGGCTGGGAGAACAGGATCCTTCCTCAAATTCCAGGAAGAGATCATCGAGAACCTCCTTTACCCAGGAGGTTCCGTGGCCCCATCCACCAGTGTAGTTAGCCGTCTACACGAGCGACATTCCCAGTGTCGTTCCTGGTACCTCAACCCCACCGTCACCCCGAAAAAGATGTCGTGTCTGTAGCAGGAGTGGAATAAGGCGTGACACCCGCTATTTCTGTCCTGACTGTGCTGACCACCCTTGCCCTATGCTATGGAGAGTGTTTCCGGAAGTACCACACACAGGTACACCTAGCATAGGGATCACATCTCACCAGGGACAGGCACACAGGGCTATTAGGGCCCATTCACTCACAGCTGCTGCAAACCTCTCCTTTCACCTGGATAAAGTGCAAACGTACTTCGCCACATCTTTGGGCGATTTGCGCTTTGCACATTGTCCCATGGGGAAGGAGAGGTTTGTTCTATAAAAGGAAAAAAAACTAAACAAAAAAAAAAAATACCGGTAAGTAAAAAAGTTAAATGTTCAGTTAAAAAAGTTTAAAAAAAGTTTCTATGTTCTGTTCAACAGTTAATAAAGTTATTGCTTTGCGGCCTGGTTTTTTCTTTTTGTTTTGTTTTTTTTTACCTTTCAGGTGGACCAACCGATCGACTAGCTGCAGCACTGATGTGCATTCGGACAGAAGCATTGCGCTGCTGTCAGATTACACGCAAGTCGGTGTATGCGGCGCTGCAAGACGAGATTTCTCCTCTGCAGTAAAAGATACGTTTGCCGAGGCATATGAGCTGAGGAGGTGGCGGTGTTCATAATACTTTGGCAAACACTTTGTATATATAAAAAAAAAAATCCCGGCAATGATTTATTCATCCACATCGATTGATGTGAATGGAGAATCTGGTTTGCCAGGGCATACGAGCTGAAAGTGGGTATGGATGTTGGGCGGAGCTCCTATGTCCTGGCAGACGCCTTTCCCCTCCTTTTTCTTTTTTTGGCAGAGATTTTTTCATCCACATTGATCGATGCGAATGAAGAAATCTGTGCCGTTCATTTTTTTCTTCAGCCCAGAGGCTGAACGGAAAAAAAAAATCTCATTACCGTATGCCTCAATAAGGAGAATAGCAGAAACTCCTAATGCTGGGCATACATGTAATGATTGCGGAGACCCCTCAAAATGCCAGGCAGTACAAACACCCCACAAATAACACCATTTTGGAAAGAAGACACCCCAAGGTATTCGCTGAGGGGCATATTGAGTCCATGAAAGATTGAAATTTTTGTCCCAAGTTAGCGGAAAGGGAGACTTTGTGAGAACAAAATCAAAAAAATCTATTTCCGCTAACTTGTGCCAAAATTTTTTTTTTCAATGAACTCGCCATGCCCACATTGAATACCTGGGGTGCTCTTCTTTCAAAATGGGGTCACATGTGGGGTATTTATACTGCCTGGCATTTTAGGGGCCCCAAAGTGTGAGAAGAAGTCTGGTATCCAAATGTCTAAAAATGCCCTCCTAAAAGGAATTTGGGCACCTTTGCACACCTAGGCTGCAAAAAAGTGTCACACATGTGGTATCTCCGTATTCAGCAGAAGTTGGGGAATATGTTTTGGGGTGTCATTTTACATATACCCATGCTGGGTGAGATAAATATCTTGGTCAAATGCCAACTTTGTATAAAAAAAATGGGAAAAGTTGTCTTTTGCCAAGATATTTCTCTCACCCAGCATGGGTATATGTAAAATGACACCCCAAAACACATTCCCCACCTTCTCCTGAGTACGGAGATACCAGATGTGTGACCCTTTTTTGCAGCCTAGGTGGGCAAAGGGGCCCACATTCCAAAGAGCACCTTTCGGATTTCACAGGTCATTTACCTACTTACCAGACATTAGGGCCCCTGGAAAATGCCAGGGCAGTATAACTACCCCACAAGTGACCCCATTTTGGAAAGAAGACACCCCAAGGTATTCCGTGAGGGGCATGGCAAGTTCCTAGAATTTTTAATTTTTTGTCACAAGTTAGTGGAAAATGATGATTTTTTTTTTTTTTTTTTTTCATACAAAGTCTCATATTCCACTAACTTGTGACAAAAAATAAAAATTTCCATGAACTCACTATGCCCATCAGCGAATACCTTGGGGTCTCTTCTTTCCAAAATGGGGTCACTTGTGGGGTAGTTATACTGCCCTGGCATTCTAGGGGCCCAAATGTGTGGTAAGGAGTTTGAAATCAAATTCTGTAAAAAATGACCAGTGAAATCCGAAAGGTGTTCTTTGGAATATGGGCCCCTTTGCCCACATAGGCTGCAAAAAAGTGTCACACATCTGGTATCTCCGTACTCAGGAGAAGGTGGGGAATGTGTTTTGGGGTGTCATTTTACATATACCCATGCTGGGTGAGAGAAATATCTTGGCAAAAGACAACTTTTCCCATTTTTTTATACAAAGTTGGCATTTGACCAAGATATTTATCTCACCCAGCATGGGTATATGTAAAAAGACACCCCAAAACACATTCCTCAACTTCTCCTGAGTACGGGGATACCAGATGTGTGACACTTTTTTGCAGCCTAGGTGGGCAAAGGGGCCCACATTCCAAAGAGCACCTTTTGGATTTCATAGGTCATTTTTTACTGAATTTGATTTCAAACTCCTTACCACACATTTGGGCCCCTAGAATGGCAGGGCAGTATAACTACCCCACAAGTGACCCCATTTTGGAAAGAAGAGACCCCAAGGTATTCGCTGATGGGCATAGTGAGTTCATGGAAGTTTTTATTTTTTGTCACAAGTTAGTGGAATATGAGACTTTGTATGAAAAAAAAAAAAAAAAAAAAAATCATCATTTTCCACTAACTTGTGACAAAAAATAAAAAATTCTAGGAACTTGCCATGCCCCTCACGGAATACCTTGGGGTATCTTCTTTCCAAAATGGGGTCACTTGTGGGGTAGTTATACTGCCCTGGCATTCTAGGGGCCCAAATGTGTGGTAAGGAGTTTGAAATCAAATTCTGAAAAAAATGACCTGTCAAATCCGAAAGGTGCTCTTGGAATATGGGCCCCTTTGCCCACCTAGGCTGCAAAAAAGTGTCACACATCTGGTATCTCCGTACTCAGGAGAAGGTGGGGAATGTGTTTTGGGGTGTCATTTTATATATACCCATGCTGGGTGAGATAAATATCTTGGTCAAATGCCAACTTTGTATAAAAAAATGGGAAAAGTTGTCTTTTGCCAAGATATTTCTCTCACCCAGCATGGGTATATATAAAATGACACCCCAAAACACATTCCCCACCTTCTCCTGAGTACGGAGATATCAGATGTGTGACACTTTTTTGCAGCCTAGGTGGGCAAAGGGGCCCATATTCCAAAGAGCACCTTTCGGATTTGACAGGTCATTTTTTTCAGAATTTGATTTCAAACTCCTTACCACACATTTGGGCCCCTAGAATGCCAGGGCAGTATAACTACCCCACAAGTGACCCCATTTTGGAAAGAAGAGACCCCAAGGTATTTCGTGATGGGCATAGTGAGTTCATAGAAGTTTTTATTTTTTGTCACAAGTTAGTGGAATATGAGACTTTGTAAGAAAAAAAATAAAATAAAAAAATCATCATTTTCCGCTAACTTGTGACAAAAAATAAAAAGTTCTATGAACTCACTATGCCCATCAGCGAATACCTTAGGGTGTGTACTTTCCGAAATGGGGTCATTTGTGGGGTGTTTGTACTGTCTGGCCATTGTAGAACCTCAGGAAACATGACAGGTGCTCAGAAAGTCAGAGCTGCTTCAAAAAGCGGAAATTCACATTTTTGTACCATAGTTTGTAAACGCTATAACTTTTACCCAAACCATTTTTTTTTTACCCAAACATTTTTTTTTTATCAAAGACATGTAGAACTATAAATTTAGAGCAAAATTTCTATATGGATCTCGTTTTTTTTTGCAAAATTTTACAACTGAAAGTGAAAAATGTCATTTTTTTGCAAAAAAATCGTTAAATTTCGATTAATAACAAAAAAAGTAAAAATGTCAGCAGCAATGAAATACCACCAAATGAAAGCTCTATTAGTGAGAAGAAAAGGAGGTAAAATTCATTTGGGTGGTAAGTTGCATGACCGAGCAATAAACGGTGAAAGTAGTGTAGGTCAGAAGTGTAAAAAGTGGCCTGGTCTTTCAGGGTGTTTAAGCACTGGGGGCTGAGGTGGTTAAAGGGAACCTGTCACCATAAATATGCTGTGTTTAATTTGCAAGGAGCATTTTATAGAGAAGTAGGAGCTAAGCAGATTCCTATATAGTTTTGTAAGAAAGATTCAGTAAAACTTTTATTCCATTCATTTAAATTCTTGCTCAGTCTAGGCTTTGAAGTCAAAGAGGATGTCCTATCAGTGATTGACAGCTATTTCTATATGCAAAGTCATAAATGGAGGGATGTCAGTCTCTGATAAGAACGTTCTGAGGGAAGAATGAGCTGTGAGGAGACTGTAACTGAGACTGAAGGGCTGCAGATAGGTAAGAGAGGCAACTAAGGGCTCTTTCACACCTGCGTTATTGTCTTCCGGCATAGAGTTCCGTCGTCGGGGCTCTATGCCGGAAGAATCCTGATCAGGATTATCCTAATGCATTCTGAATGGAGAGTAATCCGTTCAGGATGCATCAGGATGTCTTCAGTTCCGGTACGGAACGTTTGTTGGCCGGAGAAAATACCGCAGCATGCTGCGCTTTTTGCTCCGGCCAAAAATCCGGAACACTTGCCGCAAGGCCGGATCCGGAATTAATGCCCATTGAAAGGCATTGATCCGGATCCGGCCTTAAGCTAAACGTCGTTTCGGCGCATTGCCGGAGCCGACATTTAGCTTTTTCAGAGTGGTTACCATGGCTGCCGGGACGCTAAAGTCCTGGCAGCCATGGTAAAGTGTAGTGGGGGGCGGGGGAGCAGTGTACTTACCGTCCGTGCGGCTCCCCGGGCGCTCCAGAGTGACGTCAGGGCGCCCCAAGCGCATGGATCACGTGATCGCATGGATCACGTCATCCATGCGCATGGGGCGCTCTGACGTCATTCTGGAGCGCCCCGGGAGCCGCACGGACTGTAAGTATACCGCTCCCCCGCTCCCCGCTCCTACTATGGCAACCAGGACTTTAATAGCGTCCTGGGTGCCATAGTAACACTGAACGCATTTGGAAGACGGTTCCGTCTTCAAATGCTTTCAGTACACTTGCGTTTTTCCGGATCCGGCAGGCACCTCCGGCAACGGAAGTGCATGCCGGATCCCAACAACGCAAGTGTGAAAGAGGCCTAAGGCTCCAGTGAGCTGCTGCTGCTCATGTCAAGCTGAGAGTTAGAAACAGTCGATGAGTAAGGGCTCGTTCACACAAACGTTTTTGGCGTTCCGTATACGGGCTCTTTTTTGAGTTCCGTATACGGAACAATTCATTTCAATGGTTCCGAAAAAAAAAACTGAATCTACTCCGTATGCATTCCGTCTCCGTATTTTCGTTTTTCCGTTCCATTCAAAGATAGAACATGTCCTATTATTGCTCGCAAATCACGTTCCGTGGCTCCATTCAAGTCAATGGGTCCACAAAAAAAAAACGGAACACATACAGAATGTACTTTTGGGCATGAAATAGCTGTGTTGCAATTCCATCTGTTGTCACACTGAGACAATGACAGCCTTGTCCTGAGGCACAATCGCATGCACACCTTGCCAGTCTCTGAGGACTCTGTGTACTTTGATGTTTTCATTCCTTTTACTCAGTTACTAAATGCTGTTCTGATTTACATATAACTGTTCAGAGGTAGCTGGGAGACAGTTAAAGCGTAGAATCACCACTTGGCTACCCACATTCCTTTTGTTGCAGTCATTCAGATTCAAACTCACATTTGAGTAACTATGGCCACTGCAGGTGACATTGGTACTTTTTCAGTATGGGACTATGTAGTTTTTGGCCTCATGCTCCTCATCTCTGCTATTATTGGGATTTACTATGCATTTGCTGGTGGTGGACAGAAAACCTCAAAAGATTTCCTAATGGGTGGCAGGAGTATGACTGGAGTCCCAGTGGCTCTTTCTCTTACTGCCAGCTTCATGTCTGCAGTTACAGTGTTGGGTACCCCATCAGAGGTGTACAGATTTGGTGCCATGTTCAGCATATTCGCTATAACTTACACCCTTGTTGTGGTGATCACATCTGAAGTATATCTGCCAGTGTTCTACAGACTGGGCATCACCAGCACCTATGAGGTAAGTGCAGTTAGATATAAAGAATAAATGTACAGACCTTAAAGAGGTTATCACACAAAATGTTTCTCACCTAGTGATAATAATGTGAATGGCAGGGGGCCTGACTCCTAGGACCACCACTGCTCACTAGAATGGAGGTCACCCTATTTCTCCTCACTGCATGACCACAATGAAGAGGAGTTTGAATGGAATAATAGACAGTGGGCTAATGGAGATAGACGATCGTTGTGAGACCCCAAGTGATTGCACATTTATCATCTAGTCAGTGGATAGATAAATGTTTTTTTCACACATCTGAGAGCTTGTTACAATAGTATCCAGTCTAAATGATCCTCTGAGTTCCTCCAAAACTGATACACTTTACATGCATTAAACATATTAGTAATCTCTTGACAGATTTTTGCTGCGGATGATTTAGCTCATGGTGTATTACCTAGAATGGATAAAATTGCAGCAGACTCTAAGGCTCCATTCACACGTCCGCAAAATGGGTCCGCATCCTTTCCGCAATTTTGCGGAATGGGTGCGGACCCATTCATTCTGTATGGGGACGGAATGGATGCGGACAGCACACAGTGTGCTGTCTGCAGCCGCAATTGCGGAGCGCGGCCCCGATTTTGGGTCCGCAGCTCCGCAAAAAGATAGAGCATGTCCTATTCTTGTCCGCAGCTTGCGGACAAGAATAGGCATTTCTATGGGGGTGACGGGCTGGTGTGTTGCGGACCCGCGATTTGCGGGTCCGCAACACACCACGAACGTGTGAATGTAGCCTTAGAGTACATCCACATAGGACATATACCCTGTTCCCTTTTTGAATGTTTTGAGATTAAGATTTTTCTATTTTTACATTTCTTTCTGATATACTTATCCAGGTAACTTCTCTGAATGTATGCAATATACTAAATTTTCCCCTGCTCTAGTTTTAATGAATCTCAATGTGCCTACTCCTTATCTAGAGATGTAATCACTAAAAAAGCTAGCTTCTACGTATAGACTTTAAATGGCCTGAATCACTGTTATCATTTTTAAAACGTCTTTAACCCCTTAAGGACCCTTGCCGTACATGTACGCCACAGGATGTGACTTAAGGACCAGTGACGTACATGTACGGCAGGCTGATTGGGCGGGTGCAGGAGCTGCGCCCACCCGATCAGCAGCACGGACCCGGCAGTCACTGACAGCCGGGTCCCTGCTGCATACGGCGGCATTGGTGAAGACACCGATGCCGGAGTATTAACCCCTTGTATGCGCAGTCAAAGCTAGGTATCGCCGTGTCCGTAACAACCTGCTGTATAAAAAAATCACATGATCTAACCCCTGAACACATGACCTTATATCACAAAAAGTGTATTACCAAGCGATCAAAAAGTCATATGCACCCTAAAATAGTACTAATCAAACAGTCATCTCATACTGAAAAAAATGAGCCCCTATATAAGACAGTTGCCCAAAAAATAAATATGGCTTTCAGAATATTGAGACACTAAAAAATAATTTTTTTCAAAAATGCTTTACGTAAAACTGAAACAAAGAAAACTAAAAAAGTAGTCATATTTGGTATTGTCGCGTCCGTAACAACCTGCTCTATAAAAATACCAGATGATCTAACTTGTCAGATGAACATTGTAAATAACAAAAAATAAAAACGGTGCAAAACAGCTATTTTTTGTTACCTTGCCTCACAAAAAGTGTAATATAGAGCAACAAAAATTCATATGTACCCTAAAATAATATCAACAAAACTGCCACCTTAACCCATAGTTTCCAAAATGGGGTCATTTTTTGGAGTTTCTAATCTAGGGGTGCATCAAGGGTCTTCAAATGTGACATGGCAACTTAAAATATTATATGGTGTTCCTTTCCTTCTGCGCCCTGCCGTGTGCCCGTACAGCAGTTTACGACCACATATGGGGTGTTTCTGTAAACTACAGAATCAGGGTAATAAATATAGAGTTTTGTTTGGCTATTAACCCTTGCTTTGTTAGCGGAAAAAAATGGATTAAGGCCTCGTGCACACGACCGTTGTGTGTTTTGCAGTCCGCAAACCGCGGATGGCATCCGTGTGCGTTCCGCAATTTGTGGAAACGCACAGACAGCCTTTAATATAACTGCCTATTCTTGTCCGCAAAGCGCGGACAAGAATAGGACAGGTTATATTTTTTTTGCGGACCACGGAACGGAGCAACGGATGCGGACAGCACACGGAGTGCTGTCCGCATCTTTTGCGGCCCCATTGAAATGAATGGGTCCGCATCTGAGCCGCCAAAACTGCGGCTCGGATGTGGACCAAATCAACGGCCGTGTGCATGAGGCCTAAAATAGAAAATCTGCCAAAAAAGTGAAATTCTGAAATTTCATCTCCATTTTCCTTTAATTCTTGTGGAACACCTAATGGATTAACAAAGTTTGTAAAATCAGTTTTGAATACCTTGAGGGGTGTAGATTTTAAAATGGGGCCATTTATGGGTGGTTTCTATTATGTAAGCCCCAAAAAGTGACTTCAGACCTTAACTGGTTCTTAAAAATTGGGTTTGGGAAATTTTCTTAAAATTTTTTAGATTTAGAAACATGAAGTAGACATATAGGAAATGTCAAGTAACTACTATTTTAGGAGGTATCACTATCTGTTTTAAAAGCAGAGAAATTGAAATTTGGTAAATTTTGGTATTTTTTTGTAAATAAAAATGAAATATTTTAACTCTAATTTATACTGTCATGAAGTACAATATGTGATGAGAAAACAGTCTCAGAATTTCTTGGATAAGTAAAAGCGTTTTAAAGTTATCACCACATAAAGTGACACATGTCAGATATGAAAAAAATGGCCTGATCATTATGGTGAAAAATGGCAGGGTCCTGAAACTGTTAATTTGTAGTGAAAAATAAGTGACTATGTCACTGTTGATAACAAATGCAAACTAGCTGTTTCCAAAAAAAAAAGAAAGCTGTGCCTCTAGTGCCACCAGATATGAAGTAGCTATCCTAAAAGTCAATGTTTAACCTTTTAAACAGGTCTTGAGATAAAATTTAGGATTATAGCTAAGCCAGTACCTCATCTACAGACTGCTTTTTTGGGGTGATTGTCCCTCATCAGGGCAGAGCAGAGAGAACTTGCTTAAAGTGAATGTGTCATCAGAAAATGACCTGTTTTTATGTTCAGGATATTTTAAAAGAATTTTTGATTACCGGTATGTTATTTTTAATTTAATTTTCGATGTCAACATATATATTTCAACAAAAAACTAATTCCTGCAGTTTTCACTCTGGACACTAAGCCTAATAATAGGGGCCACTTCTTGGTCTATACACATCACTTTACTAGATGACTTTTCTAGAGCATGCCTAAAAAACTCTCTCATAGAAGTCAATGAGGTCCCCTCCAGTCCAATGTGTCGATGGCCCATGTGGCTGCTCTTAATGCTTTCTAGATGCTGTTAAGAACAGCCAGGCAAGATGGCCGCCCCCATAATAATGTTTAGAAAATGGAAAAAATAAATCTGCAATCAGAAAATAAAAACAAATTAGATAAAAAGAATATGTGTCACTATTTGGTTTCAGCAGATAAAATTTTTGGTGACACATTTCCTTTAACCGCCTCCGGACCGCCTAACGCAGGATCGCGTTCCGGAGGCGGCAACTCTGCGCACAGTCACGCATATACGCGTCATCTCGCGAGACGCGAGATTTCCTGTGAACGCGCGCACATAGGCGCGCGCGTTCACAGGATTGGAAGGTAAGCGAGTGGATCTCCAGCCTGCCAGCGGCGATCGTTCGCTGGCAGGCTGGAGATGCGATTTTTTTAACCCCTAACAGGTATATTAGACGCTGTTTTGATAATAGTAATAATAGTAATAAGTAGCACCAAACACCACTACACTACACCCCCCCTGTCACTTATTAACCCCTTATTAACCCCTGATCACCCCATATCACCCCATATAGACTCCCTGATCACCCCCCTGTCATTGATCACCCCCCTGTCATTGATCACCCCCTTGTAAGGCTCCATTCAGACGTCCGTATGTTTTTTACGGATCCACGAATACATGGATCGGATCCGCAAAACACATACGGACATCTGAATGGAGCCTTACAGGGGGGTGATCAATGACAGGGGGGTGATCACCCCATATAGACTCCCTGATCACCCCCCTGCTATTGATCACCCCCCTGTAAGGCTCCATTCAGACGTCCGTATGTTTTTTACAGATCCACGGATACATTGATCGGATCCGCAAAACAAATACGGAGGTCTGAATGGAGCCTTACAGGGGGGTGATCAATGACAGGGGGGTGATCACCCCATATAGACTCCCTGATCACCCCCTTGTCATTGATCACCCCCCTGTCATTGATCACCCCCCTGTAAGGCTCCATTCAGACGTCCGTATGTTTTTTACAGATCCACGGATACATGGATCGGATCCGCAAAACACATACGGACGTCTGAATGGAGCCTTACAGGGGGGTGATGTCACGACGGACGTGCACTCAGTATAAAAGATAACACACCAACCAGGCTCTGGATGAGAGACAGGGGAAGGGTCACCTCCTAGTTTTATCCCTGACCTCTTTCCCTGCACTGCTCAGCCCACAGGCAGACCTTGAAGGTAGGTGTGCTGTGTCCTCCAGCCTGGACTGACAAAACCCTGAACTCCCTGAGATGGTGAAGTGGGGAGATAGGAGCAGCCTGCTCGCACAGAACCTGGATGGGATAGATGACACAAACAACCAAACAAGAAATGACACTTATCTTCTGAGAACAGGAACTGACAGCCAACCTTCTCTCCAAACTTCCCAGACCAAAATGATCAGTATAATCCGCTCAGAGCACTTAGCTGGAGGCCATTCAAACTAATGACTCCACCCAGTGCACTTGATGAGAGGCGGATCCAGCACGGCACCAAAAAAAATACTAAACTCGTGCTGCTATCCTGGCCGACCTCCGCACATCGTCAGAGTGGGGCATGACAGTACCCCCCCCCCTCTACGGGTGACCTCCGGACACCCTGGACCAACCTTATCCGGATGGGACCTATGAAAGGCCCTCACCAGTCGGCTGGCGTTGACATCTGACGCCGGAACCCACATCCTCTCCTCAGGACCGTATCCCCAGGGCCGGATTAAGAGCATCATGGGCCTGGTGCTGAGGATTTTTCTGGGCCTTTTTATGGAACTGCACTCAGTGTCTTAATTACATATATATTTTATCGATACCATTAAAGTATTTTGTTCCTGCAACTACCCCTTCATTTGGCGTCTATCTTGGCAACATGGAGGGGGACCCTGAGGGTGGGGCACCCTCAGGGCACTATAGTGTCAGGAAAACCGCTTTGTTTTCCTGACACTATAGTGATCATTTAACATTACTATGAAGATTACTGTTTTCTAGCTGCTGTGGACTGTGGACAACAGCAGCTAGAAACAGTAATTTTCATAGAGCTGTGTTATGATTTATGGACACAGAACTCAGCATGCTTAGCCAGTCAGATAGAAGGTTGGCTAAGCATGCTGAGAGCTGTGTCTAAATAACATAACACATTAAAGGGATTCTGTCACCAGGTTTCACCCCTGTCAGCTAAAAATATGCTGATGTTCAGGGCTTCTTCACGATTCCTAATGTGGGCTTATAAATGTCATCTGTGGGCTTATTTAGCTAAAAAACAGCTTTTACTAACCTGTCAGTCAAACAAATAAGGTGCCCAAGGGGATGTTAATGAATGCAAGGTGTCGGCCGCACCCGCCGCCGTTCGTGCCCAGCGCCGCCTTTCCGGACTTCTGCGCCGCCTCCTAATCCTCTGTGCCGCCTCTCGCTCTCCCTCCCTCCCCCCTCCTCCTGCTGTAAGATCTCGCACATACAGGGGTTGAGCGAAATGCCGGCGCATGCGCACTTCGCTGTAAGAAGCCAAATGGAGAAGTCTGCACGGGCGCATCAGGCAGAGCCCTGTGCGCAAGCGCGAGATCTTACAGCAGAAGGAGGGGGAGGGAGGGAGAGCGAGAGGCGGCACAGAGGATTAGGAGGCGGTGCAGAAGTCCGGAAAGGCGGCGCTGGGCACGAACGGCGGTGGGTGCGGCGGGCATCTTGCAACCATTAACATCCCTTTGGGCACCTTATTTGTTTGACTGACAGGTTAGTAATAGCTGTTTTTTAGCTAAATAAGCCCACATATGACATTTATAAGACCACATTAGGAATCGTGAAGACGCCCTGAACATCAGCATATGTTTAGCTGACAGGGGTCAAACCTGGTGACAGAATCCCTTTAAAGAAATTACTGTTTCTAGCTGCTGTGGACTAGCAGCTAGAAACAGTAATTTCTTTAATGTGTTATGTTATTTAGACTGAGCTCTCAGCATGCTTAGCCAGTCAGTAATTTTCATAGTACTGTTATGATTTATGGACACAGCTCTCAGCATGCTTAGCCAGCCTTCTATTTGGCTGTGCTTCTTGAGAGTCACAGTCCACAGGCTCAGAAACAGCCAGATAGAAGGCTGGCTAAGCATGCTGAGAGCTGTGTCCATAAATCATAACAGCACTATGATTGTCCTTCCAACTGGATGAGTTTATCTGATACCTGCCCTGCTCCAGAAGCTCCTGCTGTCTCGCGGGCTGGTGTGGCTGAGCGCTGTGGGCCGTGTGCTGGTCGAAACTGCTGAGTAGGTTGTACACAGCGCAGCGTGCAGGAGGGATAACCGCGGGCGCACTGAGGTCATATCCGGCGGGCCGCGGCATTACAGGAACCGCACCAGCGACTCTGACGTCCTGCCGCCGGATATCCTGTGACATATATCCGGCGGCAGGACGTCAGAGCAGCTGGTGCTGTTCCTGTAATGCCGCGGCCCGCCGGATATCACCTCAGTAGTGATAGGAAGTTCGGATCTTTCAGATGAATCGGTTCATGAATCGGATCTTCGGTTCACTTGCTGAGTCACTGACTGCTGAGCTGACTCGCAAGTGAACCGAAGACTCTAGGTGCCGGTGCGCATGCGCAGATGCTATCCATTCGATTCACTTGCTGCTGCTGACTCAGTCGGCTCTTCAGCTCTCTAATGAGTGAGTCAGGATCAGGAAGAGGGGTTGATTATAGTGAAGGGAAGGGAAGCTGAGGCTGACGCCGGACAGGAGGACTCAGGAGCTGTCACTGTGGTGTGCATTGTTGTCTGTTGTGCATTGTTACCCACAGTGACAACAGTCTGACACTGACAGTAGTACAACGAGCCAAGTGAAGTGAAATGTGAATGCACAGGGAAAACTATGTGCTGATAACAGTATTACAGTAACACAGTCACTGGCTGATAATAAAATAGTCCCCACAGTCCCCACTTAACGGAATCCATAAAGGAGATGTGAACCCACCCTTAGTTATATAGCTACTGAATGAGATGCCTTTAACATATTTATCTCCTGAGAAGCCAATTTGATCCTAAAGGGTTAATTCAACCTGTAATCTAAACTCTGTGTCATCTGTCACTTCTCTTATCTCTCTGCTCCTGTCAAAGGCGTACATACAAATCACTGGGCCCCATAGCAAGAATCTAAATTGGGCCCCCATTCCCCTTTTATAGCCCCTCCCACTACCCATTCCAGGCCTCTCTCTTTGTTCCATGAACTATGTTCGCTGCTGTTTTATAATTTATGCCATCAGGGCCGGATTGGGATTACAAAACAGGCCTGGCACACAAACGAGGTATAATAGATATAGTATGTATAGTGTATACAGCAGTGTACTGATATGTGAGGAACGTGGTATAATATATGCAGTGTGTACAGGTATATAGTATATACAGCAGTGTACTGATATATGAGGTATAAATTACAGCTCGTACCTCACATATCAATCCAATACTGTATATACAATATACCTGTACACACCATCTATTATACCTCGTACCTAACATATCAGTACACTGCTGTATATACAATATATCTATACACACTGCATATATTATACCTTGTACCTCACATATCAGTACACTGATGGCGCTGTTATGTGGGGGATCTGTGGATGACGCTGTTATGTGGGGGATCTGTGGAGGACGCTGTTATGTGGGGGATCTGTGGAGGACGCTGTTATGTGGGGGATCTGTGGATGGCGCTGTTATGTGGGGGATCTGTGGATGGCGCTGTTATGTGGGGGATCTGTGGAGGTGTAGATCTGTGGATGGCGCTGTTATGTGGGGGATCTGTGGATGATGCTGTTATGTGGGGGATCTGTGGATGGCGCTGTTATGTGGGGGATCTGTGGATGACGCTGTTATGTGGGGGATCTGTGGATGGCGCTGTTATGTGGGGGATCTGTGGAGGACGCTGTTATGTGGGGGATCTGTGGATGACGCTGTTATGTGGGGGATCTGTGGATGGCGCTGTTATGTGGGGGATCTGTGGAGGACGCTGTTATGTGGGGGATCTGTGGATGACGCTGTTATGTGGGGGATCTGTGGATGGCGCTGTTATGTGGGGGATCTGTGGAGGACGCTGTTATGTGGGGGATCTGTGGAGGACGCTGTTATGTGGGGGATCTGTGGAGGACGCTGTTATGTGGGGGATCTGTGGATGGCGCTGTTATGTGGGGGATCTGTGGATGGCGCTGTTATGTGGGGGATCTGTGGAGGTGTAGATCTGTGGATGGCGCTGTTATGTGGGGGATCTGTGGATGATGCTGTTATGTGGGGGATCTGTGGATGGCGCTGTTATGTGGGGGATCTGTGGATGACGCTGTTATGTGGGGGATCTGTGGATGGCGCTGTTATGTGGGGGATCTGTGGAGGACGCTGTTATGTGGGGGATCTGTGGATGACGCTGTTATGTGGGGGATCTGTGGATGGCGCTGTTATGTGGGGGATCTGTGGAGGACGCTGTTATGTGGGGGATCTGTGGAGGACGCTGTTATGTGGGGGATCTGTGGATGGCGCTGTTATGTGGGGGATCTGTGGAGGTGTAGATCTGTGGATGATGCTGTTATGGGGGATCTGTGGCGGACGCTGTTATGGGGGACCTGCGGAGGACGCTGTTATGGGGGACCTGCGGAGGACGCTGTTATGGGGGACCTGCGGAGGGCACTGTTGTGGGGGACCTGCGGAGGGCACTGTTATGGGGGACCTGCGGAGGGCACTGTTATGGGGGACCTGCGGAGGGCACTGTTATGGGGGACCTGCGGAGGGCACTGTTATGGGGGACCTGCGGAGGGCACTGTTATGGGGGACCTGCGGAGGGCACTGTTATGGGGGATGTGTGTTATGACACATGGGGCCACGAAGGGGGCCAGCATAAGACACACATATAGCATCTTATGCTGGTCCCCCTCATGGCCCCATGTGTCCCTTCATGTGTTAACTCTCCTATTCATAAAATGGCCAGCCTCTGTACTTTCACTATGAATGCACTCACACTGCAGAGAGCGAGCCGACCGGCGCGTGACTGACGTCACTGTCACGCTCCTCCCACTTAATTCAGGAAGCAGGAGCGTGACTAAGTGACGTCAGTCATGCGCCGGCCGGCTGCCTCGCTCGCTCCCGCTTGTCGCTGCAGTGCATACATTGTAAAGTAAGTACAGAGGCTGGACCTGTTATCAATAGGACAGAGGACTTTTTTTTATCAATAGGGGCCCCTTCATATATAATAATCGCGGCATTTTCGGCTCGGCCGAATCGCCAAACCGCATTTGCCGATTATCGCGTTTCCATTATTTCTGCGATATATCGTGCAGCCCTAATATATATATATATATATATATATATATATATATATAGATGTGAGGCATACAAGGTATAATACTGTAGATGCAGTGTTTATAGAAATATGTGGTCAGTTATGCATTATAGTCACTGTGTGTGTGAGGTACATGAGGTAGTGGTCACTGTAACTGTCTGAAGTATTATACATGAGTGAGCAATGAGTAAAAACAGGGCATGGAGGGGGGGGTAAATGATGAAAAGTGGAGGACCTCCTCTTACCACTCCATTCCAGTCTGTATGGATCAATGCAGAGCTGATTGTGAACTTCTAATACTTGCTGTTAGGGGTTGAAGGACCTGTGATGATGTCCTCACAGGTCCTGGCAGATGTACCTTTCAAACCTAGGAACTACACCATTTTTGGTGCAGTTCCTTTGCTAGATTCTGCAGGACCTGTGATGCTGAAGATGATGTCATCGCAGGTCCTGGCAGATGCACTGTTCTAACCTGGGAACTACACTTTACACTGTGCAGTTCCCTTACAGGACCTGTGAAGACTCCCTGTACTACTCAGATGACTCAGACCTGCCAGTGCTTGCCTTGCCTCAGCTCTGATTGGTTGGTGGGCGGGGAGGGGAGGGGCTGGCAGAAGCAGCTTCCACTCTAGGATCATATTACGCTCCTCCCGAGTCCCGCCCTCAGGCTCCCTGCTGCCAGTGTGAGGTCAGCGTCTCTGCATTGTCTGTGCTCTATGTGACGCTGCGCTGTGTACAACAGAGGACTATTAACCCTCCCGACGGCCTTTTGGCTGGCATATGGGCCTGTTTTATGGTAGGGGCCTGGAGCTGCAGCTCCATCAGCCCCTACGTTAATCCGGCCCTGCGTATCCCCTCCAGTGCACCAGGTACTGGAGGGAACCCCGCAGAACTCTCGAGTCGAGAATCCTGGAGATCTCGAACTCCAAGTTTCCCTCGACTAGAACAGGAGGAGGAGGCGATGGTACCACCGGTTTAACATATTTTTTTAGTAAAGACTTGTGGAAGACATCATGGATCCTCCAAGTCTGCGGCAGATCCAGTCGAAACGTCACAGGATTGATCACCGCAGAAATTTTATATGGACCAACAAATCTTGGACCCAGTTTCCAAGATGGCACTCTCAACTTGATATTCTTAGTGGACAACCACACCAGATCACCCACACACAGGTCCGGACCAGTCACACGTCTCCTGTCAGCCATTCGTTTATACCTCTCACCCATCCTCTAAGGACAAGAATGAGGACCAGTCCTCCTGATTCTCAGCCACAAAGCACCTCAAGTAGGTCTCCAGGTTTTGATTGGTACGCTCCGTCTGACCATTCGACTGTGGATGAAAAGCCGACGAGAAAGAAAGTTGAATGCCAAGTCGAGAGCAGAACGACCTCCAAAACCTGGAGACAAACTGCGTGCCCCTATCAGAGACCACATCTTAAGGAATACCGTGCAATTTCACAATATTGTCCACAAAAATCTGCGCAAGAGTCTTAGCGTTAGGCAGACTTGTTAGTGGTATAAAGTGAGCCATTTTACTGAAACGGTCAACTACCACCAAAATCACTGTTCTCCCGGAGGAACTCGGCAGGTCCGTAATAAAGTCCATGGACAAATGCGTCCAAGGACGAGATGGAATAGACAATGGAAGAAGTGAACCAGGCGGTCGAGTATGAGCAACCTTTGAACGAGCGCAGGTTTCACAAGCTGTCACGTAATTCTCAATACTCTTACGCAACCCTGGCCACCAGAACCTCCGGGACACCAGATCACAGGTGGACTTACCACCAGGGTGTCCAGCGAGAACAGTATCGTGATGTTCCTTGAACACCTTGTATCGTAGGCCCTCAGGAACAAACAACCTCCCTGGGGGACACGAACCAGGAGCCCCCTCCTGAGCTCCCAATACCTCCATCTCTAATTCAGGGTACAGAGCGGAGACCACCACTCCATCCGCCAAAATCGGCGCTGGATCTTCTGAATCACCTCCCCCAGGGAAGCTGCGAGACAAGGCATCTGCCTTGATGTTCTTGACCCCTGGGCGAAAGGTAACCACGAAATTGAACCTGGTAAAAAACAATGACCATCTGGCCTGTCTAGGGTTCAGACGCTTGGCAGATTGCAGGTAAGCCAAATTCTTATGGTCTGTATACACAGTAACGGGGTGAGAAGCCCCCTCTAACCAGTGACGCCATTCTTCAAAGGCCAACTTGATAGCCAACAACTCCCTATCTCCAACATCATAATTCCTCTCGGCGACCGAGAGCTTCCTGGAGAAGAAGGCACACGGGACCCACTTGCCAGGAGAAGGACCCTGCGAAAGCACTGCCCCAACCCCCACCTCTGATGCATCAACCTCGACCACGAATGGCTGAGATACATCCGGCTGCACCAGAATGGGAGCAGACGCAAAACGCTCCTTAATAGCCGAAAAGGCCTGCAATGCTTCATCCGACCAGACAGAGACATCAACGCCCTTCTTGGTCATATCAGTAAGAGGTTTGACTAGCGTGGAATAATTCTAAATACATTTTCTATAATAATTCGTAAACCCCAAAAACCGCATCAAAGCTTTCTGATTCTCCGGTCGGTCCCACTCCAGAACCGCCCGGACCTTTTCGGGGTCCATACGAAAACCGGAATCAGAAAGCATGTATCCCAAGAATGGAAGCTCTTGCACCGCAAACAAACATTTCTCCAATTTGGCATATAACTTATTCTCCCGAAGGATCGTCAAAATCTGTCTCACATGATCCTGATGGGTCTTCAGATCAGGAGAATAAATTAAAATCTAGGTAGACTACTACGAACCTCCCCACCAAGTGATGAAAAATATCATTGACGAATCGCTGAAATACCGCTGGCGCATTTGTCAACCCAAAAGGCATTACCAGGTTCTCAAAATGACCCTCGTGTGTATTGAAGGCCGTTTTCCACTCATCCCCCTCCTTGATCCTGATCAGATTGTATGCTCATCTCAAATCCAACTTGGAGAACACCTTGGCTCCAACAATCTGATCAAAAAGATCAGAGATCAAAGGCAGGGGATATGGATCCCGGACTGTAATACGGTTCAGCTCCTGGAAATCCAAACACGGTCTCAGTGATCCATCTTTCTTCTTCACGAAGAACAAACCTACAGCCACTGGAGACTTAGATGGTCTAATATGACCCTTTGCCAAACTCTCGGCGACATACTTTCGCATGACCTCTCTCTCGGGTTGAGAGAGGTTGTAGAGCCGAGACTTAGGCAACTTAGCCCCCGGAATGAGATTCACTGGACAATCATAGTCACGATGAGGGGGCAATTCCTGAGCCCCACCCTCCGAAAAGACATCCGAAAAATCAGAGAGATACTGAGGCAAGGCCGTAACGGACACTTCAGAAATAGATGTGACAAGACAATTATCCGAACAAAACTTGCTCCAACCAATGATTTGTCTCGCTTGCCAGTCTATAATTGGGTTATGTCTAGACAACCATGGCAACCCCAAAACTATTGGAGCTGGCAAATCCTTCATGACGAAACAGGAAATAATCTCAGCATGTGCCTCACCCACCCTTAAATGAATACCATGAACAACGTGAGTAAGGCTCCCTTGAGAAAGGGGGGAAGAATCAATAGCAAAAACACGAATCTCGTTCTCTAACGTGCAAGTACTTAGTCCCAGACCCTGAAGAAACAGAAAGTCAATTAAATTTACCCCAGCACCACAATCAAGAAAAACATCAACAAACACAGTTCTAGACTCTAGCGCCACCATAGCTGAAAGGAGAAAACGAGAACTGCAGGGAACTTGCATACCAGTCTGCTCCACCACACCATTCATACTACCAAGTGTGAGGGGAGTTTTTTTTTTTGGTATATGTAAGTAGAAAGACTGAGCACTCGCCAGCTGGACCAAGTGAAGACCAAGAACAAATATATGTAATGTAAGAATAATTTATTAGTGGAAAATTAATAAATAGCCCTGAACTTATAGCAATAAAATATAAAATACAATGCTAATATAAAATGATGTAGTACCCAAATAGCGAATTAGAATGTAATAATAACACCTGCATAAATACAATAATATAACATAGACAATGCTAAAAAGAGATAAAAAAGGGCAAATATGGTAATATAAATGATATAAAAGACAATATAAAATGTAGAAGTGGTTTATATATTCGATATGTATTCAGTATATATTCGATGAACCACTACACAGTCCAGTGAAGAAATATGCCAGGTATAATGTCCGATGATAAAAGCGGATAAATGTCCCTGTATTTAAAGAGATAGATTCGCTTGTATAGGAACAAATCAACGTACAGTCTAGTAATAGGAATGCACCTGTTATATGCCGTCTGTTGTGAGTATAACCGTGGCGTCCCACGAGGCTCACTGAATCAGATTAGGCAATACCTGGGTCTAGTCGCTTGCTCAAGGTGGTCATGTAGCTCTCAGCATGAGAGATCTCTTGGTAGCTTTTCACCGATCTTGCAAGCCTGGACCTAGTTGGTAATTATCAAGGCGTCTTACTTTGTTCGTATTTGCGCGGTGTCACTGTTCCGGCAAAGTTAGGATCCAATTGTCGGGATGTTGGGGTCTCATAAATGTTCATCAGCTGATGTCCAAAGTGTACAGAAACCAAACGCGTTTCGGGGTCCTTTCCTGGCCCCTTCCTCAGTGGTGGTCTGTAAGAGGGGTTTAATCCTCCTTTTATACCCAACATCCCTTAAAGTAAGGTGGAGCGAAAATATGGTAGTGGATCTGGTCATACATAAATCCTGGCATGGATCAGTCCAGATAATTGTTCTTTTTATACAGAAAAGTGTTGTTTTTGCCATCATTCTAAGTAATCATGTTGTCTGGCATAACTCAACTATAGTCATCACATTGTCTGGCATATTTCGATTTTCAACTCTAATTTCAGCAAATCATGTTGTCTAGCATTTCTCAAGTTTATTATACAATATTTTCATGTGCGTTAGCAATGCGGTTTCTTGCTTTACAAAACGCAGATGCGGTTTTTCCCAGTGCATATGCGTTTTGTTGTCCTTTATATATAGGAGTATAAATTATATTATTTTTCGTTTGTTTTACATCATAACATACTATTTGACTAAAAATAAGAATAAAAAATAAAAAATAAAAAGAATATACAATTATAATATACATTTTTATAAAAGATATAAGATATAAAATTTAAAATATAAAATATGTGTTAAAATATGTATATCATTATCTATGAACTATACATATGTGAAGGCACAGACATACATTTTAAATATAATATCACAAACATTTTATTATATTATAAGAAAAAATTTATATATAAAATATGACAATATTTAAGAAGTATTTGAAAAGATTAATACGGACTATCTTAAAACGGTGTTGAAAGCTGTATTTCATGATCCCTATTTATAGCCAATTTGTAACTTGATTGTAGAGTCACCGGAGAGGAGAGTGAAAGAATGGTGGCCGCCCACCAGAGGCGGACCAGAGTGGGTATTGATTCCACCTCTGGGCCACATCGGGAGGGGGGCCACCACCCCCACGGGAATGTGTTATAGAAAGCCGAACAGTTCAGATTCGGCATTCAAGCCCATGGGTATAATTGAGTCGAAATTATATATAAACCGTGTCTCGACGCGGGACATGTGTTTAATGTTGTCCCCTCCTCTCCAATGAGGTCTAACTTTTTCAATACCAGCAAAAGAAAGACAGCTTGGGTCTTGGTCGTGGTGCAATTTAAAATGTCTCGACACTGTATGCTTGTCTGATCCACCCCTAATTTTGTAAAAGTGTTCAGAAATTCTTTCTTTTAAAGTTCTTTTTGTGCGTCCTATGTACTGTTTGTTACACGGGCACTGAAGAATATAAATTACATTTTTACTATTACATGTTAAGAAGTCTTGTATTTCATGTTTAAAACCATTGGAGGTGGATATGACATTTGTTGTTTTTTTATTAAAACGTGTCTTTTTACAGTTTGGACAAGTGTTACATCTAAAAAAACCTTTTAAATGGAGCCATCCCTGTAATGAAGGGTCCGAAATAGGGATGCTAGATTTTACCGTAGGGGCAATTTTTAAACCCAAGTTTGGAGCTTTTGTGTAGATTATAGTTGGTTTACTTGGTAATAATGCTCCAATTGTTTTGTCTTTCTGAATAAAGTGCCAGTGTTTATTTAGAATTTTTTCAATTTTTTTATATTGTGTGTTGAAAGGGAGAACTATGTTTGTGCGTTCTAATCCTGGCATTTTTTCTTTTTCTGTCAGATTATCTTTAGGGGTTTTGTCAAAGAACGTCTGTCTGTCCAATCTTTTGATTTTGTTTAATGATTCTTCAATACATTTTATTGGGTATTTTTTATCTACAAACTGTGATTTTAAAATCTCTGCTTCTTGTTCAAAGGTTTCATTATGAGTACAGTTCCTTTTTAGACGTCTAAATTGACTACTAGGGATGTTGAGTAGCCACCTAGGTAAATGACAGCTAGAATACAGAATAAAACTGTTTCTGGCTGTCGGTTTTTGGTATGTGGAACACAGTAATCTGTTCTGTTCGACTTTAATGTTGAGATCCAAAAATTCTAGATGCGTCTTACTAATATTGGAGGAGAAGCGAAGATTCAGTTCATTTGTATTAATTTGGTCCAAAAAGGAATTCAATGTGGTTTCACTTCCCCTCCAAATAAAAATCACGTCATCGATATAGCGATACCATAGCACCAGGTCCGACCCCAGCTTCTGGTCTATATTTAATGTTTCCCACTCAGCCATAAATAAGTTGGCATAGCTGGGGGCGAACCTGGTGCCCATCGCTGTTCCGGTGATTTGTAGGTAGTAGTCCGTATCAAAGAAAAAATAATTGTGTTTTAAAATTAATTCTACTCCCTCCGCTATAAACTCAATTTGTTCATTATGGAACATTTTACTATTTTTAAGTTGATTTTTCATTGCTAATACCCCTTGTGCATGGTCAATTGATGTATATAGTGTCTGTACATCTAGGGTACCTAGGATCCATTGAGGGTCATATTTTAATTTTTCAATAATATTTACAATTTGTGTTGTATCCTTGATGTAAGACCTAGTATTTTTCACAACCGGTTGAAGTAGGTTGTCTATATACTGAGAGAGGTTTGCCGTTAAGGAGCCAATGCCCGAAATAATAGGGCGGCCCGGTGGGTTAATTGGGTTTTTGTGCACTTTAGGTAAGCAATAAAAAACTGGGAGTCTACATTGTGTGTCTAAAATGAATTTAGTTTCGTGATCTGATAGGATTTTATTGTCTGTGCCTTTATTACAGTAATTTTTTAAAATATTTTTAAAATCATCTATGGGGTCTGCATTTAATTTGATGTAGGTCTTCGTATCCGTTAACTGTCTCCTACATTCATTAGTATATGCTTCAGTGTTCATAATTACAATAGCCCCGCCTTTATCGGCGGGGCGTATTGTGATATTTTCCATCGATTGTAGATTTTTTATTGCTTGGACTTCCAAATTGGAAAGGTTAGGTCTCATATTTTTTATTTTTAGTGACCTTAATTCCTGTTCTACATTTTTTCTGAATGTGTTCATTTCAATACTGGGCATTGGCTCCTTAACGGCAAACCTCTCTCAGTATATAGACAACCTACTTCAACCGGTTGTGAAAAATACTAGGTCTTACATCAAGGATACAACACAAATTGTAAATATTATTGAAAAATTAAAATATGACCCTCAATGGATCCTAGGTACCCTAGATGTACAGACACTATATACATCAATTGACCATGCACAAGGGGTATTAGCAATGAAAAATCAACTTAAAAATAGTAAAATGTTCCATAATGAACAAATTGAGTTTATAGCGGAGGGAGTAGAATTAATTTTAAAACACAATTATTTTTTCTTTGATACGGACTACTACCTACAAATCACCGGAACAGCGATGGGCACCAGGTTCGCCCCCAGCTATGCCAACTTATTTATGGCTGAGTGGGAAACATTAAATATAGACCAGAAGCTGGGGTCGGACCTGGTGCTATGGTATCGCTATATCGATGACGTGATTTTTATTTGGAGGGGAAGTGAAACCACATTGAATTCCTTTTTGGACCAAATTAATACAAATGAACTGAATCTTCGCTTCTCCTACAATATTAGTAAGACGCATCTAGAATTTTTGGATCTCAACATTAAAGTCGAACAGAACAGATTACTGTGTTCCACATACCAAAAACCGACAGCCAGAAACAGTTTTATTCTGTATTCTAGCTGTCATTTACCTAGGTGGCTACTCAACATCCCTAGTAGTCAATTTAGACGTCTAAAAAGGAACTGTACTCATAATGAAACCTTTGAACAAGAAGCAGAGATTTTAAAATCACAGTTTGTAGATAAAAAATACCCAATAAAATGTATTGAAGAATCATTAAACAAAATCAAAAGATTGGACAGACAGACGTTCTTTGACAAAACCCCTAAAGATAATCTGACAGAAAAAGAAAAAATGCCAGGATTAGAACGCACAAACATAGTTCTCCCTTTCAACACACAATATAAAAAAATTGAAAAAATTCTAAATAAACACTGGCACTTTATTCAGAAAGACAAGACAATTGGAGCATTATTACCAAGTAAACCAACTATAATCTACACAAAAGCTCCAAACTTGGGTTTAAAAATTGCCCCTACGGTAAAATCTAGCATCCCTATTTCGGACCCTTCATTACAGGGATGGCTCCATTTAAAAGGTTTTTTTAGATGTAACACTTGTCCAAACTGTAAAAAGACACGTTTTAATAAAAAAACAACAAATGTCATATCCACCTCCAATGGTTTTAAACATGAAATACAAGACTTCTTAACATGTAATAGTAAAAATGTAATTTATATTCTTCAGTGCCCGTGTAACAAACAGTACATAGGACGCACAAAAAGAACTTTAAAAGAAAGAATTTCTGAACACTTTTACAAAATTAGGGGTGGATCAGACAAGCATACAGTGTCGAGACATTTTAAATTGCACCACGACCAAGACCCAAGCTGTCTTTCTTTTGCTGGTATTGAAAAAGTTAGACCTCATTGGAGAGGAGGGGACAACATTAAACACATGTCCCGCGTCGAGACACGGTTTATATATAATTTCGACTCAATTATACCCATGGGCTTGAATGCCGAATCTGAACTGTTCGGCTTTCTATAACACATTCCCGTGGGGGTGGTGGCCCCCCTCCCGATGTGGCCCAGAGGTGGAATCAATACCCACTCTGGTCCGCCTCTGGTGGGCGGCCACCATTCTTTCACTCTCCTCTCCGGTGACTCTACAATCAAGTTACAAATTGGCTATAAATAGGGATCATGAAATACAGCTTTCAACACCGTTTTAAGATAGTCCGTATTAATCTTTTCAAATACTTCTTAAATATTGTCATATTTTATATATAAATTTTTTCTTATAATATAATAAAATGTTTGTGATATTATATTTAAAATGTATGTCTGTGCCTTCACATATGTATAGTTCATAGATAATGATATACATATTTTAACACATATTTTATATTTTAAATTTTATATCTTATATCTTTTATAAAAATGTATATTATAATTGTATATTCTTTTTATTTTTTATTTTTTATTCTTATTTTTAGTCAAATAGTATGTTATGATGTAAAACAAACGAAAAATAATATAATTTATACTCCTATATATAAAGGACAACAAAACGCATATGCACTGGGAAAAACCGCATCTGCGTTTTGTAAAGCAAGAAACCGCATTGCTAACGCACATGAAAATATTGTATAATAAACTTGAGAAATGCTAGACAACATGATTTGCTGAAATTAGAGTTGAAAATCGAAATATGCCAGACAATGTGATGACTATAGTTGAGTTATGCCAGACAACATGATTACTTAGAATGATGGCAAAAACAACACTTTTCTGTATAAAAAGAACAATTATCTGGACTGATCCATGCCAGGATTTATGTATGACCAGATCCACTACCATATTTTCGCTCCACCTTACTTTAAGGGATGTTGGGTATAAAAGGAGGATTAAACCCCTCTTACAGACCACCACTGAGGAAGGGGCCAGGAAAGGACCCCGAAACGCGTTTGGTTTCTGTACACTTTGGACATCAGCTGATGAACATTTATGAGACCCCAACATCCCGACAATTGGATCCTAACTTTGCCGGAACAGTGACACCGCGCAAATACGAACAAAGTAAGACGCCTTGATAATTACCAACTAGGTCCAGGCTTGCAAGATCGGTGAAAAGCTACCAAGAGATCTCTCATGCTGAGAGCTACATGACCACCTTGAGCAAGCGACTAGACCCAGGTATTGCCTAATCTGATTCAGTGAGCCTCGTGGGACGCCACGGTTATACTCACAACAGACGGCATATAACAGGTGCATTCCTATTACTAGACTGTACGTTGATTTGTTCCTATACAAGCGAATCTATCTCTTTAAATACAGGGACATTTATCCGCTTTTATCATCCGACATTATACCTGGCATATTTCTTCACTGGACTGTGTAGTGGTTCATCGAATATATACTGAATACATATCGAATATATAAACCACTTCTACATTTTATATTGTCTTTTATATCATTTATATTACCATATTTGCCCTTTTTTATCTCTTTTTAGCATTGTCTATGTTATATTATTGTATTTATGCAGGTGTTATTATTACATTCTAATTCGCTATTTGGGTACTACATCATTTTATATTAGCATTGTATTTTATATTTTATTGCTATAAGTTCAGGGCTATTTATTAATTTTCCACTAATAAATTATTCTTACATTACATATATTTGTTCTTGGTCTTCACTTGGTCCAGCTGGCGAGTGCTCAGTCTTTCTACTTACATATACCTTAAATCCCCTTTATGACTGGGTGAGTCATAGCAGACTTAGCAGCACCCACTTCCACAGCTGTCTACAGAGTGAGCCACCATACCTTAATTGAGTTTTTTTTTTTTTTCTCTTTTTTCTTTATCTCTTTCCCCTGTGGTTCAACATACGGACAAGAAAAAACAAAATGACCCCTCTTCCCACAATAGAAACATAGATTGTGCAATTTTCGAAAGTCTCTACTATCCGAATGGCAAGATATCTGACCTAACTGCATGGGTTCCTCCCCTACCCCAGAGTAACAAGCAATATCACCCTGGGCAGCTGATGAAACAAAACCACACGCAGGAGGAATCCCCTGCACGGAGGGGCCCTTACACCTCTCTCTGATACGTCTATCCAAACGTATAGCCAAAGACATTGCGTTCTCCAAAGTATCTGGGTATTCATGAAAAGCCAGAGCATCTTTCAACCTTTCAGATAACCCCTGACAAAACGTAACGCGGGGTCGTTCCACCCCGACTCAGTAGCCCACCTCCTAAACTCTGTGCAGTAAACCTCAGCGGTATGTTTACCCTGTAGTAAGTTACATAATTTTGATTCTGCCATCGAAACTCGATCTGGGTCATCGTAAATCAATCCCAGGGCTTTAAAAAATTCCTCCACCGATCGGAGGGCCAGAGAACCGGGCGGCAGAGAAAAAGCCCAGGATTGCGCGTCCCCTTTAAGCAAAGACATGATGATACCCACCCTCTGATCCTCATTACCTGATGAAAAAGGGCACAATCGAAAGTACAAATTACATGACTCTTTGAAACTGAAAAAATCATCAGTACCCCCTGCAAATTTCTCAGGAAGAGCGACTTTAGGCTCCACAACAATTTGACCTGTACCTGAAGCCAGCACCCTCTGACACTGTGTGACCGAACTACGCAGATCCGCAACCTCCAGGGACAAACCCTGCTTGCGGTCAACCAGTGCATCAATTGACGCCATCACATAAACGCTGAGCAATGGCAGTCACAGTAGGGCGGATTATAATGTCACGACGGACGTGCACTCAGTATCAAAGATAACACACCAACCAGGCTCTGGATGAGAGACAGGGGAAGGGTCACCTCCTAGTTTTATCCCTGACCTCTTTCCCTGCACTGCTCAGCCCACAGGCAGCCTGGACTGACAAAACCCTGAACTCCTTGAGATGGTGAAGTGGGGAGATAGGAGCAGCCTGCTCGCACAGAACCTGGATGGGATAGATGACACAAACAACCAAACAAGAAATGACACTTATCTTCTGAGAGCAGGAACTGACAGCCAACCTTCTCTCCAAACTTCCCAGACCAAAATGATCAGTATAATCCGCTCAGAGCACTTAGCTGGAGGCCATTTAAACTAATGACTCCACCCAGTGCACTTGATGAGAGGCGGATCCAGCACGGCACCAAAACAAATACTAAACTCGTGCTGCTATCCTGGCCTACCTCCGCACATTGTCAGAGTGGGGCATGACAGGTGATCAATGACAGGGGGGTGATCACCCCATATAGACTCCCTGATCACCCCCCTGTCATTGATCACCCGCCTGTCATTGCTCACCCCCCTGTAAGGCTCCATTCAGACGTCCGTATGTTTTTTACGGATCCACGGATACATGGATCGGATCCGCAAAACACATACGGACATCTGAATGGAGCCTTACAGGGGGGTGATCAATGACAGGGGGGTGATCACCCCATATAGACTCCCTGGAAAAGTTGTCTTTTGCCGAGATATTTCTTTCACCCAGCATGGGTATATGTAAAATGACACCCCAAAACACATTGCCCAACTTCTCCTGAGTACGGCGATACCACATGTGTGACACTTTTTTGCAGCCTAGGTGGGCAAAGGGGCCCACATTCCAAAGAGCACCTTTAGGATTTCACAGGTCATTTTTTACATATTTTGATTTCAAAATACTTCCCACACATTAGGGCCCCTAAATTGCCAGGGCAGTATAACTACCCCACAATTGACCCCATTTTCGAAAGAAGACACCCCAAGGTATTCCTTGAGGGGCATGGCGAGTTCCTAGAATTTTTTATTTTTTGTCACAAGTTAGTGGAATATGAGACTTTGTAAGGGAAAAAAAAAATCATAATGTTCCGCTAACTTGTGACAAAAAATAAAAAGTTCTATGAACTCACTATGCCCATCAGCGAATACCTTAGGGTGTCTACTTTCCGAAATGGGGTCATTTGTGGAGTGTTTGTACTGTTTGGGCATTGTAGAACCCCAGGAAACATGACAGGTGCTCAGAAAGTCAGAGCTGCTTCAAAAAGCGGAAATTCACATTTTTGTACCATAGTTTGTAAACGCTATAACTTTTACCCAAACCATTTTTTTTTTTTTACCCAAACATTTTTTTTTTTATCAAAGACATGTAGAACAATACATTTAGAGAAAAATGTATATATGGCTGTTGTTTTTTTTGCAAAATTTTACAACTGAATGTGAAAAATGTCATTTTTTTGCAAAAAAATTGTTAAATTTCGATTAATAACAAAAAAAGTAAAAATGTCAGCAGCAATGAAATACCACCAAATGAAAGCTCTATTAGTGAGAAGAAAAGGAGGCAAAATTCATTTGGGTGGTAAGTTGCATGACCGAGCAATAAACGGTGAAAGTAGTGTAGGTCAGAAGTGTAAAAAGTGGCCTGGTCATTAAGGGTGTTTAAGCTAGGGGGGCTGAGGTGGTTAATAGGCATACTGATAACATATACAGTAAATGCTATTACTGCTCGGGAATTAACCAGGGAGATTTATCAAACTGGTGTAAAATAGAACTGGCTTAGTTGCCCATAGCAACCAATCAGATTCCACCTTTCATTTTCCAAAGGAGCTGTGAAAAATAAAACATGGATTCTAATTTGGGTGCTAAGGGCAACTAAGCCAGTTCTACTTTACACCAGTTTGATAGGGTGGGTTCACACTAGCGTTAGGGATTCCATTATGGCTTTCTGTAATAATCATGTTATAACGGAATGCCCAGACAGAATGCAAAACGAAAGGCATTCCGTTTGCTTTCCGTCCTAATAGAAGTCTATGGGAAAGCATAATGGATCCGTCTGGGTCCCGTTATGCAAGACTGAATCAAAGTCCTGTTGACTGGTCTTTGTTTTCCGTCTTGCATAACGGGACCCAGACTGATCCGTTTTGATTCCTATAGACTTCTATTAGGACGGAAAGCAAACTGAATGCCTTTTAAAGGCTTCCGTTTTGCATTCCGTCATAATACAAGTCTATGGGCAGAAGAACGGATCCGTCCTTCCGTCTTATGGATTCCGTTATTTTCCGTTATAACGGAAAGCCATAACGGTGTCCCTAACACTAGTGTGAACACACCCTTAATCTCCCCTAACATGCTGACTTCTAAGTAACAAGTGGATGTAAGATTTCCTTGTAATGTTATCTCTGGAAATATATTGATTATTAATGAATCCTAAGTAGATGGTAAAGTGTACCCCGATGGTTAAAGATTGCAGAAGTTCCTGAAGAGTCTGGTTAATATTTTCCTTCTGGTAACTATAAACTATTAAACTGGTAACTATAAAAAATGAACACAGCTACTATTAACATTTGTGTGACTACAGCCATGCTATATACTTATTTATAATCACAGCTGGTGTCTATATATATATATATATTATATATATATAGTATATTACTTGCCTGTAAAATCTAAATCAGGACACAATTTGTACAAATTCAATATATCCAATGTAATATATACCTCATTTATTCATTATTTTTCACAGTACCTTGAGCTCAGATTTAACAAGTATGTACGACTGATTGGCACAGTGTTGTTTCATTATCCAAACGGTAAGATATAATCCTTTTTTACCTTTTTATAGGTAAATTTATATTGTTCTGCAAAGGTTTTGTTACTATAAATTATAACGGGAGCAAAAGCTATTACAGTTTTTATAACATACGTAGTATGATATAGCACAGCACAGTATTTTACAGTATCCCTGTAATCATAATAACCCCTGCAATATAGTGAACACGTTATTTATGGTGAATGATGATAACATAATTACCTGACAACGGCTCTCAGCTCCGGCACCCACACGCCGGGAGAGAACTCGCTGCTGGGGTCGCCGTCCCCTAGCAAACAGAGCGCAATGCGTGTGTGCGCGGGGGGATATTAGCAGCAGGATGAATGGCAGCCGAGCTACTTGTTACTGTGCAGTTTGTATCCTGTCCTATGGAGTGTCGAGTCCATGGACTATCAGGTTATGATCCAGGGTCTCGGCACTCAGTTTAAATCCCCTCCTGGCCATACACCATTGATAGTCTTTGAACTCACTGTCTGTGTTCTTGGTTCTGGTTCTGTACTTATTTGGATTGCTTGTGTTTCTGACCCTGGCTTTTAACTCTGACCACTCTCTGTCTCTTGTTTAGCACTGCGTAGCCTGTCTGCTTCTGATCCATTTACATATGACTCTGGTAGTTTTTTTTTGTATCTTTTTCCATCTCTCAATTTATTTACCGTAGGAACAGTTTGACCAGTTGTGGTCTTGCTATCTAGGGCTTGTACTGCAAGTAGTCTTGGTAACCACGGGCGAATCTAGAGTTCCCTCGGTCAGGAGGGGAACGTAGAGACAAAAGAAAAGGTGTGGGGGGGCGCACAATAGGGTAGTATGTTCAGTACAAACTTATTGTTTAGCAAGTAGAGGTGCTCACCTTTTTAGGTTGTACAATAATAGACACAACTCTATTGTAGGTATGTAGGTATATAATGACTTTCGGATCCGTGAATGCAGCCGCTCCGAAGAGGTATCTTTGGGATCGGAGGCCCCAATCCCCCCAAGGATGCTTGTAGCAAAAGAGGTTTCTGATCAGGCACAAAATCACAGGCTCCAATACGTCTCTTATAGGTGAATCTTCTTTAATTACTAAAAAGTTAAAGATGTGTAGAACAACGCGTTTCGGGGCTCAAAGTGTCCCCTTCATCAGGTTAACAGTAGTCACAATAACTAATAGTAGATACAGGTATATATAGAGGAAAAAAAACCGCCAAAAAAAAGGTTACCTGAGAGCTGCCCACAGATGGGTGGGCTCTAGCCCCAGGTAAAATGTCACAAATAAGAATACAGCTTTCAACTTATAAAATCCAATTTTTTTATTGTCAGATTGTACCAGTGAAAGTGATTCCCCAGACGACTGGGGAATCACTTTCACTGGTACATCTGACAATAAATAAACAGAGTTTCTCGATTTGGAAAATCTTATTCAGGATAGCAAAATAAAATACACGCACCATATTTTAAAAAGGTCGATAGCAATAGCTATCTAGACTTCAAGAGCACACATTATAGGAAATGGAAGACGAACATCCCCTTCAGTTAATTCAAACGACTTCTACCAACAGTGCGATACTCTGGCCTCCAGGTTCACCCAAAAGGTTATCCCCCAATATTAATTCTGGCGCAAGAGAAAAGGCCACAGAACTCCCCCAAGATGAATGTTTGATCCCAGTGTCTAAAAAGAAGAAAGAGATTAATAATGGGAAATACTGTTGCAATTTTATCACTACTTATAACCCAAAATCATTTGTCGATAAAAGCGGTTTTAGAAAAACATTGGCACATTCTAAAAAGAGACCTATATCCTAAATCAAATCATCCAGACTCCCAAAACTCCCGTACAAAAGAGCGCGTACCCTCAAAAACATTCTTTGCACCCCAGTAAACTGAATCCTGTTTCATACCATATTGAGAATCACGATACCACTGTCCCAAAGGCAGCTTCAAGTGCGGACACACAAGATGTCTATGCTGCTCCAGTATATGCCAAACATCTATTTTTTTACAGCCGAGTGAGTGGGGAGTCATTCCCCATTTTGAGCAGCCTAAACTGTGAAACCAGCCACGTCATATATCTCTTAGAGTGTCCGTGCCATCTACAGTATGTGGGGCGCACGATCAAACACTGCGGAACAGACTGAATACACATAGATCAAATATTAAGAAAAAAATACTTGGGAAACACAGTGTATCCAGACAAGCTGCGGAACATCATGAGGGTAGTTCAGCCCGATTTAAGGTGACCCCAATTGAACAAATTCCAAGTCACCTACATAAAGACACCCAGCACATTTGACGTAGGGAAATGTACTGGATCTTCAAGTTGAATAGTTTGCATCCATACGGCCTTAACAAAGCTTTTGAGATCAACTTATAGAATGTCCTGGACTAGCATTGTATATATATAATTTTATGCATTTTTATACATATTATATAAATTTGATCATATTCCCCCCCATGGTTTTTAGATAAATTATTATCAACCAATTATTTTTACTTATCATTTTATTCAGTATTAGTGAGGGCACATTAATTAATAATTTAATTATTTATTTTTCATATCTATTATGACACCATTCATTACTAATAATAATCATTATTATGTCTTATTATTACTATTATTATTATATCATTATATTATGTATTATCATTATTGTTATTATATCATATATTTTATGTATATGCCGTTTTCACTTTTTTATGGATATGTGTACATCAGTATATGTATCTATTAGGGGTTGCACGAAATTCGGCAGCCGAAAATATCGGCCGAAAATTGCACCTAATCCACTTCGCCGATATTGTACATATTGGCCGAAAATATGGGGTGTGGGAATTGTCACCCACCATCTGCGGGCGGGGCGCCGGGCGGGCGGTTTACTTTGTCACTGCATCTTTATTTTACCTTACAATCGTGGGCTCCAGAACTAACAACTCTGCAGGCAGAGCGGAGGGCGGCGTAACGTCACTTACTCACGTGTCGCGCCCTGCTCCGCCTCCTTCATTCATAAAGTGGGCGGAGATGCCGTGCATCACGTGAGTAAGTGACGTTACGCCGCCCTCCCGCTCTGCCTGCAGAGTTCTTACTGGAGCGTGACGATTGTAAGGTAAAATAAAGATGCAGTGAGTGATGCTGTGAGCAGCAGGGCCGGGGCTGTTATGGGTAGGGGGATCGGTCTATGGCACTGCTATGGGGAGGGGGGATCTGTGCACTGTTAAGGGGAAAGGGATCTGTGCACTGTTATGGGGAAAGGGATCTGTGCACTGTTATGGTGAAAGGGATCTGTGCACTGTTATGGGGAAAGGGATCTGTGCACTGTTATGCCCATAACAGTGCACATATCCCCTTTCCATAACAGCGCCACCCACAGATCCCCCTCTCCATAACAGCGCCACCCACAGATCCGCCTCTCCATAACAGCGCCACCCACAGATCCCCCTCTCCATAACAGCGCCACCCACAGATCCCCCTCTCCATAACAGCGCCACCCACAGATCCCCCTCTCCATAACAGCGCCACCCACAGATCCCCTCTCCATAACAGCGCCACCCACAGATCCCCCTCTCCATAACAGCGCCACCCACAGATCCCCCCCCCCATAACAGCGCCACCCACAGATCCCCCTCTCCATAACAGCGCCACCCACAGATCCCCCTCTCCATAACAGCGCCACCCACAGATCCCCCTCTCCATAGCGCCACCACAGATCCCCTCTCCATAACAGCGCCAACCCACAGATCCCCCCTCTCCATAACAGCGCCACCCCACAGATGAATTTCATTCATGAAAAAGAATTATTAATAAAATCATTTAAAAAAAAGTATTTTAAAAGTATTTGGGCAAAAAGGCAGTTTCGGTTTCGGTTTCGGTTTTCGGTCAAGGGCATCCTGAATTTTCGGTTTCGGACCAGAATTTTCATTTCGGTGCACCCCTAGTATCTATATGTTTATATGCTCTCATATTTAATTATTTGTACTCTATAGGTACACATAGTGCTCCATGTTTATGAGCCCTTTTAGCTTCAATGCGCATATGTATTCACCATTTTATTTCTTATTCTGTATAAGTATATCTATATTTAGATTTAGATTTATATCCATCCACCTAACATATGTACCCCCTTATATCCACTGCCATTCCTGTCCACATTACCATATAGTGCTCAGTACGTCTGTTCCAGGGACACTGGGCTCCGTTCAAACTACAGAGCAGCGTCTCTGTAGTCATAGAAACTGGCCATGTGATCGCGAGTCTTGCGATCACATGACCAGCCGCCCAGAGAGGAAACATAGGGGAACAGAGCGCATGCGCCGAGCGCTGAACTTGGTAGCCAGCCTGCCGCAATCACATGACCGCACTGTAGCCGGTCATGTGATTTAGTTTATCGATCTTAGTTCACCAATATATAGCACACAATCGCCTATTTATTATCTGTATTATTCCACCTATGCACCACCAGCAACAATTAACAATACATATACTGAGTTTTATTAGTTGAAAAGCTGTATTCTTATTTGTGACATTTTCCCTGGGGCTAGCCCCTCCATCTGTGGGCAGCTCTCAGGTAACCCGTTTTTTTTGGCAGTTTTTTTCCTCTATATATACCTGTATCTACTATTAGTTATTGTGACTACTGTTAACCTGATGAAGAGGACAATTTGAGCCCCGAAACGCGGTGTTCTACACATCTTTACTTTTTATGTAATTAAAGAAGATTCACCTATAAGAGACGTATTGGAGCCTGTGATTTTGCGCCTGATCAGAAACCTCTTTTTCTACTTGTACTGCAAGTAGGCAGGGAAAGCGTGCTGGGTTCTGGCCTTAGGGCTCACCGTCCTTGCCTGTCTCTACCTACAGTTTGTTACAGGTGATTAGTAAATGGCACATATTTTTCCTCTTCATTTCAGTAATATACAGTTTAATATAATATCTGTGAAAAAAATAGCTTTTTAAGAATGGGAAATTCTTTTGTTCGGAGTGATTACTAATGAGGATGCCAGGCACCCCTGACTGCAGTACTGCCCTAATGGCGGCCATGTACATGGTGATCTCGACCATTAGAAAAGATCAGTGTGTAGCAGTTCAACCAATAAACTGAATGAGGTTCCAGAGCTACTCAAAAGTTACCATGACCCCAGAATCGCCAAACTTCCAACACTCCTCGGCCAAGCATGTATGAGTACTGAATGGAGAGAGGAGGAAAGAGGTGCTGGCAGAGGTATCTTCCTGTGAATAAAAGGATCAGGCAGTTGAAATCCAACGCGCCTGACACTTATGTCCTTTGATATCATCTGGAGAGTCGGGAGGCCACCATGCATATTAATTTCTTAAGCCTGCAGAAATCTGCGCGTTCAGCCCAAACATATCTAATGGGTATGACGAGCTGTAGACTAGACAGTCTAAAATGTGCAGATTTAACGCAGTGGCTGATAGTGGAGGATAAATCTGCTGTACCTTTAAACAGTCTAGTCTAAGGTTTCTCCATCTATTAGTTGGCATATTTCTTCCCAGAATTGTAAACTAAAATGTTTGATTTTTTTTTTTGGTGCACATTGTTACATTTTAAGCCACATTTTCTACAGTAGGACACACCCTTTAAAGCTAAGTCATGCCTCCAAGTTGAAATAAGTGCCTAAAAGACTTGAATAAATGAAGTGCAAAGCATGTATGCCATAATTTTGGCACAAATTACTTCAGAATATGGGTGTGTTTTGATTAGTAAATCATCCCAGTGTGCTTGTGGAGTTGCACCATATTTATCATACCATGTGTGCCAATTTGACAAATGCTGCTCAATTTGTGACCTTTTTCAGCAACTTATAAATACTATGGACTGGTGCAAGTCAAGAATGCAAAGTATTAGCAAACTTGCTTAAAGGGGATGTCTTACTTCAGCAAATGGCATTTATCATGTAGAGAAAGATTAATACAAGCCATTTACTAATATGTTGTTATTATCCATATTATCTCATTTGCTGGCTTGATAATTTTTTCCATCACATCATATACTGCTCGTTTTCATGCTTACGGCTTGTATTAACTTGTCTACATAAAAAAATGTTATTTACTGAAATGACACAACCCCATCATATTTAGGTACTGTGAAATGTAAAATTGTGTTGAAAAGTGGAATTTTCATTAAGAATGGCAAGAACCTTGTTTATTACAAGATAATGGAAAATAGTCCTAGTTTGGAATATCTATGGTATATATTGGGGAAGCTTAAAGAATTCTAAATATATTTCAAAGGAAGAAGTGCACTATACAGTTGGAGGATGGGTATAAGTTCCTGTGCAGCTGTGTCTAGTTTAAAGTAAGCACTAGATGATGGTGATGAAACTTGTGATGACCTTAAACTACTGCTTCCCCACATGTGACATCTAGAAAAGCAGGGGGTTGTCTCACTTGAGAAAATGCGATTTATCAAGTACATAAAGTTTAATATAATCTACTTACTAATGTATATTCATTGTTCATATTGCCTCCTCTGCTTGTTTGAATACATTTTTCAGACCATTATAAAATGCGTGTTTCTAGGTGTTCTTGCCACTGCTGCAATCCAGCTGTGGAGGCTGTGCTGCTTATTACAGGAACAAGAGCTGTCCTCTCTGATGGCTGGGATTGCAGGAGCGCACAGAGGCGCCACCTCGTATCTGCGCCACTTGCTTGTGAAGAACAGCTCTATGTGCAGTTGCCTTGAAGCTGTTATACACAGTTACAGCTCTAAGAGACAGATCTCTGGGAGAAAATTCTTGTCAGCAGGGACAGATCCAGGAAAAACGTTCTAATCGCAGGGACAGAAGCATTTCAGGTCCATGGCTTGCTCAAAATAGCTCTGGACCTGTAATACAAATTGTCAGTGCCAGCTGTCATCTTGATGCTTCAGGGCTGGTCTGCAACTGAGCTAAAGTGCGTGACAGAGTGATCTCAGCTGACCCCTGATAACATTGCGTTCAGTGCGTTCCTGAACATCGTTAACAAGCTTTCGTATGCTCGTTAGTGATAATCTGCCTGTGCAAAGATGCCGCTGGTAATTTCATCTTTCATGGTGTCACCTAAATCAAAGTTTGACTGCAGTAGATCTTGCTGTCTAAACAGCACTCAGCTGCCGGCAAAACAATGATTTGTATGGGGACGAGCGACAGCATTAGACATCGCTTCTCTCCATACTATGGAAGAAGAATTGCTGCATGTAATAGCAGTGGTCTCCTTCACTGACAAGCAGGTGCGTGCCGGGAAGAACTCATCCTTCCCAACAATCGTCTGCCCAATTGAGCAGTGTAAAAGGGACCTTTAGACACTGTTATCTCCATATTCAAATATAGAGATAACAGTGTGTACTTTGAAAGCTGCCCATAACAATCCTTAAAAAATTCTTCACATGGAGCTGACGTGCAAAGGCTGACATTATTCACCAGTGTCTGCCCACCGTATGTAAGAGTCATCAAAAGACGGTGGCAGTTCATGAAAACTCGGTTGAGTATATGGCTTTATTACACTGGAGATTTGCTTTTAAAGGGTTTTTTCCAACAGATTTTTACTGATGACCTATCCACTGGATAGGTCATCAGTATCTGATTGGTGGGGGTCCAATACCCAGGACCCTGTTTGAGAAGGCACGCGGCACTCGCAGTAGCACCATGGCTTTATCCAGCTTTGTTAGGTCAATGTGATGTCTGTTCATCTGTCACATATGGCTAAAGAGGTTTGGTGTACATAAGGCAGAAATCAGGGATTGTTTAGATGTCTAACCTGTCCCTGCTCTTACCCCCTGAATTCTGCCTTATGTACACCAAACCTCTTTAGCCATATCATTGGTTGGCTACCCCGTGTAAACAGTTTTTATCGTTCTATATATTTTTTGTTTCACAATTTTTTTCACTGGTGAATCACGAAGGTGGTATAATTTTATTAGAATAAATTTAGTAAAAGTTACGTTTTAAAGGGTCAACTCTGCTGGAACTCTTTATACTTTATGACCCCTTTATAAATTGTTTATTGACTCAGCTGGACATTTATCATCTGTCACATAGCCTAGGAGCAGCTGAGCTTCAAGTGAATAGGGTTAACCTAAGATAGATACACCACCAGTAATTAAAAACTGATCCTCCTTTAAATTTAGCTAGTTGTTTAGTTTTTTTTAATTTTGTGTTTTCCTCATTTAAAATATTTTGATTTCGCTTAGGTTCTTTACACTGGAATTGTAATTTAAGCTCCAGCTCTGGCGCTGAATCAAGGTAAGAAAGAATGATAGATAAGAGACCAGAATTAAGGAAACTCTGATATCTGTATCTCTAAGCTAATGTTGATAGTGTTCATAAAAGCACTTTATGCCTGGCTTAATAACATTAGCTTGGGGACCTGTTGAATTGTCTTAAAAGAGGCATAGAACTTTCAAGAGCTCTCATGGCCCATTTTTGTGGAGCATGTGCAAGTTGTATTTGACTTTGTTATACATAACTTTATGCTTCATTAAAGGGGTTTGAGATTTTGATATTGATGACCTATCTTCAGTAGGTCATCAATATCAGATTGGTGGGGTTCCGACTCCTGGTTTGAAGAGGCCATGGAAGTCTTTTGAGGCCAGTGATGTCATGTTCTTTGGTCATGTGTCCTAGACGCAGCTACTTTACAGACTTCAAATCGTTTTTTTTACACAATAAAAGCACACAGAGCTATAGGGACTGGGTATTGCGGATGTGCTAGCGGCCACCTAGCAACCCATGTCCTCAGCTTTATACACAAAATCCCGGTGACAGTTTCCCTTTAACTCTTTTGTCCTGCCTGGTCATCTGAAAAAAGGGCTCCTCAGTCTCAAGAGCCCATTTAAGGAAGAATCCAGACAAAATTGATCATGGAGTTAGGTCTAATGCTTGACCTCACTGGGCTGTGTATGAACATTGAGTGAAAAATAAACCCTGTGTCATGCTCTATACCTAATGGGCAGTATATCAGCTGTGTCTGGAGTGTTATTTGGTACAATTTCAAAAACTTTATCAGTAGATTTTACCGTGACTACCAATACTACTATGATGATTTGGGAAAACCATAAACTAGGTTATTATATGTTTTAGATTATATTTAGGAACATGTCTGCATCAGTACTTTTCTCTATAGGCTAACCTTTTGTGTCATCTAATGTTAATAGTATTCAATATCCATATCTATTTCAGTGACTGGGTTTGATTTGTGGGGAGCTGTCGTGGCCACAGGAGTGGTCTGTACCTTCTACTGTACTCTGGTTAGTACCTCTGTCATATTGCTATTCTTCTATAATATACAGTTACACTTTCATGTATTTTCCTTTCATGTGTTGTTTTTCTAATATTTGGGTTAATCTGACAAACAGAATATGGCAAAAAAGTGGCAAAATATTGACTTGTATGTTTGTAGAACCAGATCATAGCAGAGCAAACCCCCTGTTGCATCAAATTGACACCAAACACTACAAGATATAACAAGGATATTCTTAGATTTCTTATTAATATCCGCTAATTACTCAACAGTTATTTTTTTAACCATAGACATATTTTGTAGATTTTGGCCATATTGACCTATGAACAATGACATAATCTACTGTTGGTTTAGTTCAGACTTACCAAGGCAGGTACTTAAACTATTTTGTGATTTGTTACAGGGTGGTCTTAAGGCAGTTGTATGGACAGATGTATTCCAGGTTGGGATTATGGTTGCAGGATTTTCATCTGTAATTATTCGAGCTGTGGTTGTCCAAGGTGGGATTGGCCCCATTTTGAATGACTCATATTATGGAGACAGGCTAAATTTCTGGGAGTAAGTACATTTTTGAACTGCTTTTTTCTTTACTTTCTTTACTTGATTTCATTGTAACGGGTTTGAAAGCTCAGCAAGCTAAACTGAAAAGCAGGAGTATTTTAGTACATGTAGATTTTTAAATATGAATTAATAGACTTAGTTTTACAAATTTTTGTACTCCAAAGCATTTCTAACAAAATGGATGATAATGGGGACCTAATAAGCATCTTAGTTACAGTGCTTACCATATGCTTCTGATACTAGTATAATATTTTAATCTATACTTTTGATTATCACTAGTTTCAACCCCAATCCACTGCAGCGGCATTCCTTTTGGACAATTGTAATTGGAGGAACCTTACATGGCCTGGTATCTATGGAGTTAATCAGTCACAAGTACAGAGATATATTGCTTGCAAAACCAGATTCCACGCAAAAATGTAAGTAACCCCTTAAAGTGATTTTCCCACAAAAAATATTCTACAGTTTTTCCACCAGCACCTGGATCTAAATACTTTCATACTTGAATGTCATAATTTTTTTTAGCATAGTGTCACGGATGGTGTACAGGAAACAAGACAAAGCAAAAGAATCTATGACTCACTGGATCCAAAACTAAGAACAAAAGGGAGACCCCTGCATAAGACCTGTCACTCTCCCTGACTGCTCAGCCTATGCGAACACCCCAAAGGTGGATGGTCGCATATCCACGTACCTCGACTATCTACCACCTGAACACCCTACAATAGTGAGGGGACACGACCACCGGCTCCCTACACTAGACATGGAGGGAGTCAGGGTCAACTGAGATCCAGCAAACAGAAAATCACAAATAAAAGTACAGCACTTATCTTTGTAGAAGACTGGGCAATAGGAACAGCATGCACACACACTCCAGGAAGTTGTATAAGCCGCACACTATTGCATTATGGGGAGGAATTTAAAGGGATGCAATCAGTCCAAACACATGACAGCTGAGAGAGGCTAACGAGATGAGGAACTGAAGACCAAAACAAAGAAAACTCAAGGAGGAGGTTCTGAAAAGGCTTCTGTCAGAGCTTCTCAGCTGTCTGGTTGTGACAGTACCCCTCCCTCTACGAGTGGACTCCGGACACTCAGAGCCCACCTTCTCAGGATGGGACCTATGGAAAGCCCTGATGAGACGAGTGGCCTTAATGTCCGTCACTGGGACCCACATCCTCTCCTCAGGACCATAACCCTCCCAATGAACGAGGTACTGGAGAGAACCGCGGACAAGACGAGAATCCACAATCCTAGAGACCTGAAATTCAAGATTCCCATCAACCATAATCGGAGGAGGAGGCAAAGGCGAGGGTACAATGGGTGAACATAAGGTTTCAATAAGGACTTATGAAAAACATTATGGATCTTCCAAGTCTGAGGAAGATCAAGACGGTAGGCAACAGGATTGATGACAGACAGGATCTTGTAAGGCCCAATAAACCTAGGACCCAACTTCCAGGAGGGAACCTTCAATTTGATATTCTTGGTAGACAACCACACCAGATCACCAACATTCAGGTCCGGACCAGGCACGCGTCTCTTATCCGCCACACGCTTATATCTCTCACTCATGCTCTTTAGATTATCCTGAATCTTTTGCCAAATAGATGACAAAGACGAGGAGAATCTGTCCTCATCAGGTAAACCAGAAGACCCCTCTCCGAGAAGTCCCAAACTGCGGATGAAACCCATATGCACCAAAAAATGGTGACTTATCAGAGGACTCCCGACGACGGTTATTTAAAGCAAACTCAGCAAGGGACAAAAAAGAACACCAATCCTCCTGATTCTCCGCCACAAAACAGCGCAGATATGTCTCCAGATTCTGATTGACGCGCTCTGTCTGGCCATTCGACTGCGGGTGGAAAGCAGAAGAGAATGACAACCGAACCCCCAAGCGAGAACAGAAAGCCTTCCAGAATCTGGAAACAAACTGCGTGCCCCTATCAGAGACTATGTCTGAAGGAATACCATGCAATTTCACAATGTGATCAATAAATGCCTGCGCCAGCGTCTTAGCATTGGGCAAACCAGGAAAAGGGATGAAATGCACCATTTTGCTAAAACGGTCCACCACCACCAGAATCACAGTCTTCCCCCGAGGAACGAGGCAGGTCCGTTATGAAGTCCATGGACAGATGTGTCCAAGGATGGGAAGGAATGGGTAAGAGAAGGAGAGGACCTGATGGCCGTGAATGAGGGACTTTGGCACGAGCGCAAGTCTCGCAGTCTGCCACAAAACCCTCAAACCGACTTACGAAGCGCAGGCCACCAGAATCTCTGAGCGATGAGATCCAGTGTGGCTCTTGCCCCCGGGTGCCCAGCAAGGACCGTATCGTGGTGTTCCTTAAAAATCTTGTGTCTCAAAGCGAGAGGCACAAACAACCTCCCAGGAGGACAAAGATCAGGAGCCTCCGACTGGGCTGCCTGCACCTCTGCCTCCAATTCAGGAAAAAGAGCAGAGACCACCACACCTTCAGCCAAAAATGGGACCCGGGTCTTCAAATTCCCACCTCCCCGGAAAACAACGTGACAGGGCATCTGCCTTCACATTCTTAACCCCAGGGCGGAACGTGACAACAAAATTAAACCTTGAAAGAACAAAGACCATCTGGCCTGTCTCGGGTTCGACGCTTGGCTGAGTCCAAGTAGGCCAGATTTTTATGGTCAGTAAACACGGTAATAGGGTTGTCTGGCTCCCTCTAGCCAATGGCGCCATTCCTCAAAAGCCAACTTGATGGCCAACAATTCCCTATCTCCCACATCATAATTTCTCTCTGCGGAGGAGAGTTCTTCGAGAAAAAGGCACACGGTCGCCATTTGGCAGGAGAGGAACCCTGAGACAAGACCGCACCCACACCTACCTCTGAAGCATCAACCTCAACTATAAGGGTAAAGAAATATCAGGTTGTACCAGGATGGAGCGGAAGCAAAACTCTCCTTGATATTAGAAAAGGCCTTACGCGCCTCTACCGACCAGGCAGAAAAATCTACCCCCTTTCTGGTCATATCAGTGAGTGGTTTAACAACAGAGGAATAATTCAAAATAAACTTCCTGTAATAATTGGCAAAGCCCAAAAAAACGCATCAGCGCCTTCTGATTCTCAGGAAGCTCCCACTCAAGCACAGCGCGGACCTTCTCGGGGTCCATGCGAAAACCAGAAGCGGAGAGAAGAAACCCCAGAAATTGAACCTCTGGAACCGCAAACACACATTTTTCCAGTTTCGCGTATAATTATTCTCCCGCAGGATGAGCAAGACCTGACGTAAGTGTTCCTTATGAGTTTTGAAATCAGGAGAAAAAATCAAAATGTCATCCAAATACACTAATACAAATTTTTTCCATTAAATGATAAAAAATGCTGTTCACGAAATGCTGAAAAACGGCTGGGGCATTCATCAAACCCAAAAGGCATAACCAAATTCTCAAAATGGCCCTCAGGGTATTGAAGGCCGTCTTCCATTCGTCTCCTTCTCTGACCCTGACCAAGTTGTATGCCCCTCTTAGGTCTAATTTGGAAAAGACTTTAGCACCAACAACCTGGTTAAACAGGTCCGGGATCAGAGGAAGCGGATAAGGGTCACGAATAGTGATACTGTTCAGCTCCCTGAAATCCAGGACAAGGTCTTAAAGAACCATCTTTCTTCTTAACAAAGAAAAAACCAGCGGCAACAGGTGACTTCGAGGGTCGTATGTGTCCTTTTCTCAGACTCTCAGAGATATAAGCACGCATAGCGACCCTCTCAGGTTGGGAAAGATTGTATAAATGAGATTTAGGCAGCTTGGCGCCCGGGATGAGATTAATAGGGCAATTGTACTCCCTGTGCGGGGGCAAATCCTGAACTCCACTCTCAGAGAAGACATCCGAAAATTCAGAGAGGAAAGGTGGTACAGTCTTAGTAGAAACCTCAGAAACAGATGTCGTGAGGCAATTCTCTCTGCAAAAGTCACTCCAACCATTTATTTGCCTAGCTTGCCAATCAATGGTGGGGTTATGTTTAGTGAGCCAGGGTAGCCCCAACACTAGAGGAGTAGGCAAACCGCTAAGGACGAAACATGACACATCTTCAACATGAGTATCACTCACAATTAAACGGATATTGTGAACTATGCCCTTTAAGGATTTCTGAGAAAGTGGAGCGGAATCAATAGCAAAAACAGGAATATCCTTTCCCAAAGTGCATACCTGGAAACCATGAGTTATTGCAAATTGATTATCAATGAGATTGACAGCTGCTCCACTATCCACAAAAACCTCACAAAAATGCTCTTGCTCTCTAGCGCCACCCTAGCAGGCAGGACAAAACGGGAACTACAGGCAAACGGAAAACCTTCAATTTCCGCCTCAACCCTGCCAATAGTAACAGACGGAACATTTTTAAAAGATTTTTTTCCTTTTTGTTTCTTTATTACTCCCAGAAAACTGCCTGTATCTCCTAGAGGGACAAACATTTGCCAAATGATTTATACCTCCACAACAAAAACAAACCCTCCATGCGGGCTGAATCTTCTATTGTCAGAGGCAATCAACCCCAGCTGCATGGGCTCCTGCTCAGAAGGGGCTGACAGCGACTGAGACCACTGCGCACCAGAATGAGACCGCTGCACTGTCCCGGGACTGAGTATGACAGGAAGGAGAGATCTCTCCTCTCTCTCTAAGACGCCTGTCAATACGAACAGCCTGAGACATAGCAGAGTCCAAGGAGATAGGCCTCTCATGAAAGGAAAATGCATCTTTCAATCCCTCTGAAAGACCATGGCAAAATTGACTTCGGACTGCAGCATCATTCCAACTAGTATCAGCTGCCCATCTCCGAAATTCTGAGCAGTATATCTCTGCGGATTGTTTACCCTGGCATAACAGACGTAGTCTAGACTCAGCCAGGCGTCCCTTGTGCAGTTCTTTTTACATCATATTTCTGCATGCACCATCGTCTCCTTATCTATAGAGTCCGCCCCAGGAGGTGTCCACTATCTGGCTATACCCCCATTACTGGCTGACGTATCTAGTCAGGCTGGTCTCTAGGGATGAAGGGTTTATCTTATACCTATCCCTAGTACTTTTTCCCTCATCTCCCCTGATGAATTGCCTTTTAATATGGTTTTCTAGGCAGTGAAACATGCGTGTAGGGAGTTCTTTTTAGATCCCTTAGGGACATATAGTTTATTTTTTTTAGGGGACAGGTTCCGGACGGGGTCGCCCTTGTAAGGACGAGTGTACTGTGGTGAGGCTGCTACCTATATCTAGTATTAGGGTCACTCATCTCAGCCAGCCACAGGGCCTTAACAGGGACCCTGCACACATGTGCATCACTGCCTGACATTAATTTTTTCAATCTTTACATTGATTTGAAGAAACCTCAATCGTAGGCTTGACGGTGGTGAACGATCCATATCCTGTTCCGCGGTACCGGTAGGACAAATGGTTACTGGTGCCGCCGTGCACTATTTCAGTGTATTTTTTTGTCATTTTCATTTGGGATAGACACCTAGGTTACCCCTAGGGTCCATTTACCATTTCTATCCCAAGGTTTGTCTTTTGCACACTTAATTTAGAAAAATATTTTATCTGCATTATTAATAAATGTTATATTTTAGATTACCCACTTTCTGATTAATGCCTTTACTCTTGGTAATCTGGAGCGCCAATCTCACATTGGTGTGACCTCCTATATCAGTACACTTAGCTGACTAGACTCAGCCAGAGCAATACGATCCGGATCATCATATATCTGACCCAGGGCTAAAAAGATTTCATCCACTGAACGGAGGGGCCGTGCCCCCTCCGGCAGCGAAAAGGCCCAGGACTGAGCGTTACCCCTGAGCAGCGATATAATGATCCCCACCCTCCGTTCCTCATCACCAGAGGAATGGGGAAGAAGGCAAAAATGGAGTTTGCAAGCCTCTCTAAAACGCACAAAATTCTCACTACCCCCCGGAGAACGTATCCGGAGTGAGATCTTAGGCTCAGAACAAACTCCATGAACGCAAGCTGAACCGGTCACTTGAAACTGAGAAAAAGTCTTACGGAGATCAGCTACCTCCAATAAAAGACCCTGAAAGTGTTCAGCCAAAAGTGAAACCGGATCCATGCTTGAGACGGTTTTGGGCGGCTTATAATGTCACAGATGGTGTACAGGAAACAAGACAAAGCAAAAGAATCTATGACTCACTGGATCCAAAACTAAGGAACAAAAGGGAGACCCCTGCATAAGACCTGTCACTCTCCCTGACTGCTCAGCCTATGCGAACACCCCAAAGGTGGATGGTCGCATATCCACGTACCTCGACTATCTACCACCTGAACACCCTACAATAGTGAGGGGACACGACCACCGGCTCCCTACACTAGACACGGAGGGAGTCAGGGTCAACTGAGATCCAGCAAACAGAAAATCACAAATAAAAGTACAGCACTTATCTTTGTAGAAGACTAGGCAATAGGAACAGCATGCACACACACTCCAGGAAGTTGTATAAGCCGCACACTATTGCATTATGGGGAGGAATTTAAAGGGATGCAATCAGTCCAAACACATGACAGCTGAGAGAGGCTAACGAGATGAGGAACTGAAAACCAAAACAAAGAAAACTCAAGGAGGAGGTTCTGAAAGGCTTCTGTCAGAGCTTCTCAGCTGTCTGGTTGTGACACATAGCTACTGAGTTATTCAACAAAATGTATCTGTATAGCGCCACCTGCTGTTTGTTTTTTCTTGAAATGGCCGCACATGCTCAGTTTCATCCTTCAACTGCCTCCTGATGTGTGATAAGAAGAGCTGAGACACGCCCCCTGAGCTGCAGCAGAAAAGACACGCCCCCTGAGCAGTCAGATTGAAATAAATCTAGCAGAGCAATGAATGGGGAGATCTCTGGATCCATGTGAGGTACAGGGCTGATCATAGCTTTTTTTAGAAAGAGATTGTCATGTACTGTATGACCTCTAATTCTCTTTTTTTTAATTTTTCATGGATAACCACTTTAAGGACCGGGCCACAACTTTTAAATTTTTTTGTTCACATAGCCATATGTGGGTTTATTTTTTGCGCGACAAGTTATATTTTTTAATGGCAACATTTAATTTACCATACCTTGTACTGGAAAACAGGGGAAAAAAAGAGAAAAAAAACACAATTCCATCAAGGTTTTTGATATTACAGTGTTCACTATGCGCAAAAAATGACATGACATCCCCAGCAAAAATGCATACAATAGAGGATGCCTGCAGTGGACCATAAGTACCACAATGGACATCCTACACAGGATAGCAAATGTGTGGATGTGATAAACAGTAAAAATAATATAACAAAAACAAAGACAGATGTACGCAGCGTGCACCTGTCTTTGTTTTTGTTAAAGTGGTCCTGGTCAAAAAATCTAAAAGTGGCCCTAAGTTGTAGAGGAGTCCATATTGACAGAAGGCAGGGCAACACAAGTAGTCAGGGCCAACACAAAGCTACAAGTAGGCAGACACAACAGAAGTAGGCAGGGTCAGCAATACTAAAGTGCAGCATAAAATATAACCCCAGCAAAACCAAATACCACAGTGCAAATACTGCCCTGTCACCATACAGGATGGTGATACAGTTGAATTCAGGAGGGCTCCTGTGACTGCTGACCAGGTGCATAAGTAACTGATGCTTCTAGCATTAATTAATGGCCAGCAGCTGTGAGGCAGGCTCAGGTGCCCCCAAGCATAGGCCCCAACGGGAAGTTTCCCTGTAGGTTATATGACCAGTCTGCTCCTTTGTGAGCCCCCAATAGGGACAGGGACTGAGTGAGGATAATCTCTATAAAGTGATGTGGAATATGTTATTGCTATATAAATGAATAAAATAATAATAGTATTATATTTTATTAGGTCCCTGTATGTGAATCTATTAGGACTCTGGGCTATTCTTTCCTGTGCGGTACTTTGTGGACTAGCTATGTATTCTATATATAAGGACTGTGACCCTTGGACTGCCAAATTTGTATCAGCCCCTGACCAGGTAAGAACAAATACTCTAACAAAAGGGCCAAACATCTACTTTTTAAGGTAATTTATTATAAAAACATTTAATTATTATATCTAATATATAATAATCCGTAACATCGCATTTACAATCACGAAATTTTGCACACAGGTACATCAGGTGTCCGGGAAGGTTTTAGACCGGATCTCAGCTCTCAAGCACGTACCGTTCCTGAGATATTATCAAAAAATGCATAAGCCAATATAAGCCTGGTCACATGACCCTTATCAGCCAATAGAAGCTCGCGGGCCATTAGTCTCCACGTACACACAGTTTTACACCAGGTTTCCATAACTACCCCTCCATTTTTCTTCACTGCTGTAGGTCAGCTTTAAAGGAAATCTGTCACCAGGATAATTACTATTGAAGTAAAGCCATAGCCTAATAGCACTTAGTACCTTATTTCTACATGTGCCTTTGTTTCAGCAATAGATGTTTTCAGTTTTCAAAAATCTAGTTTATTTGGTATGCAAATAAGCCAGTAAGGTGCCCAGAGGGGCATCATTCTTGCAGGAAGGAGCCCAGGCACGCCTCCTGCCACAATGTGGCAAGAGTAACGCCCCTTTCGGCACCTTACTGGCTCATTTGCATACCAAATAAACTGGATTTTTAGAAGATAGTAAACATCTATTGCTGAAACAAAGGTACATCTAGAAATAAGGTACTAAGTGCTATTAGGCCATGGCTTTACTTCAATAGCGATTATCCTGGTGACAGATTTCCTTTAAAGGGGCAGGGCGCTGTGGATGACACTGTTAAGGGCGCGGAGTGCTTTGGAGGTCACAGTTCAGGGGACAGGTAGGGTGGCCATTCAGGCCGCCCTCAAAAGAAGGGCTTAAAAGCCCCGCCCCCAGGTCCCGCTAAGCCACGACCCTCCCACTCCGCAGTCGACGGAAAAAATGAAGATAAAAATCAACATCTGTCAGCTGCAGGGGTGGGAGAGTGGGTGACTTTATCTCTGCAGCTCACACTCAGACAGGACAGTGCTGCTGTCTGAGAGTGAGCTGTTCAAAAGGACATCCCTGTGTCCGTCCAGGCCCTGCGCCGGACGGAGGACAGGGAGTTTCGAAGCCAGACTGTCGGGCCTAAAACCGGACCTCTGGCCACCCAGGGGCAGGCTGCTGTGGAGGTCACAATTAAGGGCACAGTCTGCTATGGAGGTCAGTGTTAAGGGGCAGATTGCTGTACAGTCCACTTTTAAAGGGCTGGGGTGTTGTGGAAATCACTGTTAAGGATACTGTGTACTGTGGAGGTCACTAATAAAGGGGCGCCGGTGTGGAAGTCACTGTTAAAGGAGAGGGCGCTGTGGATGTTACTGTTAAGGGGGCAGGCACAGGAATGGTGGAGGTCACAGTTAAGGGGACTGTAACCTATGGTCAGTGTTAAGGGGCGGATGCTGTAGAGGTCACTGTTAAGGGGGCGGGCCCCTGTGGAGGTCACTGTCAAGGGGGGTGGGGTGCTGTGGAACTTACTGTTAAAGCGGCAGGCTGCTGTGAAGGTCAAAGTTAAGGGGGTGGGCTGCTGTGGAAGTCCCATTTTTAGGAGATGCAGCACTGTGGGGGCTCAGTGTTAAGGGGTGGGGGCTGCAGAGGTTACTGTTAAGGGGGCGGGGGTACTGTAGATGTCACTGTTATAGTGGATACTGTCGATATCTTTTTACGACACACACAAACATTAAATGAAATAGATGAAATATACCCGTGCAAAGCCGGATCCTTCAGCTAGTTATATTATATTATTAAAAACTTGTTTTTTTTTAGGAAATGGTCGCAACATAACAAAATGTATAAAAGGTGAAATGGTATGAAGGGTTACGATATATATATATATTTGTGGTCGGGGCTACCTGTGAACGAATCGGGGAAGCATGCCTAACCCCGGACCCTACACTGGCTGACTTGTGCCTGGAGCCAGGTACGCGGGTAGGCCTAAAAGGGGGCATACCCTGATGAGGACAACAGAGAAAAGGGGTGGGAGGGTGGGGCGTGCCAGGGTGAGGGAGCCGGTGAATAAATGGGGCAGACGCCCCTCCCACAAATGCAGGCTGAACCTCAGCCTTCCTAATTTGTGGTCGGGGCTACCTGTGAACGAATCGGGGAAGCATACCTAACCCCGGACCCTACACTGCTGACTTGTGCCTGGAGCCAGGTACGTGGGTAGGCCTAAAAGGGGGCAAAAAGGAAGCGAGGAGACCAGGATTAAGGTGAACCACCTCAATCATAATCAGAGAGCGAGAGTACGAGAGCCCGCGAAATTTCAACGTGGGGATTCGGAATGTACCTCACGCCAACGCCCCATTTTCCTGATGACATGTGCAGGAACCTTATTCCTAGAAGCTACCGAAGCGGCCTCAATACGAAACGAATGACCGGAAATGACTGGAGGATTATAACCTAGGCCCAAGGCCAGGGCGCGGATGTGTGAAATGAATTGGGCAGAAGTGAGAGGTACATTGTGGTGAGGCAACAAAGGCTATCGTGTGGCGTATCATGTATAAGGTACATGAGTTGCTTTAAGGACCTGAACCGGACACCAAGCATTGGAGGTTTTAAAGAATCTAACTTCAGTCGGAGGGCCAGACTGACTTGTTATTGTGAAGGCAACTTGACGATGAGAAGGTCATTGCACCAACCGGCTGCTGTTTTTGCAAGCTGCTGCGCCTAGAGGAACTGCAGGTAAGCTCGCCTGGCCTGAGGAAGCCATAAAAGCTGGGAAACATGGCAGCTTTGATAACCATACGGGTGAAGGGCCCAAAAGGTTACATCGAAGGGGGAGGACATGCATGCCTGAAGAATGAACGAAAAGGGAATGGTGCGGAATCGGACCAGCAGATTGGCAGATTACTGGGTGCATGTTTGACCAAGGAAGCTGAAAAAGGTAAACATGAGACCTGGAATCCCAAAACGCGAACAGGAGGAGCCGGGAATTGTGGCGGAAGACGACCGGTGGCGGACCTGCAAGAGGGATAGAACCTGGACTACCGAGTGTGTGTGTGGGGTGGCCCGGACGAAGGGAGACATGAACCTAAGCCTACCGTGACACTGAGGAAACAGAAAGGACGAGACAAAAAGTGTCCGTGCGAGGAGAAACAGTACGAGACCTGAGCGTGCAAGGCGGCTAGACAGCGAGATGAGACGGAACCTGAGCGTGCCAGGTGACTACATAGAAGATAAAACAAGCCTGAGTGTACCAGGTGACCAGATAGAGAGACAGGACAGAAAGTGAGACAGAGAGAGACGAAACAGAACCTGGGTGTGCCAGGTGGAGAGAAAACATGAAACAAAGCCTGAGCGTATTAGGTGAGACAGCGAGACGAGATGAAACCTGGGCGTACCAGGTGAACCGGCAGGGACATGAAACAAAGCCTGGGCGTACCAGGCGAACAGAGACGAAGCCTGGGCGTACCAGGCGAACAGAGACGAGACAAAGCCTGGGTGTACCAGGCGAACAGAGACGAGACAAAGCCTGGGCGTACTGGGCAGACAAACAGAATGACAAGACAAGACAGGGAGTGCCAGATAACAAAACGGAGAAACGAAAAAGGAACCTGTAGGTGCAGGGAGAACAAAGAAAAGACAAAGCCTGAGCGGAATCGTGGCCAGACAGTGTGACGATACGAAACCTGGGCGTACCAGGCAACAACGAGAAGACAAGCCCTGGGCGAACCAGGTGGCCGGACAACGTGACAAGACAATGGCGGAGCGTGCCAGGAGACCAAAACGTGAGCGTGTGAGATGACCGAAAAAACAAGACAAACCTGAGCGAATCAGGGGACCAGAAAGGTGACTAGGCGAAACCTGGGCAACCAGACAAAACAACGGACGAAGCCTGAGCGTAACAAGCGTCTATTGACGACATGAGCCTGAGCGTATCAGGCAACCTGATAACGTGGTGAGACAAAGACTGAGCGGCGTGACAGAGGACCAGAGAGTGTAGCAAGAAGGACGTGCCAGGAGACTGTGGAAAGACATCAAGTGAGGGGAAAACAAAGATAGAAACCCCCCTTATTTTTATTTTTTTTGTAATAATTGAAACTAGACAAGTCGAGGGGTGATGAAAAACACTAAGTGAGATGAGGAGGAAAGAACGGAATGAGGAAGAGATGAAGGCTTAAAGAGAACCTGTCACCGGGATTTTGGGTATAGAGCTGAGGACATGGGTTGCTAGATGGCCGCTAGCATATCCGCAATACCCAGTCCCCATAGCTCTCCATGCTTTTTTATTTATTTTTTCATCAATTTTTTATTCCATGCTTTTATTGTGTAAAAAAACCGATTTGATACATATGCAAATTAACCTGAGATGAGTCCTGTATGTGAGATGAGTCAGGGACAGGACTCATCTCAGGTTAATTTGCATATGTATCAAATCGTTTTTTTTTACACAATAAAAGCACACAGAGCTATGGGGACTGGATATTGCGGATGTGCTAGCGGCCATCTAGCAACCCATGTCCTCAGCTCTATACACAAAATCCCGGTGACAGGTTCCCTTTAAAGGAAAACAAAACAGGCACATAAATAAAAATGCTTTTTTTTTTTTGTTTTTTTTTACTTAAAAAGACTCTAGGTGAAGCCAAGGTTAATAAGACCACCATGAAGCGCCGGGACGGCCCTGACCTTCAAACAATCTACCCTGGGGCAGGGCCAACCCTGTTTTTTTTATTTTATTTTATTTTAAATAGAAACTCTGTAAGCTGCAGAGCATCGCATATGGAAAAGGCACTGGTGTCCTGTGCGGTACAACTCACTCACCAGTGAAATCCGCAGACCGTCTCATGTGGCAGGACACCAGTGTAGCCTGCAGAGCAACTCACATGGGACCTGGCGCCTCTGTAAACTGCAGAGCATACATAAGCTCAGGACATTTGTGTAACAGAAACAGCAGCTGGCAGTGCCAATGGTGACATCCATCAAAAACAAAAATAACACCCATTTTACCCCTGCCCATGCTACGGCCGACCAGCAAGAGCCTCCGGTGGGAGACCTGCAGTGTGGCGCAGGAAGCGGCAGAGGGCGCCCACGAGCGTGCCCCTGCCGGTTGCCAGGCCGGCTGCAGTAGGGGCGAGCACGTCAGTGCACTCCACGGTGGAACACACGCTACGAGCGGAGGCACGAACCCCAGCAGAGAGAAGTAGGTAGTGAGGGGGCCGCAGGTAGCGCGACCAAGCCCAAGGGGTAAGTGGTGGGGAAAAAAACGCAGAGGGGGGGAACCGGCCACTTACCCCTGATGAACGGCATGTACTGGCGGCAGAAAGACAGCGGCGATAGCCGGAATAGCTATAGAGGGAGACGAAGAGGCTGCTCCTCCAACCCCGGAAGCATGAGAGAGACGTGTGCCAGGGTGAGGGAGCTGGTGAATAAATGGGGCAGACGCCCCTCCCACAAATGCAGGCTGAACCTCAGCCTTCCTAATATATATAAAATATATTTATTTTGTTATGTTGCGACCTTGTACTAAAAAAAAAATTACGTTTTTCTCCATCAAACAGAATTAATTTTAGAAATTTTTGCAAAAAGGAAAAACAAAAATTTTGCATGGATATACAGTTGCAAGAAAAAGTATGTGAACCCTTTGGAATGATATGGATTTCTGCACAAATTGGTCATAAAATGTGATCTGATCTTCATCTAAGTCACAACAATAGACAATCACAGTCTGCTTAAACTAATAACACACAAAGAATTCAATGTTACCATGTTTTTATTGAACACACCATGTAAACATTCACAGTGCAGGTGGAAAATGTATGTGAACCCTCTGATTTAATAACTGGTTGAACCTCCTTTGGCAGCAATAACTTCAACCAAACGTTTATTGTAGTTGCAGATCAGACATGCACAATGTTCAGGAGTAATTCTTGACCATTCCTCTGTACAGAACTGTTTCAGTTCAGCAATATTCTTGGGATGTCTGGTGTGAATGGCTTTCTTGAAGTCATGCCACAGCATCTGAATTGGGTTGAGGTCAGGACTCTGACTGGGCCACTCCAAAAGGCGTATTTTCTTCTGATTTACTTCTATGCTTTGGGTCGTTATCCTGTTGCAACACCCATCTTCTGTTGAGCTTCAGCTGATGGACAGATGGCCTTAAGTTCTCCTGCAACATGTCTTGATAAACTTGGGAATTCATTTTTCCTTCGATGATAGCAATCCGTCCAGGCCCTGACGCAGCAAAGCAGCCCCAAACCATGATGCCCCCACCACCATACTTCACAGTTGGGATGAGGTTTTGATGTTGGTGTGCTGTGTCTCTTTTTCTCCACACATATAGTGTTGTGTGTTTCTTCCAAACAACTCAACTTTGGTTTCATCTGTCCACAGAATATTTTGCCAGTACTGCTGTGGAACATCCAGGTGCTCTTGTGCAAACTGTAAACGTGCAGCAATGTTTTTTTTGGACAGCAGTGGCTTCCTCTGTGGTATGCTCCCATGAAATCCATTCTTGCTTAGTGTTTTACGTATAGTAGATTCGCTAACAGGGATGTTAGCATATGCCAGAGACTTTTGTAAGTCTTTAGCTGACACTCTAGGATTCTTCTTCACCTCATTGAGCAGTCTGCGCTGTGCTCTTGCAGTCATCTATTTACAGGATGGTTACTCCTAGGGAGAGTAGCAGTAGTGCTGAACTTTCTCCATTTATAGACAATTTGTCTTACCGTGGACTGATGAACACCAAGGCTTTTGGAGATACTTTTATAACCCTTTCCAGCTTTATGCAAGTCAACAATTCTTAATCATAGGTCTTCTGAGAGCTCTTTTGTGCGAGGCATCATTCACATAAGGCAATGCTTCTTGTGAAAAGCAAACCCAGAACTGGTGTGTGTTTTTTATAGGGCAGGGCAGCTGTAACCAACACCTCCAATCTCATCTCATTGATTGGACTCCAGTTGGCTGACACCTCACTTCAATTAGCTCTTGGAGATGTCATTAGTCTAGGGGTTCACATACTTTTTCCACCTGCACTGTGAATGTTTGCATGGTGTGTTCAATAAAAACATGGTAACATTTAATTCTTTGTGTGTTATTAGTTTAAGCATATTGTGATTGTCTATTGTGACTTAAATGAAGATCAGATCACATTTTATAACCAATTTGTGCAGAAATCCATATCATTCCAAAGGGTTCACATACTTTTTCTTGCAACTGTAAGTAATCAGATCCTTTGCTATTGCACTTGCAATTTAGTTCTGCAGGCCACTCATTTCTCTTCATAATCTTTTGGTTGTTTCATTACCTTGGTTGGAGTCCACCTATGTAAAATTCAGTTCACTGGACATGATTTGGAAAGACACACCGTTGTCTATATAAGGTCTGACAGCTGACAATGCATATCAAAACAAAAACAAAGCCATGAGGAGGAAATAACTACCTGTAGAGCTCAGGGACAGGATTGTGTGAAAATTTCTGCTGCACTCAATGTTCCCTAGAGACGTTTAGAACAACCAGGACTTTTCCTAGAGCTGGCTGCCCCACTGCCTGCATAATCTGGGGGCGAAGGGTCTTGGTATGAGAGATGACCAAGAACAAAATGGTCACTTTGGAGGCGCTCCAAAGATCCTGTGGACAAATTAGAGAAACTGACAGAAGGTCAACCACCACTGCAGCACTCCATCAATCTGGCCTTTTTTTGTTTTGCAGAGCCGCTCCTCAGAGCCGCTCCTCAGTAAAAAACACTAGAGATTCTAAGACTGTGAGAAACAAGAGTGTCTTGTCTGATTAAACCAAGATTGTACGTTTTGGCCTCAATTCTAAGCTGGGGCATAGCTATAGGTGAAGCAGATTCTTTTGGGACCTACCTGAGAAGGAGCCTATCCAAGAGGAGGACTAAAATATTTTATTGTCAGGGCCTACTCAACAGTATTATACAATGACTTTATATACAGTATATATGTGCAGGAAACAAACTGAGCGGCTGCCTGGCCTAGTCTGAAAGAGCGATTTTGACTAGTCTCAGGAGTGGGGTTTGCACGGGAGTAAGGGGGTGCAAAGAAGTCGCTGGTTTTTAAAACAATTTCTGTGGGGCCCAGTCATTTATAGTTACGCTACTGATTCTAAGCATAATTTCTGGAGGAAACCAGGCACTGCTTGTCACCTGCCTAATACCATCCCTACATTGAGGCATAGTGATGGCAGCATCTGGCTTTGGGGTTGATTTTCAGCAGATAGGGCAGGGAGATTGGTCAACGTTGAGGAAAAGCTGAATAGCACAAAAAGAGATATTCTTATGAAAAGCTGATCCAGAGTGCTCTTGACTGGACCAAGGGTTCACCTACTAACAAAACAATGACTCTAAGCACACAGCCAAGACAACACAGGAGTGGATTGTGGACAACTCTGTGAATGTCATGAATGGCCCAGTCAGAGCCCTGACTTGAACCCACTCGAACATCTCTGGAGAGACCTGAAACAGGCTGTTCACCGATGGTACCCAACCACCATGACACAGCTTGAGAGAATCCTCAGAGAAGAATGGAAGAAATTCCCCAAATCCAGGTGTGCAAACCTTTTGGCATCATACCCAAGAAGATTGGAGGCTTTAATCACTGCCAAAGGTGCTTCAACTGAGTGAAGGGTCTGAATATTATTGTCAATGCAGTATTTTAGTTTTTCCTTTTCAATAAATTAGGAAAGATTTCTAACATTCTGTTTTCATGTTTTCAATATTGGGTATTAACGGCAGAATGATGGGGGAAACTTGAATTTTTTTATTTTTTTTAACAAAAAGGCTGCCTGCCACATAACAAAATCTGAAAAATGTGATAGGGTCTGAAGGTCTGAATACTTTTTGAATGTTTAGTATATATGACATGGATCTTCACTTCAGGCGAGCTACCAAGTTGCTCCCTCTTAGACAAGTCCCGGTGCAGTTGTCAACTGACCCATGGGGGCCAGAGACTTCAGTGCAAAGTACCAAAAGAACAGACAATACTCATAGTCAGAAAAACAGGCAGAGTTTCTGCATATCCGTAAAACAAGTCTGAGGGTCAATTCGATAAAAAGAGAGAAGTCAGGGCAGGGAGCAGAGGGTCAGAGTCAGTAAACAGGCAGAGTTCGGTACATGGGCAAACAGAAAAGCATACCTTCACTAGGACTAGCAAGCTAGAATACCTTAATTTCAGGCACCTTCCTCCTGGGAAAGGTGCCTTGAATGCACATAGGTAGCCAGCCTTTCCCCAAAACAAATTAGAGCACACCCACTGGCCCTTTAAGATTCAGCAGGAGCATGCCACATGCCCTTAGGTAAAAGAAAGAGGGGTTGGCACCAGGAGCAGGACACAGCCTGCATGAAGAGCATATAGGACACCAGTACATGCACCCAGCAGCAAGAGAAGGAGAAATGCATCTGGGCCATTGGGAAGAAGAGGAAGTAGCCTGGTAAGTGGTGCAGGGCCCATGCTCCCATGGAGGAGTGGAACAGCAGCAGGCAAAGATCGCCAACATAAGATTAACACTTCTATTTTTTAAAGCATTCTTATTTTGCAGCATTTTTTCACACTTGCCTAAAACATTTGCATGGTAGTATACGTTATATACAGTATATACACTCACCTAAAGAATTATTAGGAACACCTGTTCTATTTCTCATTAATGCAATTATCTAGTCAACCAATCACATGGCAGTTGCTTCAATGCATTTAGGGGTGTTGTCCTGGTCAAGACAATCTCCTGAACTCCAAACTGAATGTCAGAATGGGAAAGAAAGGTGATTTAAGCAATTTTGAGCGTGGCATGGTTGTTGGTGCCAGACGGGCCGGTCTGAGTATTTCACAATCTGCTCAGTTACTGGGATTTTCACGCACAACCATTTCTAGGGTTTACAAAGAATGGTGTGAAAAGGGAAAAACATCCAGTATGCGGCAGTCCTGTGGGCAAAAATGCCTTGTGGATGCTAGAGGTCAGAGGAGAATGGGCCGACTGATTCAAGCTGATAGAAGAGCAACGTTGACTAAAATAACCACTCGTTACAACCAAGGTATGCAGCAAAGCATTTGTGAAGCCACAACACGCACAACCTTGAGGCGGATGGGCTACAACAGCAGAAGACTCCACCGGGTACCACTCATCTCCACTACAAATAGGAAAAAGAGGCTACAATTTGCAGAAGCTCACCAAAATTAGACTGTTGAAGACTGGAAAAATGTTGCCTGGTCTGATGAGTCTCGATTTCTGTTTAGACATTCAAATGGTAGAGTCCGAATTTGGCGTAAACAGAATGAGAACATGTATCCATCCTCTGATGGCTACTTCCAGCAGGATAATGCACCATGTCACAAAGCTCGAATCATTTCAAATTGGTTTCTTGAACATGACATTGAGTTCACTGTACTAAAATGGCCCCCACAGTCACCAGATCTCAACCCAATAGAGCATCTTTGGGATGTGGTGGAACGGGAGCTTCGTGCCCTGGATGTGCATCCCTCAAATCTCCATCAACTGCAAGATGCTATCCTATCAATATGGGCCAACATTTCTAAAGAATGCTATCAGCACCTTGTTGAATCAATGCCACGTAGAATTAAGGCAGTTCTGAAGGCAAAAGGGGGTCCAACACCGTATTAGTATGGTGTTCCTAATAATTCTTTAGGTGAGTGTATATGTATATATATATATATATATATATATATATATATATATATATATATGGGAATTTGCCTCTTTTTTTTTCATTTTCTGGAACTGTATTTTAAAAACCTGAAACCTTTTTAAAAGCACTTTCATATGCACAAAGCTTTGCGAAATCTATTATTATTATTATTATTATAATATATACTCTAGGGTGTACATAATACTAGATGTATTATTTTGTTCACCCTTAGCTGATGCCTTATCTAGTTCTTGACATTTTGCGTGATTATCCTGGACTTCCTGGATTGTTTGTGGCTTGTGCCTACAGTGGAACCTTAAGGTAAAACATGTTCCTTTTCATCACCTTTTTATTCATGCTATATTGCAAAATGGTCCAGAATGGGCAGTGGTTATGTTATCTCTGTCTTCCACTCTTACCTCCTTTTTTACAACATTTCCCTTTTTCCGGATCTACCAAGGCTTGCAGACTCTTGCATTTGGCACTGAGAAACACCAAATGGCACATCTGTAATTGACAAATTCACAACTTACTGTTAAATTGATTCTTAAATCTGGAATCTCTTGCCAGCTAAGAAAGAACTGATATGCCAGCTTCAAAATTTTGGGGGTCATTTATGATTAGATACAGTCATGTCCATAAATATTAGGACATCGACACAATTCTAACATTTTTGGCTCTATACACCACCACAATGGATTTGAAATGAAACGAACAATATGTGCTTTAACTGCAGACTGTCAGCTTTAATTTGGGGGTATTTACATCCAAATCAGGTGAACGATGTAGGAATTACAACAGTTTGCATATGTGCCTCCCACTTGTTAAGGGACCAAAAGTAATGGGACAATTGGTTTCTCATCTGTTCCATGGCCAGGTGTGTGTTATTCCCTCATTATCCCAATTACAATGAGCAGATAAAAGTTCCAGAGTTCATTTCAAGTGTGCTATTTGCATTTGGAATCTGTTGCTTTCCACTCTCAAGATGAGATCCAAAGAGCTGTCACTATCAGTGAAGCAAGCCATCATTAGGCTGAAAAAACAAAACAAACCCATCAGAGAGATAGCAAAAATATTAGGCGTGGCTAAAACAACTGTTTGGAACATTCTTAAAAAGAAAGAACGCACTGGTGAGCTCAGCAACATCAGAAGACCAAGGAAAACAACTGTGGTGGATGACAGAATAATTCTTTCCCTGGTGAAGAAAACACCCTTCACAACAGTTGGCCAGATCAAGAACACTCTCCAGGAGGTAGGTGTATGTGTGTCAAAGTCAACAATCAAGAGAAGACTTCACCAGAGTGAATACAGAGGGTTCACCACAAGATGTGAGCCTCAAAAACAGGAAGGCCAGATTAGAGTTTGCCAAACAACATAAAAAAAAAGCCTTCACAGTTCTGGAACAACATCCTATGGACAGATGAGACCAAGATCAACTTGTACCATAGTGATGGGAAGAGAAGAGTATGGAGAAGGAAAGGAACTGCTCATGATCCTAAGCATACCACCTCATCAGTGAAGCATGGTGGTGGTAGTGTCATGGCGTGGGCATGTATGGCTGCCAATGGAACTGGTTCTCTTGTATTTATTGATGATGTGACTGCTGACAAAAGCAGCAGGATGAATTCTGAAATGTTTCTGGCAATATTATCTGCTCATATTCAGCCAAATGCTTCAGAACTCATTGGACGGTGCTTCACAGTGCAGATGGGCAATGACCCAAAGCATACTGCAAAAACAACCAAAGAGTTTTTTAAGGGAAAGAAGTGGGATGTTATGCAATGGCCAAGTCAATCACCTGACGTGAATCCGACTGAGCATGCATTTCAGTTGCTGAAGACAAAACTGAAGGGAAAATGCCCCAAGAACAAGCAGGAACTAAAGACAGTTGCAGTAGAGGCCTGCAGAGCATCACCAGGGATGAAACCCAGCGTCTGGTGATGTCTATGCATTCCAGACTTCAGGCTGTAATTGACTGCAAAGGATTAAAAAGTGAAAGTTTGATTTATGATTATTATTATGTCCCATTACTTTTAGTCCCTTAACAAGTGGGAGGCACATATGCAAACTGTTGTAATTCCTACACCGTTCACCTGATTTGGATGTAAATACCCTCAAATTAAAGCTGAAAGTCTGCACTTAAAGCACATCTTGTTCGTTTAATTTCAAATCCATTGTGGTGGTGTATAGAGCCAAAAATTTTAGAATTGTGTCGATGTCCCAATATTTATGGACATGACTGTATATCTGTTGCAAATTTGGCTGCAAAGGGGATTTGTGGCTGAATCTGCGACTTCCTCCCCATCCACGCTGTGTACGCCAGTTCTAGAAAAAAGGGCCGTGGTGCGGGTGGGGAAGGGGGCAGGTCAGTTTTAGGCCTCCTGCACAGGAACGTATTTTTTTGCGGTCCGCAAAAACGGGTCCCGTTTTTCCGTGATCCGTGACCGTTTTTTCGTCCGTGGGTCTTCCTTGATTTTTGGAGGATACACGGACATGAAAAAAAAGTCGTTTTGGTGTCCGCCTGGCCGTGCGGAGCCAAACGGATCTGTCCTGAATCACAATGCAAGTCAATGGGGACGGATCCGTTTGACGTTGACACAATATGGTGCAATTTCAAACGGATCCGTCCCCCATTGACTTTCAATGTAAAGTCAGGAGTTAATATACCATCGGATCGGAGTTTTCTCCAATCCGATGGTATATTTTAACTTGAAGCGTCCCCATCACCATGGGAACGCCTCTATGTTAGAATATACCGTCGGATTTGAGTTACATCGTGAAACTCAAATCCGAGAGTATATTCTAACACAGAGGCGTTCCCATGGTGATGGGGACGCTTCAGGTTAGAATATACTGAAAGAACTGTGTACATGACTGCCACCTGCTGCCTGGCAGGTGCTGCCAGGCAGCAGGGGGCAGCCCCCCCCCTGTAGTTAACACATTAGTGGCCAGTGGGCCCCCCCCCTGTAGTTAACACATTGGTGGCCAGTGCGGCCGCCCCCCCTCCCTCCCTTGTAGTTAACACATTAGTGGCCAGTGGCCCCCCCCCTGTAGTTAACACATTGGTGGCTAGTGCGGCCGGCCCCCCCCTCCCCTGTAGTTAACTCGTTGGTGGCCAGTGGGCCCCCCTCCCTCCCCTGTAGTTAACTCGTTGGTGGCCAGTGGGCCCTCTCCCCTCCCTCCCCCCTAGTTAACTCGTTGGTGGCCAGTGGGCCCTCTCCCCTCCCCCCCCCTCCTAACTAAAATCTCCCCCCCTATCATTGGTGGCAGCGGAGAGTACCGATCGGAGTCCCAGTTTAATCGCTGGGGCTCCGATCGGTAACCATGGCAACCAGGACGCTACTGCTGTCCCGGTTGCCATGGTTACTTAGCAATTTGTAGAACCATTATACTTACCTGCGAGCTGCGATCTCTGCGTCCGGCCGGGAGCTCCTCCTACTGGTAAGTGACATGACCTGTCACTTACCAGTAGGAGGAGCTCCCGACCGGACGCAGAGATCGCAGCTCGCAGGTAAGTATAATGGTTCTACAAATTGCTAAGTAACCATGGCAACCGAGACTGCAGTAGCGTCCTGGTTGCCATGGTTACCGATCGGAGCCCCAGCGATTAAACTGGGACTCCGATCGGTACACTCCGCTGCCACCAATGATAGGGGGGGAGATTTGAATTAGGAGGGGGAGGGAGGGGAGAAGGCCCACTGGCCACCAATGAGTTAACTACGGGGGAGGGAGGGGGGCCGGCCGCACTGGCCACCAATGAGTTAACTACAGGGGAGGGAGGGGGGCCCACTGGCCACCAACGAGTTAACTACAGGGGAGGGAGGGGGGCCCACTGGCCACCAACGAGTTAACTACAGGGGAGGGAGGGGGGCCCACTGGCCACCAACGAGTTAACTACAGGGGAGGGGGGGGCCGGCCGCACTGGCCACCAATGTGTTAACTACAGGGGGGGCACTGGCCACTAATGTGTTAACTACAAGGGAGGGGGGGGGGGCGGCCGCACTGGCCACCAATGTGTTAACTACAGGGGGGGGGGGCCCACTGGCCACTAATGTGTTAACTACAGGGGGGGGCTGCCCCCTGCTGCCTGGCAGGTGCTGCCAGGCAGCAGTCATGTACACAGTTCTTTTAGTATATTTAGTATATTCTAACCTGAAGCGTCCCCATCACGCCTCTGTGTTAGAATATACTGTCGGTTCTGAGTTTTCACGAAGTGAAAACTCAGCTATGAAAAAGCTTTTATGCAGACGGATCTTCGGATCCATCTGTATAAAAAGTAACCTACGGCCACGGATCACGGACACGGATGCCAATCTTGTGTGAATCCGTGTTCTTTCACGGACCCATTGATTTAAATGGGTCCGTGAACCGTTGGCCGTGAAAAAAATAGGACAGGTCATATTTTTTTCACGGCCAGGAAACACGGATCACGGATGCGGCTGCAAAACGGTGCATTTTCCGTTTTTTCCACGGACCCATTGAAAGTCAATGGGTCCGCGAAAAAAAACGGAAAACGGCACAACGGCCATGGGTGCACACAACGGTCGTGTGCAGGAGGCCTTAGGCTGTTTTCAGCGTAGAAAATTATCTAAATCTACGCCAGCAAGGGAGCTGGTGTAGATTTTAGCTGGTTGTAGGTGCTCATAAGTTATGTAGAGGCCCCATTTGTGTTTGGGACATGAACAATATGTAAATATGTTGTTGGAGGGGGATTTGCACCAGTATTCCTATATTTTTCTGTTAATTTTTTTATATGGCATTTCAATCATGATATCTCTAGATCCCTGTAGGTTTATACTACTATCAGGGGCGGATTGGTCATAGACCTTACAGGGAAATTTCCTGGTGGGCCGATGCCCAGGTGGCTGCCTGGGCCCTCCTCACAGCCAACTAGTGGAAGTTTTTGGAGATGTTTTTTGTTCTGCTGGGACTATTTTATGAAGGACTGTGGTATTTGTGCACAATATGCTACTGCTGGCCAGACCTTCCTTACATCAATTTGGACCCGACTACAAAACGGGCCAATTTTTGTATTTTTCCAGGGCCACTTTAAGTTCCCAGTCTGCCTCTGACTACTATACTATAGGTAGTATAAGATAGCCACATACAGCCTACACTATACTATAAAAGGGAAATTTGAAAACTAAGGACACTATTAATTATGTTTTCCAGCACTGTGTCATCCAGTATTAATGCTTTGGCAGCTGTTACAGTAGAAGACCTTGTTAAACCTTATTTCCCATCTCTCAGCGAGACCAAACTGTCATGGATTTCCAAAGGAACAAGTAAGATAAGACCTGACATAATATCAATATATATCAGTATATACTTTACATAAATATACAGTATATCATTCCTCAGAGATACCCGGGCCTGCCAGAAAGTCCAAAGCAAATTTTTTGATTCAATCATAGTTCTGCCTTATTGATTTTGTACTAATACATTTCCTACATATATGCATTTAAGGGGTTTTCTAGGACTTTAATATTGATGACCTATCAATGTGAGACTGGGGGTGTCTGACTCCTGAGAGTTTACTGTGCATCTTAACCAGACACCACAAGACCACAGCTCCGTACAATGTGACGTGGCTGTGCCTGGTTACTGCAGTGCGACTCCCACAGGAGGATCGGTCATCAAATATTAAAGTCCTAGAAAGCCCCTTCAAGGTGTTCAAGATGTGTTTTTATTAGTGAACACCTGTAATAAGGTTGACAATTCCCATACCCTCTATTACAAGATATCATATGCTCTTTTCCACCATTATAATATTCTGTTGCTATTGCTTACTGTTGACCCTATTACAATGGAAATATCATCCATGCTGAACTCTTCTGATATAGGATATGCTACCTTAGCTGTATGTGACCTGCAATTGTGTGGCACGTATGACGGGCCACATTTTTGTAAATTTATGATGTTCCTTACTTCACTGTGAGATGCTAGGGAGTTATTCATTAAATATTTGCACTGCTGTGGGTTTAATGCCCACAGAGGTCATGTTCAGGATGTATTTAGAGGGTGCTGAGATCACAGGTAACCAGTGATTTGGGAGTGACGTCACTAAGTCATATACCTTCAAGCAGGTGTCACGGCTGAGAGTGGGGGAAACCCTCAGCTGTGCGGTGTCAATAATAAAGGGTAGCTGCTGGGCCAGGACAGGAAACAGGGAGCAGGTCACCTCCTATAGCGTCCCTAAATCTGACCCTGACTCCTAGCTGTATGAACCAACCCTGATGGTAGGAGGGCTCATACTCCGGAACCTAGGGTCCCTACTAGCCCTCAGGATATCCCTGGAACTAGGAGCAGGGTAAGACGACCTGTTCCTCCTATCCATGGATGAACAGGAGTCTCACTGGCCAAGCTGCAAGGAATGGGGAACATATACAGCAGATGGCAATGGCAGGTAGTGAAACTAGTACAATACCTACCTGCCACAGACACACAGACTGGAACCCGTGCACAAGTGCTAATGTCCACACCAAACACAAAAGGACACAGCACACACACAAAGCACACAGGAACCCAGAAACCATAAGCTGCAAATAAACATAGAGACACAAAAACACAAATGCAATAGCACTCTGCAACCAGCACTCCGCCCTGCCTCCATGCTGGATGCTGAATGAGGCATTGGTGTACATTTTGGCCAAAGCGTAATAAGCCACTCACCACGTCAAGGTCGCCTCTAGGAGTGGTTCCTAACACTAGTTCCTACCTGTTTATGGGCCATGATAGCCACACAAAGTCCAGGAAGTGCAGGTACAGCAAGCAAGCCAAGCACACTCTGCTTTTAACCCCGTCCGGTGCCATTACAGCTTTCATCGGATCCAGGGATGCAAGTACCAACATGCATGCTGAGCCCACTATATACTTCTGGAGCCAAATGGCTACTGGTAGGTGCTTTATAAGCAGACTCAGTTTTATACTGACTTTAAAACCAGCCTCCAGGGCAGGCTAACTGGTCAGGTGTGCATGACTGCATGGAGAGCGCCACGCCTCCAATATATACTACAAAGAAAAAATGTGGGGGATTCAATCAGCACAACCCTGTATGCAGGTGCACATCGCTATGGCAAAATACATATACAAACTCAAAAACACAAATGCATAGAGACACCACTAGACATATAATAAGATAAGCATATCTATGTCTAAACATTACTTATGACCACAAGGGTGGCCCACACTGGGCAGATGGTATATGAGACCAGGAGGATGACTCCGGCAAACACCATGGCTGGAGTACCTCTCAGCTACTGGCATCCAGCAGGAGCTAAATAGCCCAAGTAGCCACACCCACACACAGACACACCCAGTGTTCACTCACTAGGAATGGAATTAACCCTTCCAACACCAGGCAAGGGAAGAAAGCCACTAAAAGGGGAAGTGTACACACAAACATCACACTCCACCTGTTACCGCCGACAACGGCATGCGAGGCAACCATGTCCTGGGAAACAGCCAGAAGGCCGAGACACTGCCAACACATGCACACAACACCACACGTTGCCACGGGCAACCGCAAGTGAAGGAAAGTGTCACAAAACACACCATAGGCCGTGACACTCCCACCCCTCAAAGCCCCCCCACCAAAAAAAAGGGGGAAACTAGTGAGGGACCCAAAACAGGGAAGGGAGACGGGAAAAAGGTAGCAGAATCAGTGTCAGCGCATGCGAGTCTCCTCAGGACTGCTGCCAGCCCCTGGAGCAACACACAGGAACCAGGAGCCGACTGACAGCCTCTGGACCAACACACAGGAACCAGAGACCAGCAAATAAACAGCCCGGAGAGACCGCACTGACACTGCGTCCACTCTCCAGTCACGTTCCCACTCCAGTCGCTGCCAACAGCCACTTTAAACCAGCACACCGCCGGAACACCAACGGAATGCTGTCAGCAGACGACCAGGGATAGGAACATGGAGAGGGACAAGGGATCACCAACACGGACACAGAAGGCAAGGTGGCGGTGAATAAGCCACCAACCGCGCCGTTAACGATGAACCCCAAAACGCTCTCCCTCCGGAAAACGCGCATGTATGCCGAACCAGCTGGCAATACATGCTGCACCCTCTTTCGAAGGTCACCCAGCAAGAAGCTCTTGTGGTCATACTGTCACGGCTGAGGGTGGGGGAAACCCTCAGTCGTGCAGTGTCAATAATAAAGGGTAGCTGCTGGGACAGGACAGGAAACAGGGAGCAGGTCACCTCCTATAGCGTCCCTAAATCGGACCCTGACTCCTAGCTGTATGAACCAACCCTGATGGTAGGAGGGCTCATACTCCGGAAACTAGGGTCCCTACTAGCCCTCAGGATATCCCTGGAACTAGGAGCAGGGTAAGACGACCTGTTCCTCCTAGGCACGGATGAACAGGAGTCTCACTGGCCAAGCTGCAAGGAATGGGGAACATATACAGCAGATGGCAATGGCAGGTAGTGAAACTAGTACAACACCTACCTGCCACAGACACACAGACGGGAACCCGTGCACAAGTGCTAATGTCCACACCAAACACAAAAGGACACAGCACACACACAAAGCACACAGGAACCCAGAAACCATAAGCTGCAAATAAACATAGAGACACCACTAGACATATAATAATTAAGCACATCTATGTCTAAACATTACTTATGACCACAAGGGTGGCCCACACTGGGCAGATGGTATATGAGACCAGGAGGATGACTCCAGCAAACACCATGGCTGGAGTACCCCTCAGCTACTGGCATCCAGCAGGAGCTAAATAGCCCAAGTAGCCACACCCACACACAGACACACCCAGTGTTCACTCACTAGGAAGGGAATTAACCCTTCCAACACCAGGCAAGGGAAGAAAGCCACTAAAAGGGGAAGTGTACACACAAACATCACACTCCACCTGTTACCGCCGACAACGGCATGCGAGGCAACCATGTCCTGGGAAACAGCCAGAAGGCCGAGACACTGCCACCACATGCACACAACACCACACGTTGCCACGGGCAACCGCAAGTGAAGGAAAGTGTCACAAAACACACCATAGGCCGTGACAGCAGGATGTCAATGGATGATGCATTCAGGTGGGATTTGAACCTCACTGTTTATTATGCAAATGCACTGTATGCAGTTAGGAACCACCTGCAAGTGTTGGCTATGAAGGGGTTAATGCCAGATATGCGGCCATGCTGGACTGAGTGTAAGTTGAGTGTAGGGGGTCACGCTTATGGTGTCCTGATGATATAGAGCACGTTTCTGCTAGATTATAAATAGAGATGACCAACAGGACCTCTTGGTGAGGCGCAGGAAGGCAGCCAAGAGAGTGTTGGGAGATGCTAGGAGAAAGAGAGCCAGCTTAAACTACAAGCTACTTAACTTGCAAGTAGAGGTGAGTGGTGCTTTCAAATTAGGACATAACTTTAGAGGGTCAGCCGATCATCTGCAGAAGCACGGAGGGTAGCCTGGAACAGGGATAGCTAACTTTCCACCAATCCACCTGGAGATTGCAAAAAAGCACCCAAAGGACTCTGATGAAACAAAGATTTAAAGTTTTGGCCTCATTTTTAAGGAAACAAGGCACTTTCCAATACCATCCCTAAAGTGAAGCATGGTGGTGACATGCTGGTTGGAGCATCCAGCGGCTAGGACAGGGAGAGTGGTCAGGGTTGAGGGAAAGTTGAATGGAGAAAAGTATAAAGAAGAGATATTATTAATGAAAAGCTGATCCATCATTGCATTCTCATTTCTCTTGATCATCCTTGAGATATTTCTACACCTTTATTGGAGTCCACCTGTTGTTAATTCGGTTGATTGGACATGATTTGGAAAGACACATCCACTCTGTATAAGGTCTCACAGCTGGCGATTTATCAATGCATGAGCTCCAAAGATCCTGTGTGCAGATAGAAGAAACTTCCAGAAGTTCAACCATCACTCAGGCATTTCACCAATCTGTATTTTATGTCAGAGTGGCCTCTCCACAGTAAAAGACACATGAAACCCACCTGGAGATTGCAAAAAAGCACCCAAAGGACTCTGATGAAACAAAGATTGAAAGTTTTGGCCTTATTTTTAAGGAAACAAGGCACTTCCCAATACCATCACTGGTATTGGCTAGGACAGTGAAACTGGTCAGGGTTGAGGGAAAGCTGAATGGAGCAAAGTATAAAGAAGAGATATTATTAATGAAAAGTTGATCCAGAGTACCCTGGACCACAGACTATGCCAAAGACAGAGACAGAGGCCTCTCACCCAGTTAAGCCAGTATTCTCTACTCTGTACTGATGAGGGACAATCACCCCGAAACAGCTGTCTGCAGATGAGGTGCTGGCTTATTTAATATCCTTGTTATGTTCCAAGGCCTATTTAAAGGGTCGAACATTCGGAAATTAACATGGTATGGGAGGCTGCAAAGGCCTTTATTAGAGGGATTATTATAAAATACACAGCAATATATAAGAAAGGAAAAAGGAAAAAAAAATCTGGATTTAGAACAAGAGGTGAAAAAATATATAAAAAAAATACATTGAAAACCCCACAGAGAAAAACTACAAAGAGTGGACAGACAAAGTATCCAAATTGGAAGATGATTTGTTCTTATTGGCGGAACAACAAAAAGAAAACTATGTGAGGGATAACTACATCTACGCGCATATACCCGGTAAAAAGCTAGCGGCTCTGGTAGCAGCCCAGACAAAAAACAACAACTATATCCACTGTTTAGTGGATAAACTAGGTCATAAAACTGTTGAACAAACTG